>NW_011494706.1:9011064-9011240 GCF_000754665.1 Bison bison bison | reverse complement strand
TTTCAATGAACAAATATCACCTCCACCCCCACCCATCCCGCTCTTTTCACAGGCGATCGCGGCAGGGACAAAACCGCTGTCATAAACGATCCAGGCGCACCCCCTTTTCTTTCGGGGCCTCCCCACAGCGCGAGACGGGGTTCCCAGCGGCGGCCGGCTCCCAGCCTCGCCCGATC
>NW_011494706.1:8984382-9010309 GCF_000754665.1 Bison bison bison | reverse complement strand
CTGGGTCACTTTTTTTTTTTTTTTTTGCTCTCAGGCCTTGGTATTGGGTGTTTAGTCAGTAATTTAACTTTGGGAATTGGTGAAATGTTGAGTTTGTGCCATGGTATTGTTTAACATCCAGCCTGAAGAGAAGTGGGACAGATACCTTGGGATCTTTTGTTCGGTACTTCGGGTCCTCGAAACCGAGATTTGGTTGTTGAGTCCCGAGTTATCTGAATCTTTCCATTGCTGCAGAGAAATGCGCTCTGTGAACCTGTCTGAACATTTTAGGAGTAAGTCTCCCAAACTTCTTCCATATACTGGAGCTCCAGGGCTATTGTCTTTAAATCAGCCTGCCAGTTGACCGACAGATAGCCGACCGAGAAATATTCGGGACATTTAAGAATAAATCCGTGTCACAGACTATCACAGGCTGACAACAGTGTCACGTGGAATGGGTTGGCTCGATTTCTAGGGTTGGCCATAAAACCCCCTTTAACCTGACAACGGCGGCTACCTTTTCTAACATCTGAACTTTCATTTGCACAGGCAACTGTTTTCAGCAGGAAAATGGTACAAGTACTAAAAATAATACCTCGGAGTCCCTAAGAAGCCTTTTGAGTCCCTCTAGCCTTTGTTTCGCTTGTTTAACATGTCATCCATGTTAATGAAGGTGTTAATGGAAATTAAACGTAAGGTGCTTCATGCCTTAAACTAAAACCGTGGAGTGCATTTGAGTATTGTCCTTGTCCTTCCATCCATTCATTTAAAAATAGTGGTATAAGTGCATCGTGAAATATGCAAACTTCCCGCAAGTCAAAATATGTTTTTAGTCTAGGTTTCTTTGTTGTCTTCTAACTTAAAAAATTTCGTACTGGTATACATAATCTTTCCCAAGATGACCATAAAGTTATGGTATGAAACCAATATTTAGCCCTGGTTTATTTATTTTGTGTATTGGGTATTTGCAGTTTTATGAGTTAGGGATGCCTATGAAGAGCCCTTGCATTCAAATGAAGTTTGAAGCCAAAAAGAGTGTGAGATAGCAAGGTGTTGAGTCTCTGTGCATTATTAAGAAGGATGTTTCAGCCCCCGACCCAAACTATCACAGAGGCAGATTCTGGAGTCCATTAAGCCCTGTTCTAAAAGGCACTAAATGTATATTTACTAATGCTAATAACTCTGTTGGAACCCATCCAGTTTTGTGTTAAATAATTCATTGCAATTGAGTCTCAGTAAGAAGCCAAGGACATTAATATAAAAATTCCTTATGTTTAAATAATTTCCAGGTTTTGATCGACAGTCAGTAAAATTAGGATTAACTACAATGCTGGCAAATGTGATATTGTTTTTAACTGGATTTTATAGCTTATAGAGATTTAGTGATGTGGAACTCCTTTTGATTCCAACTCTTGTGAAAAAGAGGGTTAAGTGACTCCGGTAGTACACCAAGCTCAAGACATTGAATAGAAGTAGCATTACAGAAGAGAAGTCTTTGTTATCTACATATTTCTTAAATTTTTATTTGCAAAATCAAAAAGCAATGAAATCGATCCCAGTATTTAAGGATTTTTAAGGTACCGGAGGCTGCTGAGTTGAAGCGTCACTATGGGATCACCTAGTGTATAGATTAAAGGTATGGGCTGTGCGTCAGGTGGACTGGGGTTTCCCGAGTCATCGGTTACAGTGGAGTGACCGTGGACAGGTCCCTCATCTCTGAGCTTGCTTTTCGAGTCACTTTGTTATTGGCACTTAGTTAAGTAATGCATAAGATGTCCTGTGTTGTATGGGATTGAAGACTCCATAGATGTTCCTAATGTGTTATGTTAATGATTACAACATCCTGACATATGGATCTTCTGGTGGAAAGCAAGAGAAAAGAAGTGGCCATTGACTTGATGGTAGAGTTAACCTGAAAAATGGATGGGTTTGGGAGTTACACTGATCTGGGTTCGAATCCCATTTCTGTTGCTAGCTGTGTGCCTTGGCCAACTAGCAGAGTTTCCCTAAATCCCAGAGTCCTCATCTGTCAGTTTTCCTAAGGCTGTTATGAAGATTAGATCAGGTAAAATACATAAACTATCCAGTGAATATCTTTCCCGTGGTGAAGATTGATCCTGGAGGCTGTTACTGTTCCTTCTGATTTCTCAGTTTATCTCCTCTATCTTCTTCCTTTCTTCCTTGGTACTTCTTGAGGACATCAAAGAGTAAATGATTTATTCCTGCTGAGTAATTCAACGTGTCAGTATATTCATTCCCTTTAACCAATCTACTATGGGTTTTGAAATAAACATACTGACTTTATTTTGCTTTTTTAGTATTATTCAAAAGTATAGTTTGTTATAGGGTAAAATATATAGTATCATTGTTTAGCCATGAGAAATTAGTAATCATCTACAGAAAATGAGGACAGTTTTGCAAAGACTGTGATTTTCCTTAATTATGGATTAATAATCCATTATTATAAAAGATTAATAATAATAACTCTACATATCGGTGACATTGCTCATGTTTAATTTACTTGCACATGCAAGATCAGCCAACTTTGTCACTACCCACTTCAAATACAGCTGATCTGAGATTACTCTATTATAAAAGGTCTAATAAAACACACTGGCTTTCAAGCCATAGCACTCTAATTTATGACATTTGCCAGGGAGTGACACAGCTATGGTTCTTTTGTAAGATGGGTGTAATTGAATTTCAAAGTCATCCATTGATTTCAGTAGTGAGTATTTATGGTTTTTTGCTAAATAGTGTTAGTGTGTTCACTTATTAGGAATTACTATAGTTGTGTCACTTAAAAAATTAGCATAAATAGAGACAAATGGGAAATTGATTGTTTAAATATTAAAATCCATTTCCTCTTTTCTTTCCTTGTTTCTTTTATTTTCAGATGACTGCTTAGAAGGAGAAAGGCTTTCTGTAATACCTAATGTGAGGTTAAGGTTGAACTGATGTTTCTTCATATTCGTTTGAATGCATTTCTTCACACTTACTTGGATTATCTCCCTGAGAAAGGAAGTTTATACTCTGTGATGTTTGAGACGAACCCTATGTATACCATTTCTTTAAAAGATGAAGCTTGTGAGATAACTGAAAAAAAGGAAGAGGCTGTGGTTACTTTGAAATTGGGGGTTTGTTACCTTGTTCTGTAAGAGTGTAATTTTAGAGTCCAGCTGTCACTTGATAAATCCATTCTGTCAAAAAGAGAAATGTAAGGTTAAAGGTTCACATGCAAAATTGAACTATTGTACCATATCCTCCCCTTCCCCATGCAGTTTCAAAAGACTTTACTTTGAAAACTGTGATATGGAATTTATATCTATGATTCTTTCATAAGAGACAATACTACCTGGATTCTTTCATAAGAGACAATGGTACCTGGTTTTCACATGCCAAAACTTAATGTATCTCAAAGGGTAAGATGCTATTCTTTTGCCCTTGAAGTATAGCTCATTAATTCCACAAATAATTATTGAGTACCTCCTGTGTGCTAGATATTGTGCTGGTGTTCAGCAGAGTCAGAGTCTGTGACCATTGATACTGCTTCCTGTCCCTCAAAGACTTTAAGAGAAGACAGGCCAATGAATGAGCATTGACAAATTCTACCAGGAAGATTCGCATGATTTGCTGTTGGGAGAACATAGGAGGGATACCATTTTGGTCTTAGTGAGATCATGGAAAGACTTCTAGAGGGAGCAGGGTCTGAGCAGAGGACTGAATAGAATATCTGATTTTTTTAAATGGCTTAATATATGCCCCTTTGTTAACCCAGAAAAATGTTAATATGCTTGTTATTCCATGATATCCTTGAAGACAGTTGTGAGTTTGTATTTACATGAATGATTAATGACAAGCAGGGAATGTAATCAATAATGAGATGTTGTATGCTTGTTTAGGTCAGAGTTTCATCGGTGACCTGATAAATATTTGGCAAAGACAACTTTAATTGGTCTTTTTTGTTACCACTAATTGCTCTTCAGGGAAGGGATTCAGTGTTTAAAAGAAACAATGCAAGGTGTCAATTTAGTAATTAAGTGTTCAATGAAGGGGTAGACTTCTTGGTCTTAAAATATTCTCCCCTGTGGTGTCCTGGGTTTGAGAATAGTATATACGGGAGATTATTTGGCTTCCTTCTCTTTATATATTAGAAAATACACCTGCAATTCCCCCTTTCTCTTTCCTCCTTTTCTTTCTACCTATAGATCCCAGCCCTTTATCCAGAAGGTTGGAGGAATTGGTAAGACTTAGGTGGCAAGAAGGAAATAGTCCAGTCTGGGTGTTAAAGATTTTCTAGTGTCTACTCTATTGAGCCTGAATAGAACTTTAGCGGATAGACCAGTAAGCCCCTATGCACAGTGTGTACATCTGAAACGTTTCTCCAACTCATGATTTCAGTTAAATTTACTCCTTTGTGCATTCTTTTTAATCTCAAACATTCTAAATAATTGTAGCATTTAAGGACCTAGGTGTTTGTCAGCGAAACATGAAATACTTCTCTTTCTCTTCAGAGTAATTAAATGCCTGTTCTGAGGGTATAAATATTTCAAGTAAATTTCAAGTATTTACTCGTTCCTGTGAAACACCCCAAATGTATTGTTTCCTTTGGTGATACCCTGTTAGAAAAGTGATGTTGAGAATGTTTGAATGATGTTTCTGCAGTGCTTATTTTGCACATCTTATCTTTTATCATCAAACTTAAACTTCTCTCAGTATGAGAATCTCGTTCGGGGCCCTGTGCAGAGTCGGTGTCTTCCTGACAGTTGGTTTGGGAGGTTCAGCCACCCTCTGCATAATGGTAGACGAGCAAACAACAGAAGTTTAAGGGGAAATTGCTTTAAGATTCCTTTTTGATTCTTTCATACTTTGATGAAAACATTTTTCTACTAAAGGAGAAATAGAGGAAAGATATGCCTACTACTTTTCCATGGTTGGGAGTGTAGTTTCATTTACGTATTTATGAAAGTGCTTCACAAAGGTGTGTGCTGTGCAGTTCTGTCGTTTGCAGCTTTCATATTTGTATCGTAATATTGTTATTCAGCTTGGGGTACGATTTTACTTTCTGAAATGGAAACACCATGCTACGTCTTTTTTAAATTTCCTAGAACTTAGATACTTGGCCTCTTTGAGATGTTTCACAATAATTGTTTCCTTTCCCCTTTTATTTTATAGCCTTGAAGAAAGAGGACACCACCTTTGAAGAGGTAGGTTAAATTTCTTTATCTAACGTTAGAAGTGTTTGATTACTGCCAGGTAAACTCAGTAGGTGTCAACTTTACACTTAGAAGCAAACAATCTTAAAAAATGCCTTAGAAAAACAGACAAGCGACAGACAAAATACAACAAGATTTACATTGTATTTTCCAATTTTAAATAACTGTTCAGATTGAATTTTGTTATCAGTCAACAGAAAGGTGTCTTTTGAAATTAACAAGCGAACGCAAGACCCCTGCGAGCTTTGTTTGGTTGCTTTGCTGACGATGGTGGTGTTGGTGAAGCCCAGTGTGATGTGTGTGTTCAGGGCAAGTCTGGAGCTGGTGGCAGGTCGGGCCCCACCGCTCTGAATGAGGGCGTGATGCGATGCTGACGCCACAGATCGTCTGTCAGACTCCCAAAGGAGGTGCTGTCTTCTCTTGTTCTAGTTTTCCTGGTCTTTGCCTATCGAATCTGTCTTTATCTACTTGCCGCAAGGTAGCATTGTTCCAGAAAGGCAGGGGGTTCCTATGTAATTAATAGCACTCTGAATGTGATTTTTCAGTTGTACTCTCTCTGAATTTTTGTTAATATCTGTGGGAATCACTAGACAAGTAACGTGTTTCCAGAATGTTCTCAAGAACTCTGTAGAGTGAAGTGTTTCATTGTTGCCATCCAAAGCCACTGTCATTGATATATGTTGTAAACGGGGCCGTATATGTGTATATATATATGTAAATATGTGCTCAGTCATGTCTGTCTCTTTGCAACCCCAAGCACTGTAGCTCGCCAGGCTCCTCTTTCCATGGGATTCTCTAGGCAAGAATACTGGAGTGAGTTGTCATGCCCTCTGGCAGGGGATCTTCCCAACCCAGGGATCGAACCCAGGTCTCGCATTGCAGGTGGATTCTTTGCCATCTGAGCCACCAGGGAAGCCCAAGAATACTGGAGTGGGTAGCCTATCCCTTTACACACACACACACACACACAGTATGTTTATGCGTGAACACATACGTATCTACATAATGTACTTATCCTGTAGCCTGATGGAAGAATAGATGAGTTTGGTTGTGGTTTGATTTGTCTTAACAGTTGCAGATTCCACGAAAGAGGCTACCCGACTCCCCTGTGCCGCAGTGCTTCAGAGAGGAAAGGCCACATGTGCTAATGGAAAGTTCCCCGGGCCATGTGGCTGGCTGTGGTGCAGGACAGGGGCACTCAGAGAGAACCTGCACCAGACCGGGATTTCTGGAAGGTGCCCGAGACATTCAGCTCTCACGGTCTGCCACTTCTTCTGTTGCACCTGTTCTTTCTTCCCCACTGGGTCCAGCTCTACACATGGCTTCCCCGGTGGCTCAGCGGTAAAGAATCCTCCCGCTGATGCAGGAGAAACGGGTTCGATCCCTGGTTCGGGAAGATCCCCTGGAGGAGGAAATGGCAGCCCACTCCAGTATTCTTGCCTGGAGAATCCCATGGACAGAGGAGGCTGGTGGGCTACAGTCCACGAGGTCTCAAAGAGTTGGACACGACTGAGTGACTGAATAAGCTCTACAAAGCTGCGTGTCCTTGGACTCCAAAGCAACTTTCCCTGCCAACATTCCTGAGATACGCTGTGAAATTTAGTGATTCCAGACCTGAAGCAATAAAGGAGTCTTTTCTTTCCCATCCGTAGTGGGTCATAATGCTATTCTCCTTGAAACCTGTCTTTCTGGAATTTCTGCAGTGTTACCAAGATGTTTTCTGGAGAGTATTTTCTTTCTTCTCGGAAGAAATCAGTGTGAGAATATTGAGCACCTTTTTTGTGTAAAGAAAACTCTCCCCTCTAATAATGGAGGTAATTTAAGTTTACATTAAAAAAAATAAGGAAAAAGAGAAGAAAAACCTCCCCAATCCTATTATTCAATTACATCTGCTATTGAATGTCCTTGCCTCTTTTCTTGTGTAAAGAACAAACAAAAACAACCTCCGCCCCCAAAACTGTAGCCCATATATTTTATCCCACTTTTTTTTTCAACCTCTGTTTTTGAGTATTTTTACAGATGACACCTAATCTTTGTTAGAAATTTTAAAAACCTGTTGTCTTGTTTAAACACCATGAATGATTGTGTGTTATTCTGCCACGTGGTGGTGACATCAGCTTTCAAAAACACCTGAGACTGGAACCTAGATGGAAGTTCAGGACGAATGAGCGAAACTTGTAACTTCGTGCCCTACCTTACCCCCACACTTTTGCAATTTGGGGAAGAATTATCCTTAGCTTTTTTTAGAAAAGAATTAATTGCTTAAGTTTTGGCAGTGCTGGGTCTCCCTTGCTGCGCAAGTTTTTCTCTAGTTATGGTGCAGGGGCTTCTCACTGGGGTGGCTTCTCTTGGTGCAGAATCCAGGCTCTGGGGTGCAGGGGCTTCAATAGTTGTTGCGGGTGGGCCCTAGAGCACAGGCTCACCAGCTGTGGTGCACAGGCTTAGTTGCTCCTTGGCATCAGGGATTGAACCTGTGTCTCCTGCATCAGCAGGTAGATTCTTTACAACTGAGACACCAGGGAACCCCTATCCTTAACTTTTATAAAGCCATTTTTTTTTCTCTGCTAAAGGAAAGAGATTGGATAGATAGCTTACGTCAGTAAATCACAGAATGTTCCATCTTGAGGAGACGCTGGAAATCAGGTGGTCAACTTCATTGTTTCATAGGTGGAGAAACTGAGGTCCGGGGCAGGGGAACAGGTGATTTTTATTTAGTCAGGAGAGGACCCAGGGCCAGGAGCCTGGGAGACAGGATTAGTAAAGACATGCTTGAACGTCAGCCCCAAATCAACCACCCTTTCAAGGGCAATCAACTTCCTTTCTCCAGGCCTTTTATAAAATAGAGATGTGATAGTACCTCCTTCCTAAGGTTATTGGGAGGATTGTGTGTGTGTTAGTCACTCAGTCGTGTCTGACTCTTTGTGACCCCATGGACTGTAGCCTGCTAGGCTCCTCTGTCCATGGAATTCTCCAGGCAAGAATACTGGAGTGGATTGCCATTCCCTTCTCCAGGGGATCTTCCTGACCCAGGGATCGAACCCAGGTCTCTTGCACTGCAGGCGTATTCTTTACCATCTGAGCCACCAGGAAAGCCCATATTGGGAGGATTAGTTAAGCTAAGTATATAAAGATTCCAGAATAGCCACTGGCACATAGTAAATGTCTTATATTTCATCATGTCATTGTCCTTGTCCTCATCATTGCCATCATTATTGATGCTCTTAACATGATATCTGCCTTCTGTAGTTGAAGGGCTACAAGGAGGATGGAAAGATTAAATTCAAAGGTAAGTATATAGTCCATGAGGAGAATTATTTTCAGATATTCCCTTAAAATTTCAAAGACTTCGTGCGATGATTTGCATATTAAGACTGTAAAACTAGTATCTAAAAACCTACCATTTTTTAGATTCCCTGAAGGGATGACTGCCTGTATTCAGTTTTGTAGTTCCTCTGTGTCTTGCATGTGGTTAATGTTCAAAAAAACTATTGAATATGAGTGAATATATGTTGCAAATGAAAAGAAAGTTCATCCCAGGGTCAGCCAACATGGGTTCTCATTTGCCACTTCCTAGCTATTTGTGCAGGTATTTACTTTATCCAGGACTCAGTTTTCTCATTGGTAAAACCAGTCAGTAAGGCTGTGATCTTCAAGTTGCTTTCTATCTGTCAGTGCAGCGCAGAATCCTGCAAAACAGTCAACATAAAATTACAGTTTTACCAAGATCAGAAATGTGTACTAGATCCGTGCTTATGTAAATAAGAAGTCACTGAGGTTTTTGTATGATCATTTTCAGATTATAATGGTAGAAATTTTCTTGAATTCCTTTCATGGTCTTCCACTTCTCCTGTGGGAGTTGGGGAACTCACAGTCCACTGGAATCCAATTAAGATTTGAGTCTTGGAATCTGGGGGCTGAGTGCGATTCTTAGATACGCGTGAGGTGTGGCGACTCCTTCCTCAGTGTTTATGAGCTGGAGAGCGCCTTATCTCAAGGAGTGGCTTTCTCTAGAGTGCCTAGACGGGGAGCGTGGTAGCTGCTCCCTTATTCATGTAGAGTATTTTTGTAGGTTGTGTAAATGTTTGACTTTGAACAGAAAGAGAAAAAGAAATGTGGATTTCTTTGGAAGAATTTTTTATTTTTCCTTCCCTTTCCCCCTCTAACCCTCCTTACTTTCCTTCTTTCTTTATTAACTTATAGTATATTGTATTAGTTTCAATAATGATTCCGTGTTTGTACATACTGCAGAGTAATCACCACATAAGTCTAGTTCACATCTGTCCCTATACATAGGTACAAAATTTTTTTTTCTTGTGATGAAAACTTTTAAGATTTCGGTTCAGTTCAGTTCAATTCAGTTGCTCAGTCGTGTCCGACTCTTTGCCACCCCATGAATTGCAGCACGCCAGGCCTCCCTGTCCATCACCAACTCCTGGAGTTCACGCAAACTCTTACTCTCTTACAAACTTTCAAATGTGCAGGACAGTGTTATTAACTATAGTTACAGGGCTCTACAGTACATCTGTTGGTCATCTGTATGTCTTCTTTGGTGTTTGTTCAGATTCTCTGCTCATTTTTGAAATATGATTGGTTTTTGCCATTAAACTGTATTACATCTTTATATATTTTGGATAGTAATCCCTTACCAGATACACTATTTGCAAATATTTTCTTCCATTCAGTGGACTGCCTTTGCAATTCTTTCTGTAATCCGGTTGCCTTGTTGATAGTTTCTTTTGCTGTGCAGAAGCTATTTATTTTTGCTTTTGGTATCAGGTCCAAAAAATTATTGTAAAGATTGATGTCATGGAGCTTACTGCCAGTGTTTTCATCTAGAAGTTTTAGGGTTTCAGGTCTTATAATCAAGTCTTTAATCCATTTGAGTTATTTTTTGTGTATGGGGTAAGATAGAGAATTTTTGTGTATGGAGTAAGATAGTTTTACTCTTTTGCATATAGTTACCCAGTTTTCCCAACACTGTTTATTAGAGTGTCCTTTCCCCACTGTATATTCTTGGCTCCTTTGTATGTTAACTGACCATAGATGTGTGAGTTGATTTCTGGGCTTTCTATTTGTTCCACTTACCTATGTGTCTCTTTTTATGCCATACTGTTTTGGTTACTGTGGCTTTTTAATATAGCTTGAAATCAAGGGCATGATGCCTCCAGTTTTGTTCTTCTTTCTCAAGATTGCTTTGGCGATTCAGGGTCTTTTGTGGTTTTATACAGATTTTGGAATTGTTTACACTATTTCTATAAGAATTGTGAAATTAAATTCTATTTCCTATTTTGGGTGATGTGGACATTTTAACAATATTATTTCTTCCAGTCATATATCTTTCCATTTCTTTCTTTCATCAGTGTCCTATAGTTATTAGTATACAGGTTTTTTTTTTTCACCTCCTTGGTTAATTTTATTCCTTGATATTTTAGATTCTTGATTAAGTTGTAAAGTGAATTGTTTTCTTAATTTGACTTTCTGATAGTTCATTATTTGTATATAGAAACAACAGATTTCTGGGCATTGATTTTTGCATCCTGAAACTTTATTGAATTTATTCTTTATTTTAAAAATTTCTTTATTTTTGTTTTTGGCTGTGCTGGGTCTTTGTTGCTGTGTGTGGGCTTTCTCCAGTTGCAGGGAGCAGGGCAATTAGTTTCTCTCGCTGCAGCTCTCTAGTTGCAGGGTGCGGGCTCCTTATTGCGACGGCTTCTCTTGTTGCACAGCATGGGCCCTAGGGTGTTCAGCTTTCGGTACTTGTGGCACATGGTTTAGTAGTCTCTGTACATGAGTCTAGTCGCCCTGAGGCATGTGGAGTTCTCCTGGACCAGGGATTGACCCCATGCACTCTGCATTGGCAGGCTGATTCTTAACCACTGGGCCTCCAGGGAAGTCTTCATTTATTGCTTCTAGCAGTTTTTTGGCGGACTCTTTAGTTTTCCATATCTAGCATTATGTCATATGCAAACAGTGACAGGTTTATGTTCTTTCTAATTAATGCTTTTTATTTCTTTTTCTTGCCTAATTGCTCTGGCTAGGACTTTTGGTACTTTGTTGAATAAGAGTGGTGAAAAGAGCTGTCCTTTTCTTGTTCCTGATTTGAGAGAGAAAGCTTTCACCGTTGAGCATGATAGCTTTGACTTGTCATATGTTCTCTTTATTATGTTGAGGTACACTCCCTCTATACTCACAATTCCAGTGTTAGGGACTCTGAACCTCCACACAGTCAAAAATCCATGTGAACTTTACAGTTATTTCTCCATATCGGGGGTTCCACACCCATGGATTCAGCCAACCCAGACTGGGAGATAGATGGGGCATTGTACATTGATCTCAGTTTCTAGTTCTTGTCCCTCTTTTGTTATTTTGTATAAAGGTATAACTCTGATACCCCAAATAATAGATAGGGCAGTGATTTTTTAATGTGAACCAGAGACTAGGGGTTAGGTACAAATATTTTGGGGATATTCCTGGTGATTCTTTTCCATCCTTTGAGGATGGCAGAAGCCTTTGCATTTTTTCACCCTAACTGTCTTCATCACTGGAGCTCTCAGTGTCTTGTGAATGATGTGTGTGTTGTATACAATGTTGCAGCTTCGCACTTCCCTGACTTCTCATCTAAAATACTAAATTTTGGTAACAGTGGTTCCTTAGCCCTCTTGCTGAGGTTATACTCCTTGTATCTCTTCTATGCTGGTTTCCAGTTTGCAGAGGACCCCTCCTCTGCCTACCTTGCCTCCTTCTTCCAGCCCACAACTGATCCTCCCTTCCCTATTTCCTTTCTGTTCATGGTATATCTCTCCCTTGACAGTATCCTCAATGGCCTTACCCCTTTGTACTTTGCTTGTGATCTACTCTGCCAGCTCTCGATTTTGACCTGGCGTCTTTTCCTGTCTTACCCAGTGGCTGCCAAAGCTGCTTGAGAAAATCACTCTGTAAATAAATCTATCATCTCTGTTCTTTGCTGGAACCCGAGGCAGCAGTGCACAGTCTTGTGCTGTGTGGCTGACCTGTTTCCTGCTGAAACATTTCCACTCCCCTCAAACCTTCTAACCGCCCTCATCCAACCCTCCTTCCTTTTCTACATGACGTTCGCTCTCTATTAGTTTGCTAGAGTTTCCATGGAAAAACATCCACAAACTCAGTGGCTTAAACAACAGACATTTTATTGTCTCACAATTCTGAAGATCAGAAGTCTGAAGTCCAAGTGTTGGCAGCTTTGGTTCCTTCTGTGGGCTGTGAAGGAAGCATCTATTCCAGGCTTCCTCCCTTAACTTATAGATGGTCCTCTTTTCCATGTGTTTTCACATCATCTTCCCTCGGTGGGTGTGTATCCAAATCCCCCCACCTTTTTTTAATAAGGACCTCAATCATATTGAATCAGGGGCTCACTCTAATTAGGGGCTCACTCAATCTCTGCTCTGGTTTATTGTTGTTCAGTCGCTAAGTCATGTCTGACTCTTTGTGACCCTCTGAACAGTAGCATGCCAGGCTTCCCTGTCCTTCACCATTCTCAGATTCATGTCCATTGAGTCGGTGATGCTATCTACCCATCTCATCCTCTGCTGCCCCCTTCTCCTCTTGCCTTCAGTCTTTCTCAGCATCAAGGTCTTTTCCAGTGAGTCAGCTCTTCACATCAGGTGGCCAAAGTATTGGAGCTTCAGCTTCAGCATCAGTCCTTTCAATGAACATTCAGGGTTGATTTCCTTTAGGATTGACTGATTTGATCTCTTTGCTGTCTGAG
This sequence comes from Bison bison bison, assembly GCF_000754665.1. Lineage (NCBI taxonomy): Eukaryota > Metazoa > Chordata > Mammalia > Artiodactyla > Bovidae > Bison > Bison bison. The sequence goes on along the minus strand of NW_011494706.1, from coordinate 8,997,370 downwards.
GGACTCTCAGGAGTCTTCTCCAGCATCACAATTTGAAAGCATCAATTTTTCAGCGCTCAACTTTCTTTATGGTCCAACCCTTACATCCATAAATGACTATTGTTACAAATTCATCTTAATTTAACTAATTACATCTGCAGTGACCCTGTTTCCAAGTAAGATCACATTCAGAGGTACTGGGGTAACTTAAGACTTAAACATAGACATTTTTGGTAGATACAATTCAACTGATAACAACCTTCTTAGAGCCCTTAACAACATTAGGTATTAGCCCCTTGCCTATATATGTACATTATTTGCTACAATCATACTTCCTGTTTTTCTCTACCTGAGAGGAAGATATGTCTTTTTTTCCTCTTCTGGTTTCTCCTGATTCCTTCCCCTTTTGTCCACTCCAGAAGCTTGTGTAATTGATTCTTTCCTTTATTTGTATAATTTATTTTATTTTTAAAATTTATTTTAAAGTAGAGTGTAACCGCTTTACAATGCTGTATTAGCTTCTGCTGTTCCGCAGTGTGAATCAGCCATTTGTATACATATGTGCCCTCCCTCTGAAGCCCCGCGCCCCACGTCTTCTGGGCACCATGGACCCCGGCTGAGGCCCCTGTGCTGCACTGCAGCCCCGCCAGCTCTCTATACGTGGGAGAGTGCATGTCAGGGCCACTCGCAGTCTGTCCGCCCTCTCCTTCCCACCGTGTGTCCACAGCCCGCTCTCTCTGTCTGTGTCTCTGTTCTTGCCCTGCAAGTAGGTTCATCAGTATCATTTTTCTAGATTCCGTATATCTTCGTTCATATTTGTTTTTCTCTTTCTGGCTTACTTCACTCTGTATGACAGACTCTAGGTTCACCACTCTCTTACACTGTTGGTGGGAATGTAAATTGATACAATCACTATGCAGAACAGTATGGAGGTTCCTTAAAAAACTAAAGATAAAACTACCATATGACCCAGCAGTCCCATTACTGATCAAATACCCTGAGAAAACCATGATTCTTTACTTCCTTATCTGCGTTTCCTGTCTCTTCCCTCTTATAGGCATTTCAGCAGAGGCTCTGAGCATGGTTAAGTCTATCCAGCTGCCCATTGGATGTTTCTGCTTCTGTATCTTGTAGTCACCTGGATTTCAGTGCATCAAATACAGTTGGCCTTCTAATGACATGGGTTTGAACCACAGCGGTTGGCTCACATATGGATTGTTTTGAAAGCAAATGCAGTTGGTTGAATCTGTGGGTGTATAACTGTGGATACAGAGGGCTGATTATCAAGTTATACTCAGATTTATTTTTTTTAAGCTGTATATATTTCTCTGTTTTTAGCTGTGCTGGGTCTTCGTTGCTGCATTTGGGCTTCTTCTAGTCGCTGAGAATGAGGGCTAGGCCTGGGCTTCATGCTGCGGGGGCTCCTCTCGTTGCAGAGCACAGGCTCTGGGCGCATGGGCTCAGTAGTTCTGAGCGCAGGCTCTGGGCGCACGGGCTCAGTAGTTGTGAGCACAGGCACACGTGCTCAGTAGTTGTGAGCACAGGCTCTGGACACACGGGTTCAGTAGTTGTGAGCGCAGGCTGTAGCTGCACAGGCTCAGGAGTTGTGAGTGCAGGCTCTGGACACACGGGCTCTGGAGTTATGAGCGCAGGCTCTGGGTGCACGGGCTCAGTAGCTGTGAGCACAGGCTGTAGCTGCACGGGCTCAGGAGTTGTGAGCGCAGGCTCTGGACACACAGGCTCAGTAGCTGTGAGCGCAGGCTCTGGGTACACGGGCTCAGGAGCTGTGAGCACAGGCTGTAGCTGCACGGGCTCAGTAGCTGTGAGTGCAGGCTGTAGCTGCACGGGCTCAGGAGTTGTGAGCGCAGGCTCCAGGTGCTCGGGCTCAGTCGTTGTGGCACAGGGGCTTCGTTGCTCCTCGGCATGGGGGAAGTCTTTCCAGAGCAGGGATCGAACCTGTGTCCCCTGCATTTTCAGGTGGATTCTCAACCACTGGACGACCAGAGAAGCCCTATATTCAAGTTTTTGGCTGAGCAGGGTGTTGGTACCCCTAATTGTTCAACGGTAACCTGTGTTACTAATTCCTATATTCTCTAAATGTGCATCCTTTCTCTTTCCTATCTCAGTGGTTGCTTTCACAGCCACGTGATTTTTGAAGGCAGAAACATGACCCCATTCTACACATTCCTCTAAGCCCCACATCCATGCTTTGGGTCGGTTCTTATTCCCTCGTGTTCCATCCTTTCCCCTGCTGAGGTAAGCATTCAGCCTTTCTTGTCTGGACAGCAGTAGCCTTCTGACTGGCGTCCCTGCCTACAGCTTGCCTCCTATTCTAATAGAATAACGGATCTAAAATGTAAATTGTGCTGTGCTCCTGCTTAATGCTTTAAAAGCCCCATGTTAGCTGCAGGTTCAAGTCCAAACTGACTTTTAAGGCCTTTCATCATCCATCTCCCCTGCCTTTCCACCTTATCAGACAGTCATCTCTTATTTTAATGCCTTAATTACCAGTCCAGCTGCTGCCACTTCAGGTCAGGACTTCATCACCTTTTCTTGTTTTACACCAGCAGCCTTTCATCGGCCTTACTGCTCTGTCTCTCACGCCTCCACTCCAGCCTTCCCAAGGCATCTTTCTTGTTATGTTGTTGTTGTTAGTCACTCAGTCGTGTCCAACTCTTTGCAACCCTGTGGACTGTTGCCCACCAGGCTCCTCCGTCCATGGGATTCTCCAGGCAAAAGTACTGGAGTGGGTTGCCATTCCCTTCTCCAGGGGATCTTCCCAACCCGGGATCGAACCCAGGTCTCCCTCATTGCAGGCAGATTCTTTAGCATCTGAGCCACCAGGGAAACAAGATCAACTTGTCATGATCCTTTCCTAATCAGAGATTTGTGCAGCAGGCCTTCACAGTCAGCCCTCCCTCTCTATGGCTTTTGTGTCCATGCATTCAACCAACCTTGGATTGAAAATGTTTGGGGGAAAAAAAAATCCCAGAAAGCTCCAAGCAGTGAAGGTTGAATTTGTTGCATGCTGGCAACTATTTATGTAGTGTTTACATTCTATTTACAACTATTTACATTGTACTTGCAACTATTTACATATCATTTACATTGTATTAGGTATTATAAGTAATCTAGACATGATTTTAAAGTATAGGGGGAAATGTGGAACTCTGCTAAATGTTACGTGGCAGCCTGGATGGGAGGGGAGTTTGGGGGAGAAGGAGTACATGTGTATGTATGACTGAGTCCCTTCACTGTTCACTTGCAACTGTCACAACATTATTAATTGGTTATACCCCAGTATTAAATAAAAAGGTAAAAAAAGTATACGGAAAAAAATAAAATATATGGAAAAATGTGTGTGTTATGTGCAGAACTACGATGCTTTTTATAGGGAACTCAGCATCCACGCCGATGGTACTGAGGGACGGCTGAATCGATGTCTGTTTTACGCCAGGCTCTGAATGTGCTCAGAACCCGACTCTCACTCTAGTTGATTTCCAAGATCATGCCACTGGCATTCACAGATTGACCAGCCCCTGTTGGCTTACAGCTCTGGGCTTGGGCACAGACTCAATCTCTTTATATTAAGATTTTATATTACTTTATATCCTGTTTTCCTCTTGCCATGGCCATGTTTGCCAACCTGGGATGCTATGAACCTGTCACCTGAAAAGAGGTCTAGAAATTAACAGACAGTTTCCTGATGATGTCAGTACTTTGGTAAGTCATTATCTTTCCAGTTCAGCGTTTTAGATGGCTGAGAAAGAACATCATTTCCTCTTTAATTCTCTCTTTGGAAATTGCGTTGAAATTTTCGGATTCTTAAAACTTCGTCTGTGCTTCATTTTTTCCTTTCTATAAATGTTTGATCACATTTACCCTCTCTCTAATTATGGTAGACATAATTGCCATAATTATATCTAGTCCCAGACAGTGGCTAGAATGTCTGGGTAGTGCTCTAAAGGTTCAGAGAGGAGGTACATGTCCCAAAATGCAAAACGTATGACAATTTGAGAGAGTTCATCGCTTTGATAGTCTTCATTCTCCAAAGACACAATGTTACGGAAGTGGAAAGCGCTGAACAGCATCCTCTCTGTCTCTGTGGGCACTGTGCATCCTGACAGCTGCTGCGTTAGACTGTAGGAAGCCTCTCCTGTACGGCGGCTGGTGTTCCCTTACGGACAGTGCTTTCATTTGTGTGTTTGAATTCACTTACAGAAAGCTGACCTCTGGCTTAGGCAGTCTCTCTATGCAACCCAGGTACTTATGATTTTCCTCAACAGGTTCAAAATGGATCCAGCTATAGGAAGTACATTATACCCATTTTCCTTTTGACTGAAATTTGAGCCGCTAATTTATAATCCTCAAATCCTTAACTAGCTTGGTTGTGTTGGTCTTCCTTGGCAGCTCAGCTGTTAAAGAATCTGCCTGCAATGCAGGAGACCGGGGTTCAATCCCTGGGTTGGAAAGATCCCCTGGAGAGGGCATGGTAACCCACTCCGGTATTCTTGCCTGGAGAATCACCATGGCCAGAGAAGCCTGGTGGGCTACAGTCCATGGGGTCACAAAAAGTCGGACATGACTGAATGACTAAGCACAGCACACAGGTTTGAAATGGCCTCTTATTCATGGAGCCGTAACCATGAACTAAGCCAGGGGTGAGGGTTCTCTGAGGACTGGAATCCTCGTCTACACTCGATTGGGAATGTGCTGACCTTTAGGGCTCTGGGATGCCTAATGATGCTTCTCTGAGGATGATACATTTATTAATTTTTTTTTAACAGTCCAAAGGTGATTCTCAGGTGGCACCCACTCCACTATTCTTGGCTGGAGAATCCCATGGACAGAGGAGCCTGGAGGGCTACAGGGTTGCAAAGAGTCAGACACGCCTCAAGTGACTTAACGCTCACGCACTGTCCAAAACACTCATGACTCTTCTTATTCTCTGTGTCATAAAATTTACAAAAGCCTCAGTTATCAAAACTTGGAACTAGCAAAATGCTGGTTCCAAAATGCAAGTTTGATTTCTCCAGAATGGATCCATGTCTGGCTTCCTGAAGGAGCTGTTCAGGAAGGAATACTCACTTTTTCCTTCTGAGTCAATTTTATTTTCAATATATAAAGTTGTTGTTGTTCAGTCGCTCAGTCGTGTCCGACTCTTTGCGACCCCATGGACTGCAGCACGCCAGGCTTCCCTGTCCTTCACCATCTCCCAGAGCTTGCTCAGACTCAAGTCCATTGAGTCGGTGATGCCATCCGAGCATCTCGTCCTCTGTCGTCCCCTTCTCCTCCTGCCTTCAGTCTTTATTGATATCAGGGTATTTTCTGAAATATAAAGTAGGTTCTGCTTATCCTTCAATTTTTTATTCAGTTTTAAAATTTTAGTTTCTCTTTTACTGTTTTCTGCCATCCTTCCTTTCTTTTCCTCCCTCCCTCCGTCCTTCCTTTCTCCCTTTCTTCCTCCCTCTCTCCCTTCCTTTTCAATATACGAGTCTGGGCATTTTCTTAAAACTGTAAGTTTTATGATCTGAAAGTATGACATTACTCTTTATTACAGTGTCTTACACTGGAACATTATATGCTTAAATTTTAAAATAATGAGATTAATAGCTTTTTGTGTAAGTTTAAAAAAAATATTTCTTTTTATTTGTCTGTCTGGCTGCACTGGGTCCTAGCAGCATGTGGGATCTAGTTCCCTCACCAGGCATCAAACTCAGGTCCCCTGCACTGGGAGCAGAGAGTCTTAGCTATTGGGCCACCAGGGAAGTCAATGTGTAAGTATTTTAAATAGCTACTCTAAATTTTAAATTGCATGATGTTATATCTTACATGCATGGCTAATGAATGTGTGGGAAAAACTTTTTAAACACTATTATGACCATATAGTTAAAGTAGAAAATCTGCTTCAACATGTAATTGTAGACTCAGCCTACATTGTATCAGGTAGAGTATTTATTTGAATTTCCAAGGATAGTTTTTTCCAACCTGGCAAATCAGAAGTATTGAAAGAGACTTGGAACTGGATGGAGCGTCTGGGAAGGTCTTGAAGTCTTCGGTTCCATGTGTTTTCGAATCTGTGGATCGTGTTATCTCAGTCTCTGCATTCTCTCATGTGAAATGCCTATAAAGTGTGATGTTTACAATGTATCTTCATATTCTGTGTTTTGCTATGTTCTGATCAGCTGAAATATTAACTATGCAAATAGCTTCCTATAAAAAAAAATAGCAGATTGAGATGTCTCCATTGTGTTTTGATGTATTTTCTTGAGTGGGAAAGAACAGGGCTGAGCTGCAGTTAGAGGACCAGGAGTTTGGCACATTGCAGAGTTTGCCCGTGGGAACGTGCCAAGTATGAAACAATTACCCATGACATATGTCTTAGTGGAAACCAAAGAAATATGTTCCTTTAGTCTGTTCCTTGCCGTAAGGCTGGGCTATGACTCTACTTATCTCAGAGCATGATTTGTTCTATTTTAAAGGATTTTCAAAAATGGGGATTGCACCAGCTCTATAAAACAGTGATGGTGTGGAGGGTGGACGTTTTTTAAATGCTCCCTGAATAGAGATTGGGGGCAGGAAAATTCCTCCTATCCCAGATCACACACCTTGAGAATACTGCTGTTATAGTTAGTGCAGGTCAGGTTTTGAGAGTGTGTCATATCCCACAAGTGTGTTTGATGATAGAGGTGACTGAGACCCACTCTTCTAAAATATCTGTTACTGAACTATTAGAAGTGAGTTGAAGATGGATACTGGTACAATCACATGCAGTCTGAATTTTTTTGAACAGCTCTTGATTTTAGATCATATGTCCTAAGTTTTGGTCCTGAAAATAGAGTCTTAGTTCTACAATTGTGTATTTCCTAACATCACATTAATTTTCTAGGTATTTTAGCTACAAGAAAAGTGCAAGAGTACTGGAGTGGGTTGCCATTGCCTTCTCCGAAGAAAAATGCAGACAGTGATAAAGAAATGTTTAACAAAGAAGGGACTAAGTAGATAATATCTACAATAGATTAAGAAGGAGTAAGAGTAACTTATGGTTATTTTTTCAATTTTAATGAAAAATGCATTAGTTAAAAACATTATAGGTAAAGAAGAGAGAAGATTGATGAAATAAAATTGTATGTTAGTCACTCAGGGCATGAATTACATCTTTTGTGTTATTGATGCTCATTTATTTTAAATTCTATTTATTTGACCTCACTGTGCAGCATGTGGAGAAGGCAATGGCACCCTACTCTAGTTCTCTTGCCTGGAAAATCCATGGACGGAGGAGCCTGGTAGGCTGCAATCCATGGGGTCGCTAAGAGTTGGACACGACTGAGCGACTTCACTTTCACTTTTCACTTTCATGCATTGGAGAAGGAAATGGCAACCCACTCCTTGCCTGGAGAATCCCAGGGACAGGGAAGCCTGTGGGCTGCCGTCTATAGGGTCACACAGAGTTGGACATGACTGAAACGACTTAGCGGCGGCAGCAGCGGCAGTGCATGTGGGATCTTAATTTCCTGATCAGGGATGGAACCCGTGCCCCTTGTGAGGAAGTATGGAGTCGTAACCACTGGACCACCAGAAAAGTCCCTGATCATTTATTTTAAATCTTCTTCAGCTGTATAGCTCGCCTTATATTGTCTTCAGGTGAATATGATGGAGAATGTTCTGCAGTGCTTGATTCTCTTCTCCTGAAAGGCAGACTATTTAATTTTATGAATGAGCATCCTTGGGTCATTAGGTATTGGGGTTCAGGTATGCAGAAGACTTGGTAACATATGGCCTGTTCCCAGATGCCCTAATTGAGCTCAGAACTCTCCCCAGGAGATTTGCATTACTTTACCTAAATGGTGTGTTACATGAATAAGAGCTTTGTCCCATGAAAGGAAAAGAAAAATATGTACTTTGCAAGATACACAAATCTATCTTTATGTTACCCTCACTACACTTATTAGAAAATAAAAATGTTAAAACCTGTATGAAACACATTAATTGGGTGACCATAATTATGGGTGATTCACTTTTAGTATCCACAATGTTCCTTTTCTGTCCCTTATTATGATATTATATATATATGTGTGTGTGTGTGTGTGTGCGCGTGTGTGCTAAGTCACTTCAGTCGTGCCTGACTCTGTGTGACCCCATTGACTGTAGCCGTCCAGGCTCCTCTGTCCATGGGATTCTCCAGGTAAGAATACCGGAGTGGGTTGCCATGCTCTCCTCCAGGGGATCTTCCCGATCCAGGAATCACCCACATCTCTTACATCTCCTCCATTGGCATATCCATTGTGTAAATGTATATATAAATTTATATATACATATACACACACATACACATATATATGTGGCTTCCCTGATGGCTCAGTGGGTAAAGAATCTGCCTGTAAATGCAGGAGACATAGGAGATGTGGGTTTGATCCCTGGGTTGGGAAGATCTGGAGCAGAAAATGGCAACCCATTGCCATAATGGCAAGCCACTCCAATATTCTTGCCTGGAATATCCCATGGACAGAGGAGCCTGGTGGGCTAGAGTCCATGGGTTACAAAGGGTTGGACATGACCGAGTGACTAGCACTTTCTTTCTCTACACACACACACACACACTTTTTTCTCTCATTTAAATATTTTTTGTTCAGGCAACACAGCATATTGAAGTCACCCTGGACATTTTTTTTCTGGTTCACAATTTTCCCTTCTTATCACAATTATGTATTTATCACTGAGTAGTTTTAATATTTCTATGAAGAAAAGTAAGGATGCTCGTTGCAGAAAATTTATGAAATACTAAAAAATAAAAATGACTATGTTAAGTGAAAGCAGCCATTGTGTATAAGTCTGATCTCAGCTTTGTAGAACATATGTGTTCTCTATACGGGGGAAACATCAGAAAAAAGGGAGATCAATGAATGGTTAATATGGAAGTTGAAGTTCATTGATGCTGTGACTTGCTCAAAGCCCCTTAGCTAGAAATTCAGTTAGTCTGTAAGTACAAGGTAGTCTGTCTGATGCCAGTGTGTGCTTGACATTTTTCTAGGCTGCTTCCTAGGAGAAATGAAAGTTAAAAGTGAAAGTCGCTCAGTCATCTCTGACTCTTTGCGACCCCATGGACCATACAGTCCATGGGACTCTCCAGGCCAGGATACTGGAGTGGGTAACTGTTCCCTTCTCCAGGGGATCTTCCCTACCCAGGGATCAAACCCAGGTCTCCCGCATTGCAGGCGGATTCTTTACCAGCTGAGCCACAAGGGAAGCCCAAGAATACTGGAGTGTGTAGCCTGTCCCTTCTCCAGGGGATCTTCCCAACCCAGGAATTGAACTGGGGTCTCCTGCATTCCAAGTGGATTCTTTACCAACTGAGCTATGAGGAAAGCCCTCCTAGGAGAAGGGAGGAGCAGTGCCTGGGCACTGTGTTGTGGTGTCGCAGATAGATGGAGAAAGGACCCCGCATTCTTACAAAGGTGCAATTCGTGTTGGGTAGTAATTCTAATAGATGAATGGTTTTGCTAATAAGGCACAGGGAGTGAATGAGCCTAAAAGATTCCTGCAGCCGAGCTATGCTATTTTTGAACCAAGTTACACGTAACCATTTTACAGAGGGGAAACTGAGGTCCAGGTAGATGAAATCAATTGTGAAGAGAATATGGTTGGTTAGTGTGAGATCCAGGAGGTCTCTTGTCTAAATAGCTCTTTACATTTCAGGTTTCAGTTTCATGGTTTTATTAAAACTGTGCTTTGCTTGCCATTTTTTATCTGGATATAGATGGGGTTTAGGTGGAATGGTTTGAGACATAAGCTTGATCCTTAATCACTTAATACAAATTTCCGGTTAGACATTAAGGCACTGCCCCAGTGAAGGGTATGGAAGGTTATCTGTTGCGTGAGGTACCCTGGATCACCAACAAGCCTGCCAGTAGGTTGGTTGGAGCTGGGAGACATGAGGGTGATGCTGGTGTGGGTTTTAACTGGTGTGTTCAGAAAACAGTGTCAGAACACCTTTCAGAGGATGTACATTGCCTTCCTCAAATAAGGTAGATAGTTAATATTGAACAGAAAGTGTCAGATGATAAATTCATTTCTTTTCTCCAAGTTCTGGCTATGTATACACGTGGGATTATTAGCTTGTGCATGTGAAGTGACTCTAGCTTCATTTTTATTTCCAACTGTGACAACTGGAATGTTTGTGAAGGCTAAAAATAAAGAGAAAACAGGCAGATCTTTTCAATAGATCTTAGTAAGAAAAAAAAAAGGCTTGTAGGTGGGCATGGAGAGAAATACTGAACGCTTCATATTCCTTTTTATTAGTAGGATGGGTGCTGAGAAAAGAGACCATTTCTGCCTCCTTCCCTCCTCCCTTTCTTCCTTTCTCCCTTTGCTCCTTCCTTCCATCCCTCTTTCCTTCTTTCCTCCCTTCCTATGCTTCCAGTGTCATTGGGTTTCCTTTTTTCCCTGAAACTGCTTGTTCTTGGTGGGGACCCTCTGCTCCTTCTTCTCTGAAGCAAGCGATCTAACTGGTAGCCACTGGGCTTTCTTTGGCCTGAGCTCTTTCCCAGTCCAGGCACTGGGTCTCATCCATTGAGTAACCTTTGTGGCTGCTTTTACATCCTCCCACTGTGACAAACACGATTCTTTTCTGGTGCGTGCCTGGTGCGGGTAAGGGTAGAGTTGCAGGCGGGTGAGGCAGATGCCCTATAATGATTGACCCCTGTTCTGCAACTGGTCGACAGAATTATAGCCCCTAAAAAAAGGCCTGAACTTCCTTGTGCTCCCTGCTGCGTTTCATGGACTAGTTGTGGCATGTGTATTATTTGATTTACTTTATCTTTCTGCTTTTACCACCGATCAAGTTGGGAGGTTTTGAGTACTCAGATGTAAGGAGTGATTTTTATTTTTTGATTTATTTATTTTTATATTTAATTTAATTTAATTGGCTGTGGCAGGTCTCAGTTGCTGCATGTGAGATCCAGTTCCCTGACCAGGAATTGAACCCGAGACCCCTGCATTGGGAGCTTGGAGGGCTTAGCCACCGGACCACCAGGGAAGTCCCGAGAGTGACTTTTAGATTTTTCTCTGGTACTTGTCAGTGGGCTCAGAACTAGAAGAATGTGTGCCTTCTTAGTATTTTTTTTCTTTCTTTTTTTGATGAGAAGGAGCAGGGAAGTGAAAAATCTCAAGAGAGCAGTATCAGTTTTCCGGTCACCAAGCTCATTAAGTTAATATTTACTTTTAAAATGAATGTATTTGCCAGCCCTTCCTGCTGTTTGTTTGGGGACCATTTAGCTCACATGTGAGAGCCTCTAACTGGTTTCCACTTCCCCTGGGCCTTTCACCTCTGAGGCCAGTGACTAGTCCGATGGGCCGATTCCTGTTGTAACACCTGTTTTTTATTTTAAAGCTTCAAATTACATTTATCTTGAGACTAAATGAAGGGAAAGAAATGAAACTTCATCAGTTCTCTCGTGTTTCTCTGTGTCTACTGCTCAGTCTTGTTAAACTCATTTCTGATATTAATAACTCAATTCACACGTATTTAGAGGCTTAAGAAAACTGGAAAATTGATTAAAATACAGCCTCAAAACTCAAAGATGTTTTGAGTTTGAAGGCTTTTGATATTTTTACCATTAATTCTAATACTGTTGTAGTTTTACATTGTAAAATAAACAGCTGGTCATTAATGAAAATGTAAAAAAATACAGATGATATAAAAAAGGGAAGTTTAAAATATTAAGTTTTATATTTAGTAAAAAGTTTTCTTTTCACACTTAAAATATCCTTTTCAAAAAGTTTATTTTTTTTAAAATCCAGAAACATAGGATATTCTGATATCATTTAAGCCTTTTGTAAAAAATAAAAATCTCTTCATAAACTGTTATAGTTTAAAAAATTTTTGTGACCTGCTTTTTTATTTGTCAATGATGCTATTTTGAGACTTCTTTTAAAAAATAATTGTTAATTAAGAATGAGAATTAATTTTTATCTTTTCTGCCTGTTTCTATAGATTTTTACATGTTTATTTTGTGTTTTGTTGTTTAACTCAACTCTGTTAGTTCCACTGTTCTTCAGAGGTTTCCTTTGGGTTTTCTTGGTATATAATCATGTCATCTGCAAATGATTTTTTTATCTCTTCCTTTCCAGTATTGCATGAGATGATATCATTTTTTTTTCTCTTGATGTTTGTAACTTTCTAAATGAAGGCTGTCATTTTTCTTCAGGTCTCAGAAGAGTTTTTTCAAAATAAAGAAATGTAGTGAGCATAAGATATTATTTCTACTTCTAGATATTTAATAATCAAAGGGTCCTCAGATACATGTTATAGTAAGTTTTGTTGGTGACTTTTTTAAGCCTTCTGTGTTAGAGAACTGCCAGTTATGTTTGATTATTTGAGGAATTCTTAAACTTACTTTTGAAAAAGAGAGAGATGCCTTTTGTTCAGTATCTTCTTGATTTTCCATTGGTCTTAGGAGTCTGTATGTGAAATGGTTCTGTGATGAAAGCCACAAGTGTGCCCTGGGTCACCATTAGCCCAGGGTATTTTTAATCTAGTCAGAAACCTGAAAAATGTGTATGAACTTTCTGTGGCACATCTATCGCCATTTCTGAGATCAGCAAAGATCACCAATTCAGGGATGATTCTCAGGAACTTCTGATTCAATAATTGATGGGTTGGGTATTTTTTTTTTTGAGATTAAAAAAATTTTTCAAGTGGTTGGTGCTGGCTGTCCGTGTGCCTGCAGCTCTGCGTGGCTTCCCTCTCCATCCCCAGCTCCCGGAGCTGGCTGTCCTGGCTATCCGTGTGCCTGCAGCTCTGCGTGGCTTCTCTCCATCCCCAGTGCCCCGTGAAGCAGAATGCAGAGTGGAAAGCACAGGGACAAGAGCTTTGGGGTCTCACTTCTTCCGCAGTCCAGTGGAGTTCTCCACCCCAACGCCCCAGACTTTGTGCACCTCCTTTTCCTTATCTGTGCAGCAAGGATAGTGTACCTCGCAATGTTACTATTAATATTTTTTTTAACTGCAA
>NW_011494706.1:8983668-8984282 GCF_000754665.1 Bison bison bison | reverse complement strand
ATCAAAGGGTCCTCAGATACATGTTATAGTAAGTTTTGTTGGTGACTTTTTTAAGCCTTCTGTGTTAGAGAACTGCCAGTTATGTTTGATTATTTGAGGAATTCTTAAACTTACTTTTGAAAAAGAGAGAGATGCCTTTTGTTCAGTATCTTCTTGATTTTCCATTGGTCTTAGGAGTCTGTATGTGAAATGGTTCTGTGATGAAAGCCACAAGTGTGCCCTGGGTCACCATTAGCCCAGGGTATTTTTAATCTAGTCAGAAACCTGAAAAATGTGTATGAACTTTCTGTGGCACATCTATCGCCATTTCTGAGATCAGCAAAGATCACCAATTCAGGGATGATTCTCAGGAACTTCTGATTCAATAATTGATGGGTTGGGTATTTTTTTTTTTTGAGATTAAAAAAATTTTTCAAGTGGTTGGTGCTGGCTGTCCGTGCGCCTGCAGCGCTGCGTGGCTTCTCTCCATCCCCAGCGCCCTGCGAAGCAGAGTGCAGAGTGGAAAGCACAGGGACAAGAGCTTTGGGGTCTCACTTCTTCCGCAGTCCAGTGGAGTTCTCCACCCCAACGCCCCAGACTTTGTGCACCTCCTTTTCCTTATCTGTGCAGCAAGG
>NW_011494706.1:8963210-8983568 GCF_000754665.1 Bison bison bison | reverse complement strand
GCCAGGCTCCTCTCTCCATGGGGATTCTCCAGGCAAGAATACTGAAGTGGGTAGCCATTCTCTTCTCCAGGGCATCTTCCCAACCCAGAGACTGATCCCAGGTCTCCTGCATTGCAGGCGGATTCTTTACTGTCTGGGCCACCAGGGATGCTCTAAAGGGGACTCTGGCTGCAGGGCCGGGAACTGAACCCGGGCCTCCCGTCTGGCAGGCAGGAATCCTACCACTGAACCGCCCCTGCAGCACTACATTTTTAAACTTCTATTGTATTTATTTTCTTTTTGGCCACTCTGGGTCTTCATTGCTGCAGGGGCTCTGTCTAGCTGAGGTGAGCAGGGGCTCGTCTCTTGTTGTGGTGTGCAGTCTTCTCTTGTTGTGAAGCATGTGCTCCAGGGCCTGTGGGCTCAGCAGTTGTGGTGCACAGGGCTCGTTGCCTGGCAGCATGTGGGATCTCCCTGGACCAGGGACTGAGCTCATGTCCCCCATACAGGCAGACGGACGCTAACCACTGGACCACCTGGGAAGGTCCTGGCAGTGTTACTATGATTAATCAGATAATACCTGTCCATCCTTTGTCAGACTGGGCACATGGCGGGCACTCTGCTTACAGGGCTCCGTTGTGCCACTCACAGCATCCCTCATGCTCAGGGACACCTGTGTCATCCTTCTCTCAGTGTGAGCTCTCCCATCTATGGGGGGGGCGGCAAGGCGCTCTCACAAGCTGGGGGTCACACGATGGCTGGCTTTATTGTGACATACCAGTGCTAGAATTTAAGAAACCTCCTTATTTTAAAGATAAGGGCTCTCTGAAGTCCAGGCTGAGTCTTCCTCCTGCCACTGCCCCCTTCTCCTCCATCTCAGTGGCCTTGCCATGGCCTCAGGGAGTGTCTAACTGGTGGGGTGTGTCAGCTCCATGGTTTTGGTGGGTGGACTTTTGTATCCTAGGAGACAGTCATGGACTCTGCATTGGTAAGAATTCTTCTTTTTTATAAAGAAGATAAAACTTCTTATTTTGTACTGGGATGTAGCCAATTAACAATGTTGTGATAGTCTTGGGTGAACATCAAAGGGACTCAGCCATACATATACATGTATCCATTCTCCACCAAACTCCCCACCCGTCCAATCTGCCATATAACATTGAGCAGAGTTTCCTGGGCTGTACAGTAGGTCCTTGTTGGTTATCCATTTAAAATGAAGCAGTGTGTATATGTCTATCCCAAACTCCCTAACTACCCCTTCCCTCCATCCCTCCCCCACCCCACTGGCAACTCTTAACTCTGTGAATCTGTTTCTGTTTTGTAAGTAAGTTGATTTGTATTATTTCTTTTTAGATCCCACATAGAATGGATGTCATGGAATATTTCTCCTTTTCTGTCTTACTTATTTCAGTCAGTATGACATTCTCTGTGTCATCCATGTTGCTGCAGATGGCACTATTTCCTTTTTTATGGCTGAGTAATATTCCTTTGCATATATGTACCACATCTTCCTTGTCTACTCCTCTGTCAATGGACACTTGGGGTGCTTCCATGTCGTGGCTGTTGTGGTGAGCATTCTTAACCAATGTTTTAGTAGGAAACAGTGGTCACATACACCACATCTACAGTGTGCGTCTGTTGACAATTTCCAGAAAGATCTCCAGGGCTTACCTTAGCTATAGAGCGAGGAAAATCTCCCCATCCTTTCCCACTTCTGGGTCAGTGCTTGCCCTGTAGTTTCTCTGGATGATGTCTGTGTGGCTCTCTTCCTTGGTTACCAATATTTTTCCTGGAACTTATTCATGATCGGTTGCAGCCCTTTGTCCCTTTCTGTCTGTCCTGTGCCTACGTGTTGAGGAATTAGTTTTTTTTCCCCCCATCAGGATGTTATCCCATCATAGGTGCTTCTTATTAGGATCTTGGGACCTGTTACCTGAGCAGATACTCACATCCTTAAAATCATCTTTTATTTCCCCAGCAAGAGTGTTTGGCTCCAGGGGGCAGAGGTCATTTCTCACTCTTTCTAAACCTCCTTTGTTCAACACTGTGCTTTGTACCTAGTATGTGCTGAGTAAGTGGTGCTTGAAAGAATAAGTAGAAGACACATTTGGGGTCTTTTTGGTGAGTTTATTTCCATAATTCACACAATATCTTTTTCTTTCTCTCTGTCCTTTTTTGGAATTCACTAATCACTTATTGATGGTGAGACTTGAGAAAAACCCAATAAACTGTTTAAATGATTGTTCTTTCTGCACATTATTTAGTCTTCCCAATAATATTGGCATTGCTGTTTCTACTTTTGCAGATAATATTGGCATTTAGTATTTCTACTTTTGCACATGGGGAAACGGAAGTTTGGAGAAGTTAAGCAACCAGCTCAGGATCCCAGGGCTGTGAAGTGGCAGAGCTGGGGGTGACCTCCACAGCCCCCTTTCAGACAGCTAAAGAAGCTGCTGGGAGGGACTTGTGGGATTGTTGGCCTTTTAAAAGGAACACTAAGTTCCTTGCATTTAAATGACGATTAACATTCATTATTGAATTGTGTGAATTTTAAAGCTGCAAATGAATGCTGAGAGTATATTAGAGTAGCCCCTGGCTGTGGGGCTAATTGAGAAACAAAATGGAAGTACTGCAGACACAGTGATTTTCCTGCTTAGAGTAGGGGCTTCCTCCCAGCCCATCCATCCTGTGATTTTCCGACTTAGAGTAGGGGCTTCCTCCCAGCCCGTCCATCCTGTGATTTTCCCACTTAGAGTAGGGGCCTCTTCCCAGCCCGTCCATCCTGTGGCATTTCCCCAAAGGATCCTTTCTTCTCCAGTTAAACAGTACAGGCCAGATGTTATGTGTTGTCAATAATTTAGTAACCATGTTTTTTGCCCCTATGGTTAGTTTGGAGACAGCAAGTTAGAATAATCTGTGCACATATTTTAAAAATGTAGAATGACTGTCCATTTGCATAGTCATGTTTTTGCTCACCTAGAGCTTGTGGGAATTTTGTCCTTGTCTTGAAACTGTCCTCTAGAAAGACTGTCTGTCCAGTGTGGTGTCTTTTCCCAGAAGTCTCTAGCTTCTCATGGGGGAAACAAAATCTGTGATTCTTTTGGTTTTTATTTTTTAAGACTTTTTTCGATGTGAACCATTTTTAAAGTCTTTATTGAATTTGTTACCATCCTGCTTCTGTTTTATGTTTTGGTTTTTCTGGCTGCCAGGCATGCGGGATCTTACCTCCCTGACCAGGGATTGAACCCTCGCCCCCTGCATTAGAAGGTGAAGTTTTGCATCTTTGGTTTTTCCTCCTGTTCTCAAGTTACATACAAATTAAACATTCCAGATTGCACATCAGTGTGCTGGGTTTTTCTCTGGGCTTGTCCCTTCTTTAAGTGCGGAGTTGGGAATGTGAGGGGTGTGGCAGTGCTTAACTAACTTTGGTAGTAATTAGGAGACTGCAGGATTCTTATCCCAGACATCCTGAGCAAAGATGACCCCAAATGTGCTTTTACTGAGAGCTCTTCCTGTCATTCTGGGTAATTTTATACTGTTTATTTATTTACCTTTTTGTAAGGAAATTCCTTCTTTACTGTCCTATCTTATCTTAGATCAAAGTTTCCACCCAGGAACGCTTTCTTAAATAGTATTGTCTAAGGCCGTCTGTGTTTTCTTTCCTTCTTTCTTCTTCTTCTTTTAAAAGCTTTCTGAGTTTTTGCTCCATGAGCACTCTCTGGTATCCTTTCATTCTATTTATGACTATTGTGTAATGAATATTCATAGTTTCCATCATTAACGTAGTAGCATGTCATTTGTCAGCGCACTGGCTTCCTTGTACTGTAATTGTTTAAAATTCTGTTTCTTTTATTTATTGTAAAAATGTTGGCCTCTGTCTTAAAAATTTTTTTTTTCCTAAGGTTTGTAATCATGTGAGTTTCTGTCTCTAGATAAGGCATGTGTGCAAGCCTAAAACTACACCGTGCAAGATGTCAAATGGCTTAAAAGGATTTCTGTTGTGGCCTGAAAGAGTGGCTCTGTCTTCTGATGGTATAGTCTGACCACATGAATACCAATAATTAGGCATCCTTTATTTTAAGAGAGGGGCAGCTGTTACTGGAGTTGAATTAGAAGATCTTGAGCTATTTTGCTCCTCTTTTTAAAGGGCTGTTCCCCATATATGCATCTTCTTGGCACGTTTGGTAACGGACTTTGCTACTGGCGTGTCCATAATGTGATACATGGAGGGAAAATAAAAACATCTGAAAAGGATTATCTGAAGTGTTCTGAACATTCAATTTTAAGGTATTGGTTTGTTTTCCTAAGTTTTTTTTGTTGTTGGTTGATTTAAAAAAATGTAAAGTATCTAAGCATTGTACATGTCATTCATTTTTAAGTAATTTTAAGGTAAAATCCTTCATCTTGCATTTGATCAAAGGGTCTAGCAATGAAAGCGCCCCTCGAGCATCCTTAGACATCTCTTGGAGATTTGATTAGGAAGGCACTTGCTGAGGTGATTTGCCTTCCGGAGTTTGTAAGCCTTTTATTTAAATCCGTGTTTATTATCTCTTACTGTTGTTTAAAAACACAGCTCGTAACCTGAGAATCCAGTGGTTAATTCACCTGGAGGCTGAGTTACTGGGTTTGTGGGATGAGAGGGACAGACCGCGTTCCCCCTGATTGTCATCCGAGGTCCTGAAACCCTTTCTCATGCTGGCTCATACCAGGCAAGAGCATCACTGTGTTTTCAGAACAGATTTTATAGGGCTTCAGGGTTTACAAAACAATTTCACATGTTACTTCAGTCATTTCTTGCAACAACCCTGTGAAGCAGTGGATAAATATTTTCATCCCTGTTTTGTGGAGGGGAAACTGCATTCCAAGAAGGGGTGTGCTGGGCCCCAGGCTACAGTTTTGTATTCTCACAGTGGAGATGGGTCTGCAACCAGGGTTTCCTGACCTCCTGCTTTGACCCCATTATTCTGCTTCACCCACCAAAGTCAGGATTTAAGGATATTGCATTCAGGATCAAATCAGGCAAGCTCTAATAACGTGGCCTCCAAAGTGGTATTTAATTTCCTCAATCTTATAATTTTAATGAGAATTAATGTGACTCACCCACTAATTTATCCATCTGGACAGATGCATTTGATTTTCTATATTCCATGACAGATTTTTAGACCTGAATACTTACTTCTACATAACTGTGAAGAGGGCTTCCCCGGTGGCTCAGTGGTAAAGAATCCGCCTGCTGTGCATGAGATGGAGATGTGGGATTGATCCCTGGGTTGGGAAGATCCCCTGGAGGAGGGCATGGCAACCCACTCCAGTATTCTTGCCTGGAGAATCCCGTGGACAGAGGCCCCTGTTGGGCTACACTCCACCGGGTCACAAAGAGTCGGACAGAACTGAAGTGGCTGAGCAGCAGCAGCGGCAGAGCATCGATCCTCTTTTGTATTTTTCAGATGCCTCAAGGGCCAGCAGCTCAAACTGTAGTAGGAGTCTTGGCAGTTTAGCTAAGCGAACAGAAGGGAGAAGTGGCTAGCCACTCTTCCCTGGGGCATAGGGAGAACATACTTGTGACAGCATTACAAACTGGGCCAAAGGTTTGGTGCAAACAGGAAGCTGCTTTTGAGAAGAATTCAGCATTTGGTATGGGTGTGAGTCCTTGCTCCTCTCTGTAGGCTCTTTGTTAGGACGGACAGTCAGTCTCTGGATCCTTCTGAGCCTCTGTCTCCTGTCTGAGGGTGAAGGCTGTGAGGCAGTGCCAAGTGTTAGGTGAGAGTTCAGGGGGCCGATGCGGCGGGTCTGATGTCATAAACCTGCAGTTCCGTCCAGGCTCCAGCACCTCTTGGTTGTGTGATACTCTACCTCCCCACGTATCCTGAACAGGGGGACATTGATAACACCTACCTCATGGGATTCTGAAGATCCCCTGAGAAGGAAATGGCAACCCACTGCAGTATTCTTGCCTGGACAGAGGAGCCTGGCAGGCTACAGTCCATGGGGTCGCAAAGAGTCGGACATGACTGATGAGCGACTAACGTAACTGAAACATAACCTGAGGTTGTTAAGATCATATGAATTTTAATACATGAGTGACTTAAAAGTTTCTTATCAAAAGTTAGTCATTCTTAAATGTGACAAGGTAGGGAAGTACCTGGTGCTTCTATTAAGCTCTCAGTATGTTGGTTTCTTTTTCTCCCTTATAGATTTGTTGAGGTTTAGCCTAATGAAAGGAATTTAAAAACCTTTAGAATATATTTTCATATAAGCACTAGCCTCCCTTTATGTAGTTATTGGCCTCCTACACATTGGACACTTATGTTTTAAATGTGATATTTTTGTATTATTAAACTCTTAAAATACTATGTTATACCATGTCTAGGAAATTCATGATGAGCCTTTTGAAGAGAGAAGGCTTTGTGATAAAAGCCAGCTGCCCAGACATTTCCACCCTCCTCGCCCATCCCCCAGCCGACTGCAGAAGCAGAGCCTTGGCAGAGATCCAGGCTTCCTAAGTGATGGGATTGTTCCCAGGCGGGAATGAAAGGAATCTGCCCAGATTGGATATGGCTTCAGCTCCTCTGCTAGTTTCAGATTGGTAGCCCCATTCCCAAACTGACCAACCCAGCACCATTTTCCCATTGTTGGGGATACTGTTTTCACACTGGAGTGTAAGGTCTTATTAAAAAAAACTTTTTTGAATCTACTTTTTAATCTCATGGAAGTTTTTCTAGTTTTTATTTGTAGTGCACAAGAATTGTGAATTCATTTTCATTTATAGTTTCATCTCTGCAATCAGTATGGTCAGCCCCTGGTGTTCTCCAGGCCTGACACCTTTCTTGATTGGATCCATGTATTGAGCTTGTGGTTTTCACCTTTCCCATTTTAGGGGTGGAAAGGTTTGGTGATTTGAGTGGCTCAGGCCAGGAAATTATTGGCTATTGTCAGTGGAATTTGTTTATCTTTTCTACGCCTCTGCATTCCTGGACTCTGAGAGAACTCATCATCGCTGGGGGATTGCCTTTCAGTTAGTGTCAGCTCCTCCCCTTGCTCTATTTTTATTAAACACTTGATGTTTCTCGCTTCTTTGGATGTAAATTCAGGGACCCCTGCCACCCCTCCTCCCCGGCCCCCTCATTTCAGAAAAGACTCACTTGCTCAGCAGTTGTTAAAATAAAAAGATCTGCTGAACACTTGCCATCCCCTTTTAAGTTTGGCTACCTCCTAAACACAGTTTCTGCAGTTATTGTCTAGGACTTATCCATCTCCATACTTACTTTAAACATAGAGTTGATGCATGTATAAGTCTAATGAACTTCTTGACCCGTACTCTCCAGTGGATCTATAATGTAAGTCACATTAAAACTTACTAGAAAATGAGAAGTTTTCTAGTAGTCACATTAAAATATAAAAAGAATAGGTGACTAATTTTATATAATATTTAATCCAGCATATCAAAGTATGATTTGGACTTTATTGAGGCCTCCCTCCATTGATGCTTTCGAAGTGTGGTGCTGGAGAAGACTCTTGAGAGTCCCTTGGAGTTCAAGGAGATCAAATCAGTCAATCCTAAAGGAAATTAACCCTGAGTATTCATTGGAAGGGCTGATGCTAAAACTGAAGCCCCAGTACTTTGGCCATCTGATGTGAAGAGCCAACTCACTGGGAAAGACCCTGATGCTGGGAAAGGTTGAAGGCAGGAGAAGAAGCGGGGGACAGAGGATGAGATAGTTGGATGGCATCACCAACTCAATAGACATGAGTTTGAGCAACGCTGGCAGGTAGTGCAGGACAGGGAAGCCTGGCGTGCTGCAGCCCATGCGGTTGCAGAGTGAATATGACTTGGCAACTGAACAACAAATGGTGAGACTTAGCTGTCTGAATAGGACTCAGAATTTAGCACGGTCTCTGGATGCTCTGCCATGCACGGAAGCTGGGGAACTCCTTCTGCAAAGCTGTGAATGTCATTTGTGATTGACACCTGCCTCCCATATGTTTCAAGTTTATCGGGTTTAAAAGGTAAAAGAAGACAGATCCTTGTGCCAGCTCCTGTGCTTTATGTTTCATCCTGTGTCCTCGTCTTTCCAGGATCTCTCTATTACTACTTTAGAGAAAAACGGTTCTTGAGGATTAAAGATCATTTTTGAGTCACAGTGTAGATGGCTGTGGCTGAATTTCAGCCATTGGAGGGTCATTTTCTATTCTAGGACAGTGTTTCTCCAACTATGATGTGGATGTGAATCACCTTGTTAACAGATTTAGGTGCAGTAGGTTTGAGATGGGGCCTGAGATTTTGCCTTTCTCAGAAATTCTCTAGTGATACCGATGTTACTGGTCCAGAGGCCACACTTGGAGCACCAAGGATTTTGTGCTATGGTCACAAAATGCCAATCTTTGTTTAAGTTTTTCCTAGCCTGAAACAAAAAGAGAGAAATAATAATGCAGTGAGTAAGGTTTTCCACTACACTAAACATGTTCTTGTTTTAGCGACTCTTTTAAAATTCAGAAATAATTTCTTTCCTGCCTTCTTGTTACCATGGTGATGGTAAATGGTAGTTCTTATTTTTTTTTTTAAATGATCTTTCATGGCAAAATCAAAAAACCGACAAACCTATTTATGTCTCCAAGTTAATAAAAGAAAATATTTTCACTGATCTGCAGACTTCTAAAGTCTGATGCCATCCCACGATCTAAATTATTAGTTTATTAATTTTCTTTCATGGCACAGAGTGTTTTATATTGACGTAATTACTTGGGTGTTGTTTAACTTCACTTTCTCCACTGTGCTCTAGGTTCTTTTTTTTTTTTCAAGTTTTTTTTTTTTAATAGATATTTGCTATAGTTATTATCCTGTTTTTAAAAACATTGATTTATTTTAGTTAGTTTTGGCAGTGAGTCTTTGTTGCTGCCCCTGAGCTTTCCGTGGTTGCAGAGAGCAGGGACTCCTCTTCTTTGTGGCCTGACTTCTTACTGCCGTGGCTTCTCTTGTTGGGAAGCACAGGCTGAAAGGTGTGCAGGCTTCAGGAGTAGCAGCACATGGGCTCAGCAGTTGTGGCTCTGGGACTTAGTTACTGCAGGGCATGTGGGATCTTTCTGGACCAGGGATCGAAGCCATGTCCCCTGCTTTGGCAAGTGGATTCTTAACCCCTGGAACCCAGGGAAGTCCCTACACTTTTTTTTTTTTTTCCCACCACATTTCGCTCGTGTCTTGCACTGGGTCTGGATCCTGTGAGTCCCCAGGCAGTGCTTTTCCGTAGAGCTTTATTCACTGGGTCTCAGTGGGAGGGGGACTGCTTCCTCCAGGAGTGTTTTGGAAATCGGTGGGAACTGACTCTGGTGGCCCAGGAGCATGGAGTGTGTGACTGGTGTTTGGTGGGTAGGCGACCAGAGATCTAGGCATTCTGTAGTTTAGAGAACAATAGTAACCAAACAAGTGGAAGCTTACCCTGTGCGTTCTGCAAAATCTTGCTGCTGCTGCTGCTGCTAAGTTGCTTCAGTCGTGTCCGACTCTGTGCGACCCCAGAGACGGCAGGGCAGCAGGCTCCCCCGTCCCTGGGATTCTCCAGGCAAGAACACTGGAGTGGGTTGCCATTTCCTTCTCCAATGCATGAAAGTGAAAAGTGAAAGTGAAGTCGCTCAGTCGTGTCCGACTCTTAGTGACCCCACGGACTGTAGCCCACCAGGCTCTTCCGTCCATGGGATTTTCCAGGCAAGAGTACTGGAGTGGGGTGCCATTGCCTTCTCCCCTGCAAAATCTTAGATTATCCTTATTGGGGGTTTGGTGAAATATCTGTCTGTAATTACCAAATCCTAACCCTGTTTGACATATAAAGACAAAATTTTGGGGACCCAGTTTTAATATTAATATATATTGAAATTTTCAGAAAATGTGACTGCTGAATACTTAGAAAGCTGCACTTTGATTTCTGCCCATAGCTTTCATTCCAATCCCAAAGAAAGGCAATGGCAAAGAGTGTTCAAACTACCGCACAGTTGTACTCATCTCACACTCTAGCAAAGTAATTCTTAAAATTCTCCAAGCCAGGCTTCCACAGTACTCAAATCGTGAACTTCCAGATGTTTAAGCTGGCTTTAGAAAAGGCAGAGGAACCAGAGATCAAATTGCAAACATCCACTGGATCACCGAAAAAGCAAGAGAGTTCCAGAAAAACACCTATTTTTGCTTTATTGACTATGCCAATGCCTTTGACTGTATGAAAGTGAAAGTCACTCATTGGTGTCCGACTCTTTGGGACCCCATGGACTATATAGTCCATGGAATTCTCTAGGGCAGAATACTGGAGTAGGTAGCCTTTCCCTTCTCTAGGGGATCTTTCCAACCCAGGGATCAAACCCAGGTATCCTGCATTGTGGGCGGATTCTTTACCAGAGCAACAAGGGAAGTGGGATCACAACAAACTGGAAAATTCTTAAAGAGATGGGAATACTAGACCACGTGACCTCCCTCCTGAGAAATCTGTATGCAGGTCAAAGCAACAGTTAGAACTGGACATGGAACAACAGACTGGCTCCATATCAGGAAAGGAGTATGTCAAGGCTGTATATTGTCACCCTGCTTATTTAACTTATATGCAGAGTACATCATGCAAAATGCTGGGCTGGATGAAGCAAAAGCTGGAATCAAGATTGTCGGGAGAAATACCAGTAACCTCAGATATGCAGATAACACTACCCTCATGGCAGAAAGTGAAGAAGAACTAAAGAGCCTCTTGATGAAAGTGAAAGAGTAGAGTGAAAAAGTTGGCTTAAAGCTCAGCATTCAGAAAACTCAGATCATGGCATCTGGTCCCATCACTTCATGGCAAATAGATGGGGAAACAATGGAAACAGTGAGACTTTATTTTTTTGGGCTCCAAAATCACTGCAGATGGTGAGTGCAGCCATTAAATTAAAAGACGCTTAGTCCTTGGAAGAAAAGCTATGACCAACCTAGACAGCATATTAAAAAGCAGAGACATTACTTTACCAACCAACAAAGGTCCATCTAGTCAAAGGTATGGTTTTTCCAGTAGTCATGTATGAATGTGAGAGTTGGACTATAAAGAAAGCTGGGTACTAAAGAATTGATGCTTTTGAACTGTGGTGTTGGAGAAGACTCTTGAGAGTCCCTTGGACTGCAAGGAGATCAAACCAGTCCATCCTGAAGATTTGAAATCATTCCTGAATATTCATTGGAAGGACTGAAGTTGAAGCTCCAATACTTTGGCCACCTGATGCGAAGAACTGACTAATTGGAAAGATTGAAGGAGGGAGAAGAAGGGGATGACAGAGGATGAGATGGTTGGATGGCATCACCCACTTGATGGACACGAGTTTGAGTAGGCTCTGGGAGTTGGTGATGGACAGGGAAGCCTGGTGTTCTGCAGTCCATGGGGTCACAAAGGGTTGGAACATGACTGAGCAACTGAACTGACTGACTGATTTTGACTTATTTGTAACTTTTCAAAGACATGTCCACCTTTTGGTAAATTCTTTCATCTGTAGCAGTGCGGTTTGTGACATCTGAATTGTACCAATACATATTTGTGGGCAATATAATGATTATTAATACACACACACACACACACACACACTTAGCCTTTATTTAAAAATATACAACTTATGGACATGGGGAGAGGGGAGGAGAGGGTGAGATGTATGGAATGAGTAACATGGAAACTTTGATTACCACATGTAAAATATCAGCCACCGGGAATTTGCTGTATGGCTCAGGAAACTCAAACAGGGGCTCTGTATCAACCTAGAGGGGTGAGATGGGGAAGGAGATAGGAGGGAGTTTCAAAAGGGAGGGGATATATGTATACCTGTGGCTGATTCATGTTGAGGTTTGATAGAAAACAGCAAAATTCTGTAAAGCAATTATCCCTCAGTAAAAAAATAAATAAAAGCAAAGCAAATAAAAATATCCGATAGAAAGCATTGAACATTTTCAGATGAATGCATTTTACTTCTTTTAAGTTCAGACTCATTTGAAATAGTTGCAAGCATCTTACATCATTATCATTAAATCATTTGATGTGGTCATGTCTGTTTGCATCTCAAAATACGTATACATGTAATTTACACATATGAAAGATGGCAAAAGCTGTTCCCTGTCATTTTCCTTTATACTACAGTTTTCTTTCTCTGTATGTGTACATATTCTCTGTGGATTCCAAAGGTTTGGTGTCTAGAGGTGGCATTGGTCTGGTAGGGTTGAGAACCTTTGTTCTTATGGAAACATCATGGAATCAAGGATTCTTGCATTCTATCTTTGGCTTATTTTTCCAAGCCGCTCATTTAATGTCTCTGAATTCACTAGATGCTCTACATCATTCCCGGTGGCTCTGATGGTAAAGAAACCACGTGCAATACAGGAGACCTGGGTTCCATCCCTGGGTTGGGAAGATCCCCTGGAGAAGGAAATGGCAACCCACTTCAGTATTCTTGCCTGGGCAATCCCATGGACAGAAGAGCTTGGTGGGCTACCATCCATGCGATCGCAGAGTCTGACATGACTGAATGACTTAATACTTTCACTTCTACATCACACGAGTTGTAGTAAATGGTTTGTGACTGACTGAACACGTGGTAAAATGTCTTAGCTTACTTGGTGACTTCTTGCCTGGAGCTCCTCAGAAAGGCAGAGTGCCCACCTGAGACCCACTGCTTGGCTTCCCTTGTGTTTTTATTAATAATAGGGAAGACAGACTGTGTCTAATCCCTGGAGGAAGAGATTAGGAAAATGCTGAGGTATGAAGGGGTGTGGAAAGTGCTGGCGGTCGTGGAGGTGGGGAGTTTTATGAATTAAAGTTCAAGTGTCAGGTGAGTAAAAGTAGAAAGTGTTTTGGTTTTCCAGGAAGAATAGAAGATTCTTAGAGTGGGGGCCACTATTATAAGAATTTTTTGACAATTACATGTCTGTTGCTGCTGCTGCTGCTAAGTTGCCTCAGTCGTGTCCGACTCTGTGCGACCCCATAGACGGCAGCCCACCAGGCTCCCCCGTCCCTGAGATTCTCCAGGCAAGAACACTGGAGTGGGTTGCCATTTCCTTCTCCAATGCATGAAAGTGAAAAGTGAAAGTGAAGTCGCTCAGTCGTGTCGGACTCTAGCGACCCCATGGACTGCAGCCTATCAGGCTCCTCCATCCATGGGATTTGCCAGGCAAGAGTACTGGAGTGGGGTGCCATTGCCTTTTCCAATTAAATGTCTACTCCAGAGTAATTAACAATGGGATCTTTGGAATTCACGGACCGGGGAGGCTTGTGTGTCTTGCTCAGTGGTTGTCTTGAGTGAGTCTCGGGGCTCGGGGAGGGGGGTTAGTATACACAGCCCATGCTTGGTGCTGGGAAAGGCTCCTGGGGCTGAGCTGGAGCAAGATGACTGTGGGGCCCACAGGAGAAGTACTGCAGGTGGGCTTAGATCTGGCTAAAACGTTGCTCATTAGTTGGAACTAGAAAGAGAGAGGAGGCTCAAGGACCGTTGACCCTGGAAAAAGGTCACTAAAGGTGAACCCACGGGAACGAAGATTGACATTTCATGATTTTTGTGCATATAAAGTGTGATTGGGATTTGGTCTTTTAGAAAATAAACTGATCATCATGAAAATAAAGTTCGTTTTAGTTTTTACTTGCAGTTAATTAGAAAAATATGTGCCAGTAATTAGGGGAAAAAAATGAATAAGGTTTTTGGGAAAAATCATTCCTGCAATTGTATAATAACATATATGTTGTTGTTAGTCGCTCAGTCACGTCCAACTCTTCGCAACCCCATGGACTGCAGCATGCCAGGTTTCCCTGTCCTTCACCATCTTCTGCAGTTTGCTCAAATTCACGTCCATCGAGTTGGTGATACCATCTCATCCTCTGTCGCTCCCTTCTCCTCCTGCCCCCAATCATTTCCAGCATTAGGGCGTTTTCCAATGACTTTTTAAGTATAATCATGAGGAGGGTCTTATTTATTTTCATTTCTCTAAGAGATTAAAAAATTTGATGATTATTATATTCTCTTTTAAAGTATCTATAAGCTTGTAGATTTTAAAACCTTTCATTGTGGATTATAAAGAGAATCCTGTGGTCCTCTTCTTTCTGTGGTCCTGTGCATGACAAGCAGTTTTCCAAAGTCACTTTAGTTAATCTCATGAAATATTGTTTATTTGGCGAGATTTGTAGTTGATTTGTTTGAATTTTCATGCCACTGCAGAAAGGGCAGATGGGAGGGAATGTTTGCCTGCGGAACTGATTTTATAAGTCATCAGTTCCCCAGAGGGTAGTTTTGAATGAAGACAACCTAAGTTTGGAGATAAATATTAGTATCACAAATCCCCTTATAGCCCTCGGATTCTTTGGGTATTTCGTTATGCCAGTTAGGTGATAGAATCAAGGGGTGAAGTGTGTGTATGATCTCTGTGTCTATCATTGAGTAATATGCAAGTAGAATTAATAATAAATACTTGTTAATGGAATTATTTTGAATATCATGAATTTATATTCTTTTGTGACTTCATATTTGCAGATTTTCTCCAAGTTGCCAAAGGTTGCCATGATAAAATTCAGCGTAACATCTTTTTTATGTTATACTTTATAAGGTAACAATTTCATCTAATATTTGGATCATGACTGCTGAATGTTTGCTTCAAATAGGACAGTTTGTTCTTTGAAATTAATAATAATTAACCCCCCACACACTGAATAGCATCTGTGCATGGATCTTTCCCTTCAATATTATGAGCAATTATGAATCATGACCAAAGAGAGACCTTGTAAATTATGAATAATCTGAAAACAATGAGGCATATTCTCCTGCTACAAAGATAACACCAGAGTTAATGGAAGTGCCATATGCCTAGAGGGGAGATGCCATCAAGACAAACATGTTGTTTGTCAAAGTGACGTCTAGATGAGTGTAAGCAATATTAATCCAGTCA
The DNA here is from genome assembly GCF_000754665.1 of Bison bison bison. NCBI lineage: Eukaryota > Metazoa > Chordata > Mammalia > Artiodactyla > Bovidae > Bison > Bison bison. The sequence continues at coordinate 8,968,675 of NW_011494706.1, read as the reverse complement.
TACACTTGTCAAGCTTAAGCCGGGTTTTCAAAATATAGGTTTTAGGCTAATTTGTATATCTCTGTCTGGTGTAACAAGGGATTTGAAGCCATCAAACTTTAGAGTAAAAGATAAAATTGCATAAAATTAATCAGCGTCTGGATCTCTTCTTGGATGTGTGTGTTTGTGTGTGTGCTCAATCAGTCTTGTCTGAGCCTTTGCGACCCATGGACTGTAGCCCACCAGGCTCCTCTGTCCATGGAATTTTTCAGACAAGAATTCTGGAGCGGGTTGCCATTTCCTTCTCCAGGAGAGCTTCCTAACCCAGGGATCGGATCTGCATCTCCTGCATTGGCAGACAGTTCCTTACCTCTGTGCTACCTGGGAAGCCCTTACCTATGAGTAGTTATAATAAAATACACAAATAAAAAATAATTAGAATAATTGAATTTAGAAGAAAAACATTAAAGACTAGATTTTGTGGTCACAGGAGATCAAAGGCATTTAACTTTTAAGTATGTATGAAGCTGTTACACAGAAGTACAATAGAGTATTAATAAATCGGACAACTATCAAGCATAAATACATTAGCATGAACTTCTGAGGGAGAAGAGGAATGAAATATTTCAAAGAGCAAAGGGCATGATGTCCATTTCCTGGCCTTTGTTTATGTCTGTTTTATATGGACTATGGTGGGAATGAAATCTCCATGATATTTAGGCTTCTCTGGACACATTTAAAAGAATAGTGTTAAGAAAGTGAAAAGACAGCCCACAGAATGGGAGAAAATTTTTGCATGTCGTATATCTGATAAGGGGTGAGTAGCCAGAATATATAAAGAACTGTTACAACTCAGTTATAAAAAGACAAATAATCCTATTGAGAATTGTCAAAGGATGTGAATAGATGTTTCTTCAAGGAAGTTATACAAATGGTCAATAAACATAAAAAAAGATGCTCAGCGTCATTAGTTATCAGAGATTTGCAAGTCAAACCACAATGAGATGCCACCTTACACCTACTCGGATGACTAGAATAAAAAGGACATAATTACAAGTGCTGTCACAGATGTGTGTGATTCAGCTGCTTTTGAAAGCTGTCTGTAGTTCCTCAAATTGTTAAACATGCAGTTACGATATAATCTAGTAAATCCACTCCTTAGTGTGTATCCAGGAGAAATGAAAACAAGCCCATACAGACTTATACCAGTGTTCATAATAGCTAGGAAATGAGAACAATCCAAATGTCCGTCAACTAATGAGTGATAAGTGAAAAGTGCTCTATCTGTGCAATGGAATGTTATTTGTGAATAAAAAGAAGTATTGATAGATGCTGCCATGAATGTGCTTTGACAACGTGATGCTGAAAGAAATAAGCCAGTCACAAAGGACTGCATAGTGTATGATTCCACTTACACAAAATTTCCAAAATAGGCACATCTGTGGATATGGAAAGTAGATGAATGGCTGCCTGGGACTTGGTTAGGAGGATGGTGAGATGGTCAGGGACTGACAACCAGGGAGTGTGGGGTTTCTTGTTGGGGCAGGGACAGTGTTCTCAAATTCATAGTGTGCATGTTTGTTCAACTTTGTGAATGTACTAAAAGCCATAGAGTTGTATACTTTAAATGAGTAAATTGTATGGCATGTGAACTGTACCTCAATAGAGTTCCTTAACAATAATGTAATAGTTCTGTTTTTAAAATGTCAGTGGTTGGAATATGCCAGAAATGACATACTTTGGATCCTTTAAATAAACTTAAGGTAAATTGTTCCAGATGTAACTTTAAACACTGGGAAAAAAAAGTGCCATATTTCTGCAGTCATAAATTATCAGTTTTTTGTTGCATAATATTTCATTGAATTGATGCAGACTACTTTGCTTACTCTCTTCCTATATAAGGATTTTCTCATATTTTGATATTTTAAATAATGAAACTTTCCAGACAAGCTTTTTTTTTTTTCCATCTGTTATTTTCTTTGGATAAAATTCTAGCTGACTCTCAGGAATGAATGGATTGCTGAGACTTTAAATAGGTAGTGCCATGTTATTTTTCTGAAGGGTTGAAGAATTTTTTGAACATTTAAAATACAATTTTGCTATTTTGTTAAGTATAGTGTCCCCTACCAATTAAGGGACAATTTAAAGTTTCTTTAAATTGTATTTCTTTGACTAAACAAATTGTTTTTAAATGTTTGTTTCTTTTGATTACCTCATGAATGATGGACTTTTTTATTTATTCAAGAGTGTTTACTGAACACCCTAGAGGCTCTGGCGGTTAAGAATCTGCCTGCAGTGCTGGAGACCTGGGTTCGATCCCTGGGTTGGGAAGATCCCTTGGAGGAGAGAATGGCTACCCACTCCAGTATTCTTGCCTGGAGAATCCCACAGACAGAGGAGCCTGGTGGGCTACAGTCCATGGGGGCTCGAAGAGTCAGACACGACCGAAGCGACTAACACTTCCACCTGGAGTCAAGACTTGTGCCAGTTGCTGGGTATACGCAAAGATGAGAAAGGCTTATTTAGCTTATGCACTCAAAAAATTCCATTTCTCATGGGAAAATAATTAGTTATAGTAGGTACAATGAGCGTTTCACTTAAAGTATAAGAAGGTGTTTAAGGAGGAACCTGGGGAATGTGGCCAGCATAGGAGCGAGGTTATGTATATGTGCAGCTTGAATATGTGCCGTCGTCTTTGCCTGAAGGGAGGAACGATGAGGGGCAGAGAGAGTGTGAATTACAGACAGCCACCAAATCCTGTGTTGTGGGCAAGGAGTTCCCAGAGGTTCCCTCAGGATGAAGAACTGTTAGGTCCTTGGTGTTTTCTGTTTATTCATGAGTACATGCAGTTGTTTTTGTCATTAACATACCTCCATTCCGTTCGGATGCTAATATTAGTGTTAATTATTGTCACGTTTAAGACAGACATTCTGTTTTAGTCTGTTCTTTGACTTTTGATTTTAGTTACTTTTCAGTTTTACTTTCTCATCACATAGAATTATGATGACTTGTTTTGATTCATAAAATTACAGATTTGGCTGAAACAGCAGCAGCGAAATCTTGTTTCTGAAAGTGGTTTCCCCACTAAGTGGTAAGAAGGGTTGTAAAATGTATGTGGAGCCCACCATTCCCACACTCAACTCTTTGCAGGTCTTAACTCCTTGATGGTAAACAGCCTTGTATTCTTGCTGAGTTAGCGAGCCAGGAGACAGTGTCTCTCTCTCTTTTTTTACTACATCTTCTCTAGGTTGAGTGGCTTTATGTGTTTGACTCAGAGAGCCAAACCAACAACCGTATCCTCTTTGGGTCTGTAGCAGCAGGAAAGGGACAAACTTATTCACATCTCAACAGCCTGAGGTTTTTAGTCTTCCAGCAATATAGCAGATACTCACACGTGAGAGGATCGAAACCACGTGAAAGGGGGCTTGCTCCCTGCTGATTGTGTCCTCCCTTAATTTCTGTGCCAAAACTTTTCCTCCAACATGACTGTGTTTGGAGGTGGGGCCTTTATGATGTGTTGTTGTTCGGTCACTAAGTCATGTCCTGCCACTTTTGACCCCATGGACTGCAGCACACCAGGCTTCCCTGCCCTTTGCTAGCTCCCAGAGTTTGCTAGAACTCATCTCCATTGAGTCAGTGATGCCATCCAACCATCTCATCCTCTGTTGCCCCCTTCTCCTCCTGCCCTCAGTCTTTCCCATCATCAGGGTCTTTCCCGGCTCTTCTCATCAGGTGGCCAAGAATTGGAGCTTCAGCTTCAGCATTAGTCCTTCCAGTGAATATTCAGAGCTGATTTCCTTTAGGATTGACTAACTTGATCTTCTTGGTGTCCAAGGGACCCTCAAGACTTCTCCAGCATCACAATTCAAGAGCATTAATTCTTTGGCCCTCAGCCTTCTTTTTGGTCCAACTTAGGTCATAAGATAATTGATAACATTTAAATGAATGTTTTTAGATAGTTACAATTTATTTGTTGTGAGATGAACAAAAGTACCTCACCTGTGAGCAAATAAAGCCCATTTTAAGACACAAAAGTTCTCATCTTTAACATATTGGACCAAAGAGAAGAAATGTTCTTTTGTTTTTTTCGCAGTCCAATTTTTTTTTTTTATATTGGAGTATAACTGATTAACAATGTTGTAATAATTTCAGGTGAACAACAAAAGGACTCAGGCATACATACACATGTATCCATTCTTCCCCAAACTCCCCTCCCATCCAGGCTGCCGCATAATATCGAGCAGAGTTCCCTGTTCTATACAGTAGGACCTTCTTGGTTATCTGTTTTAAGGATAGCAAAGTGTCCATGTCAATCCCAAACATCCTGTCTCTTCCCCTCAAAAGAATGTTCCTTCTGAATGCAGTTTCCCTTCTGTGTCACACACCCTGAGAATAATTAACCACCACTTACTAGACTTCTTTTCAAAGAAGATCACTGATCTGGGAAGTGCTCACTTAGTCTCAGGAAGGGTTTGGCCAACAGAGAGGAGGATCACATGAGGCTGGCATTTATAGGGGGAGGCCGTCGGCAGGGGCAGCCAGCTTTTTGACAACAGCTGTGTGCTCTGGACCAGTTAGGACCGTGAATGCTGACTCCTTTGTATTTCTTTAACCTTGCTGCTCTTTGCCTAACATTCACATTAAGGCAGCTCTATCACATTTCATGATTTGTGATGCTTAGGGCAGGAAGATGATCGCCTTGTGGAGCCCTCCCGTCTTTGAGTTAGTGGTTTGCATTAAGATGGCCAGAGAGCTCTGGCTCTGCAGTTAGTGAGAGGCATGCTGATGGTGTGAAGGACCTTTTTTTCTCTCAGAGGTGATTTTTAACAGTTGAATGTACATGTGAGTGTCTTAAACTCAAAGCCAGACTCCGGCTACTTGGATGGACTGTGTTTTAAATTACTTGGAAAGTAGCTGTAACTTAACTCTTTATTTTTTCTTTTGTTCTTTTTTCTGTATTAAGCTTCCCCCCTGCCCACACACACACTTTAAAAAAATTAGAGTGTGTGCATGTACAAATGAGCATATAGCAAAAAGATTTCCTCCTCCCAAGTAATTAGTATCCCTTCCTAGTGGCAAGTGGGAATGGCATTTTAAAAACTCCTCCCAGGCGTTTTCTGTGCTTGGGTCTTCCTCCCTCTTATATTAAGACATATCTTGTTTTTCTTTCTAACAGTGTTTCCTATCAGTTGTATATAGATACAGCTCATTCTGTTCATAGATTGTATGCTGTTCATTATATAGTTGCAATGAAATTTATTTACCCCCTTTTAAAATTGGTAAATATTTAGATCTTTTATAGGATTTTGTCCTTACAAACAGGATTTTGCCTTTCCCTGGTGGCTCAGATGGTAAAGCATCTGCCTGCAATGTGGGAGACCTGAGTTCGATTCCTGGGTTGGAAAGATCCCCTGGAGAAGGAAATGGCAATCCACTCCAGCACGCTTGCCTGGAAAATCCCATGGACGGAGGAGCCTGATAGGCTA
>NW_011494706.1:8915685-8963110 GCF_000754665.1 Bison bison bison | reverse complement strand
CTTTCACTTTAGGATTTTGTCCTTACAAACAGGAGAATGGATAATTTTGTTCACAATGGAAAGTGCAGAGTCACGTGGCTATTGGTTTTCACTTGCTAAGTTGTGTCTGGACTCTTGCGACCCCCTAGACTGTAGTCTGTCCATGGGATTTCCCAGACAAGGCAAGAATACTGGAGTGAGTTGCCATTTCCTTCTCCAGGGAATCTTCCCGTCCCAGGGGTTGAACCCCCATCTCCTGCATTGGCAGGCAGATTTTTTACCACTATGCCACCTGGGAAGCTCCACACATGCTATGAGAAGTTAAAATTTTAATATACATTGCCTGAATTACTTTTTGAAGAACATTCATCGATTTACCTACCCCCCCTCCCCATGCAATGGCAACCCACTTCAGTACTCTTGCCTGGAAAATCCCATGGACGGAGGAGCCTGGTAGGCTGCAGTCCATGGGGTCCCTAAGAGTCGGGCATGACTGAGCAACTTTACTTTCATGCATTGGAGAAGGAAATGGCAACCCACTCCAGTGTTCTTGCCTGGAGAATCCCAGGGACAGAGGAGCCTGTGGCCTGCCGTCTATGGGGTCGCACAGAGTCGGACACGACTGAAGCGACTCAGCAGCAGCAGCAGCAGCAGCAGCTCCCCATGTCTATTTCTCTACCCTTTGCCCTAATGTCTTTTCTGGAACTGGAAGATTTTCCAACCAGACACATGTAAATTAATGTTTGACTAGTTCTGTTATTTTTGCATTAGTTACTAATAGGCTGAGCATCTTTTTAAGTTTATAATGGCTTATAAGCCATTTTAATTCTTTATTTCCCTGTGAACTCCAGGCCTCTTTCAATACTTTGTTGTAACTGATGAGAATTACATCACAGTTTTTTGGGGAGCACACCCAGAGACTTGCGTCTTAGAAACTTCTTAGTGTGATTAGAAACCTTATGGGCCATCTGGTCCCACCTTCCAGTTGGTATAGGAAGTACTTTATAACCTTTGATCATCTGCTTGAATACTTCCAGTATTAAAGGGGCTTAAAACCTCATGGGCATCTAATTCCTCTGTTGGCTTAGTTGACAGAAAATTCAAGATATCTTAAAAGAGTAGTGGAATAGATAGAGAGGGTGGGAGCAGCTGGACTCTTTAAATAAACCATCTTAATGAAACTGGAAGATTCTTTCAGTCCCAATCAGGAGACTCGGAGCAATGCCTATGAAGCAAATCTTGTCCACTTGACTAAAGAATATGACCAAGTAGGGCTTAAATCCCAGGGACGGGGGAGCCTGGTGGGCTGCCGTCTATGGGGTCACACAGAGTTGGACACGACTGAAGTGACTTAGCAGCAGCATCAGGGCTCTTTAAGGGTATGTTAATTAGCTACTGCTCCATAATAAGTTACCTCTGATCTTAATGCCTTAGAACAGTAATAAAAATCTGTTATCTCAGCGAGTTTCTGAGGGTCAGGAATTGGGACTCAAAGTCTGCTGGGTGGCACTGACTCTGGGTGTCTCAGAGGTTGTATTCGGGACGTTGGGGCTGTAGTCATCTGAAGGCGAGACTGGCTGGAGGGTGTGCTTGTACGTGGCTCATGTAGAAGGCCTCAGTTCCTTGCCACATAAACATCCCTACAGAGCTACAGTGAAGGTCCTTGCATTCCAGCATCTGGCTTCTCCCACAGTGAGCAATCAGAAAGAAAGCAAAATGGAAGCCATGATGTCTTTTCTGACTTGGAAGTCATGCATGGCTGTCCCTGCAATACTCTTGTATTGCGGTTCCACTGGTCAGTCCTATTCAGTATGGGAAGGGACCATACGAGAGTGTGCATTCTAGGAGACACGGTTCACTGGGGGCTTTCTTGGAGACTGACTGTTCACCTTCTGGCCCCCAAAGATCTGTATTTCTCTTACCTGGAGAACAAAATACACTCCTTCTCAGAGCCCCCCTCCCCCATACACACACACACACACACACACACACCCCTCATCCCAGTGCAGAGGCCAACTTTTTGGGTAGGAGAATTAGGGGATACTTATTTAAACAGATTTTGGAAATGCTAGAAGTCTATTAAGAATTTTCCTTTGTTGGAGGAGAAGTTGGTTGTATTTGGCTAGTGTTCTCCATTATAACAATCATTCTTTATGCTCTATCTTATGAAATTTCTGTCCCAAATAAATAGGAATATTTATAATCCTGAGAGGGGGAAAAAGGAGTTTTAGTGAAATATTCCAACTGATTTTTAATCAGAAAAGCTTCATGACAGTCAGTGTTTCTCAAAAAAATAAAAAAATCAGGGTTGGGTTCCTGGAAAACCAATATTAAAGAGTTTTCCATTGAAGACCCTGAAACCTAATAGGGAACATGTGGATATCCCACTGTGCTGGCTCTTCACTTGTGGTCTCAGCCTCAAGCCCACCATTTTCTGCTTTGTTTTGTGAGGCTGGGGCTGGAACTCTGAGAAATCCATCTCCCAGATCCCCTCACATCTCAGTTTCTGTTGGTTTCTGGCAGGAGGAGACTCTGGTGGAAGATTGAAACGTAGGAGCAAGGGGGAGAAGGGACTTGGCTGTTTTCAGCTCCCGTCCACGTTTCTCCTGTGGCCAGTGATAGCTCTAGTCTGTAGTTTCTTTAGGAATTTTTGGCATCCCTTTACTGTGGTCCCAGCCAGGTTCGGAGTATCAGTTATTCTGTGTGTGTCCTGTTCTCCCCACCCTGCTTCTTTCGTTTTTTATTTATTATTTTTGACTCTGCTGGGTCTTCGCTGCCTCTCCAGGACTCTCTCTAGTTGCAGCGTGGGCTTCTCGTTGCTGAGCACAGGCTCTAGGGTAGTTGTGGTGCATGGGCTTAGTTGCTCCAAGGCATGTGGGATCTTCCTGGACCAGGGATTGAACCCTTGTCTCCTGCATCGACAGGTGGATTCTCAACCACTGGACCACCAGGGAAGTCCCTCCCCAGCCTGCTTTGAGTCCTATTAATAGTCCCTCCCTTGAGAAGCTAGGTTCTGGTTACCCCACCTCTTCCCTTTTGTTTCTTGAGCCCTAAGGTTAAGGCTGCTTCTTGCAGTGATGGATATCAAGGTTATCTCTGTGTCCCCTTTTCACTTTTCTAGTCTTTTAATACCTACGTAACCGATTTCTTCTATTAAATCTCTGCCATTGAAAATACATAGCATTCCCACTGACTGAAAGTTACTCAAGTTTCTAGGTATGTCATCCCTAACAATTGTCATCTCTTTGAAGTTATTTTCTCTCTCGCAAGGTCAGAGCTGAGAGGCATTGGTTTGCCTCATGTGGTTCTTAGTCCAGATGTTTAGTGTTCTTCTGTATTTTAGCACTTACAATTCTTGACTTCGTTTTATGGGTCTGCGCACATGGGCAGACCTCTGGGATCCTGCTTCATTGTTTCCATAGCGGTCTTAGAGATGCAGATTATCTGGGATGCCTGAGTGGTTTTGTTTAATCTATTCAACCCCAGTATTTTCCTCTTTCTCTCCCAATACAAAAGAGCATCCACTGAATAGCCTTGGCTTTACCAGGTCTTGCCTGAGCATCTGCTGTTTTTCTCCCCACGTCTTGAGCTTCCCAGGTGACTCAGTGGGTATCCTCCTGCCAATGCAGGAGACACAGGAGACGTGGGTTTCATCCCTGGTCTTCCCTCCAGGGAAGATCCCCTGGAGGAGGGCATGGTGACCACTCCAGTATTCTTGCCTGAAAAATCCTATAGACAGAGGAGCTTGGCGGGCTACGGTCCATGGGTTGCAGAGAGTCAGACTGAGTGACTGAGCACACCGCATCTACACAGCACACATTTACTGGCCTCCTTCCTCGCAGACACTGCCCACCAGTGGGCATGGGGGATACACCCTTATCTTTCCTCATCTTCTTTCATTTTTCCCAAGACTTTTACTCCTACTCTGCCATCTGCTTTATATCCTTTTCTATTCCCAACTCTTGTTCCCTCTTTTTCTTATTATCCCCAACTGGAATGATGCCAAGTTTGTACATATTAAAATTTGCTTGAAAAGAGATATCAACTTATGAATCAAGTGAGTACTTTATAGGCCAGAGGAAACGTCTAATGATTTCATTAGTGATGCTTCTGTTCTGCAGGTTAATAAATTAATTAAGCCTTTCTCTTTTTATTGGAGGGGTTATGTGTTTCTTCAGTAAATATTTATTTTGTTGCCCTGTTTACTCAGCTCACTATATCAGGTAGGTGCATTGGGGGATAGCAAAGAAATAAAATGTCCCAACTCTTGCCTGTCTTGAAAGACTATACAGTGTACCTGGAGAGACAGAACTTATACATTAAACAGCTAAGGGACAGAAATAAGTGTAAGATTATGTGCTAAAAACTGTCCTTAAGTGTGTGCTGTGGGCGTGTAATAATGTCACTTCCTGTTCACAGCCACTAAGCACTCTGTTCTCATTTAATCCTTGCAGTTCTCAAGCAGTCCCTCTAGCTAGTTCTGTTTTGCAGGTGGTGAATCTGAGGCTTCGCGATTAAGTCATTTGCCCAAGGATACTCATCAATGAAGTGACAGGAATTAGGAGTTGAAGGCTAGGTTGGTTTGAGTCTACAGACTCTCATAAGCAGAAGGGGAGGTTGGGAGTGCTTGGGGCATGCTGGTGGGCATGTGTGTTTTGAGATGTGCTGGGTGTCTTCCATTTGCTCCCCTGGATGCAGTCTTCATCCTGCCCATCCTGCTCTGTGCCTTGGGTGGCCGACCTGTGTGGGTTACACCAGTGAATGCTTGCCCTCTGCTTCCAGACTGATTCCACCAATGGGAAGAAATAGGAGCTCCGAGGGCAGGTCAAGAGTAACGGGTGTTTATTCCTTCAGCTTTTTTCTACTGGGTCCCGGCCTGTTGGCTCCATACTTTTACCCTCACGGCTTCGTGCTTCCCTCCTGTCTCTGTCTCTCTGTCAATTCCAGGAATCGCTTTCACCCCTTGACCTTTCCAGTCCAGAGTGAGTAACATAGCAAGAGCCCTGCCCTGCCTTTAAAAGTGGTCTTTTGAGCAAACTCAGTTTGAATGTATGATACCCAGTTTGAGTGTATTGTGTGTTTCTGGTTGAGACTGATAATGAGCAAATATTTGTAAAGTGTCCCTTCCTTTCCCCATGCCTTCCGCCTTCCATCTTTTCTCAGTATGTTCAGTATTGAGGGTAAGAGATAGCTAAGGCACAGCCCCTGCCTTAGGGGAACTAACGTGTGTGCTCAGTCACTATGTCGTGTCTGACTCTTTGCGACCCCATAAACTGTAGCCCACCGGGCTCCTCTGTCCAAGGGATTTCCCAGGCAAGAGCTGGAGTGGGCTGCCATTTCCTCCCCCAGGTCTCCTCCTCCCGATCTCGACGCGGGATCGAACCCATGCCTCTTGTGTCTCTTGCATCGGCAGACAGATTCTTTAGCACTCTGCCACTTGGGAAGCCTCCGGGAACTTACAGTGCAGGTTAAAATGTTCATAATAATAGTAATGAAAAGGAAAGTGGTAATGGGCTTGAGAAGCAGCGTGACTGAAGGACCGTCTAACACAGGAAGTGAGTTGGTAACTCAGGTGAAATGTGGCCAGCAGTGTAAAAACTACTTACTGATTCTGTCTACCTGTACATTAGCTTTGTCTCCTGCCCAGAATTTTGAAAATTGACAACAAAGAGGAGACTATAGTTTTTTTAAAAAGTAGCCGGTAGTGTGGTTTTTAGAACTCATCATATTTACAAAAAGGCCAAGTTCACCAGAAAAGTTGTCAATCAAATAAAATTCTTTACTTGTGTCCCTGGATTTAAGCTGCATATGGAGTTTGGGAAAATCTATCAGGCTTCTGTTTTTTTAACTTAATAGACTATTTTATTGGAGCAATGTTAAGTTTACAGAAAATAGTTCTCATATCATTTCTCACTTTAATTTCCCTTGCTCCTAACATCTTGGATTTGTGTGATACATTTATTACAATTGATGAGCCAACATTAACTGATTATTATTAGCTAAAGTCCATCGTCTACATTAGGCTTCACTGTGTTTACAGTTTGGTGGGTTTGGACAAATGTCTGATGACGTGTATTCACTGTGCAGCGTCATACCCAATGGTTTCCCTGCCCTGAAGATCTCCTGGTTCCTCCCCTTCATCCTTTCTCCTCTTTCCCGAACCCCTAGCAACCACTGATCTTTTTGCTGTCTCCGTAGTTCTGCTTTCTTCAGAATGTCATGGAGTTGGAATCATACAGCATGGAGCCTTTCTAGAGAGCTTTCCTTCACTAAGCAGTATGCATTTAAGGTTCCTCCATATCTTATGGCTTGGCAGCTCATTTCTTTTCATCACTGAATGACATTCCATTGTCTGGAGGTACCACAGTTTTTTAACCGTTCACCTATTGAAAGACATCTTGGCTGCATCCATATTTTGGCAACTATGATGAAAGCTGTTGTAAACATTTGGGCGTGGGTTTTTGTGTGGACCTAAGTTTTGGGCTAGTGTCCCAGGATTTAAGATGTAGGTGGACTTTGGGAACATAAATCTTTTCTTAACAACCAGGAGAAATGTAATTTTTTCTCTGTTAATGTTTGGTTCTCACCCTATTATAATGATTTCGATATTAAACAAGCACTAAGGCAAAGACATAACATTAAAAGGTAACACAGGAAAAGGAAGTATACTACCTACTCAGATGTAAAGTCCAGACTCTAATCCTGAAGAGGGGTTTCTTTGACTAGTCAGAGACAAAGGCAGATAGTTGCTTCTTTGCCAGACATACCAAGGCTTAATTAATGGCTTAATTAATCACATGCTAATACATGACCTGAGAATTAGAGGTGAAATACAAACTGAATATCTGACATCATAAATCAAGTATAAAATACTTATCTGTTTTATAATTTTATATGAGCAATTTACCAGATGACTTTTATTTCAAACTGAGGAAAGTAAACACGTTACAAATACATGCTTGACGTATGAACACATCTTTGGGATGTTAATGCGGCTTTCCCTTTCTTTTGAGTAAGCAAAGAGCCATTCTTTCGAGACTTCCTGTGGCCACTAATAATTCTGCCAAAGGGGCTGACATCCTGGGAATTTGCCAACCTTTCCTCAGAGGGTTTAACTCAGGCTGAAACACCCCTAAGAGTTTCTAGTGGTCGGTTTAAATCTTCTGGTTCAGGGTATGTGGGTGCTGAGCCAGAATCTATAAATTCCCATCTCGAATCACCTAACTCTGAGTGGTGTAACTTCATAAAAATCACTTCAACTTTTTTTGTGTGCTTTTGAGCATACCAAGCTTCTTTCTGCTGCTGCCTAGGGATATTATAAAGGTGGATTGGCCCATGTTTTTAAAGCACTTAAAGCTCCCCAGGGAAAAGTGCCTTGCAACTTCCAGGCATAATTACTGGGTGTATTCTAGCTGGAATAAGGCCAGCAGAGCCAAACACTCAACCCTTTTCTTCTGAGGACTCCCATTTAATTCCTTTAGAAGGGTAATGTATTTTGAATGTGAGAGCATTTGAGTTGCAGTGGGAGAGATTTTAATTATTACTCAATATTTCATCATAAATTGGTACTCTTGATCATTTTGGTGTGTGTGTGCTCGATCGCTCAGTTGTGTCTGACTCTTTGTGACCCAGTGGACTGTAGCCCTCTAGGCTCCTCTGTCCATGGAATTTCCCAGGCAAGAATACTGGGGTGGGTTGCTATTTCCTGCTCTAGGGGATCTTCTGGATCCAGGGATTGAACCTTCATCTCTTGCCTCTCCTGCATTGACAGGTAGATCCCTTACCACTGGGCCACCTGGAAATCTGAACTTAAGGGTGTCATATGCAGTGGCCCAGAATTTTCCTTAATCTAAAGTGGACAGGTGCTTTTCCTCCCAGTTTCTGAAGATCACTAGCAGACTGAGCTTCTTGGTCTGGTTTTGCCTGTTTCATGGAACCGTTCCAGTCTGTGGATTCTCCATGTCGCTCAGAGCATCTAGTGTGATAATAAAAGTGAGAAACACTGAGGGATGGCTTGGTCATTTTTTACAATTGTTAATAAAAATCATAAACAAGATTTTTGTATCTATAAATTGGATCTATGTTTTGTTTCCTAGAAAATGGCTGGGAATCTGCCAGCCTTTCTTTAGAGACTTTGACTCATGCCCTTAGAGTCTCTAGTGGTCTGTTGAGAGCGTCTGGTTCAGGGTTATTTGGGTGGTGAGCCAGAACATAGAAATTCCCACCTTGACTCACCAAACTCTGAGTGGAAATTACCTCAATTTTTTGTGTTTTCAGGAGTACCAAGCCTCTCTGCTGCCTGGGGATATTATAAGGTGGATGAGCCCATGTTTTTAAAGCACTTTAAAATACTTTTGTATTTAAAAATATGACACAGCATCTCTTGGAGACTTAAGCCTCCTTTTGTTGACATCAGTTGATAAAGTGCATGAACTGGAAACAGCTGCAGAGAAATAGATATTTTAAAATATTTTCTATAAAAATGTAATTTATGAATGAGAAATTTGTGTCACAAGCATTCAGAGATTGCTGTTGCCCACTGACTTAATTCCTCCTCCTTTTCATTTTGTAATTATAGGAGACTGTCAGACTTTTGCACTTTGGCAGTGCTTATTTAACAGCCTAAACAATGTAACTGTGATAAGGACTTTGGTTGCAATTTGATTTGTTTTTATTTCTTCTAGTTTGAAATATGTCTTGCAAGCATTTTATGTGAACATTCCTTAATTTCCCCTCTGTCTTATCATTGTCTTGACAGAACTTCTAGTAGCTGATGCTTGTAGTGTTTTCGGCTAAGTGTGAAAGTTTAAAGTTGAATGTAAAGTGTGTTTATTTTTACATTTAACGTGATCACGCATTGGAGCGTCTTCAGGTCTCTAGTGCAGTGATGGTAAATGTGTTCTGGAGCTACAGAAATTCATCAGTTGGTATTTTTCTGGGTCGGTGCTGTTACTGTAGTTACTAGACTTTTGTGACTATTAAGCACGTGAAAAGCGTCTCCTGGAACTGAGTTTTTAAATTTTAATTAATTTAGATTTAAAGAACCACATGTGGCTAGTGGTTACTGTGCTGGACAGCACAGCTCTGGTGAGTCATGTTTTATTTTAACGTCCTCACATGCTTAACAAGAGCAACAAAAATAAAAATTTGTGGAGCATCTGTTTACTTTGTGCTAGAGACGTTGCTGGGTATGTATTGTTCATGATTTGTAGCAAGCTTGTGAGCTCCTGTTCTACTGTGAGGAAGGCAAGGCCCAGGGAGCATGGGTACCATGGCCAAAGTCACTGAGCTGCTCCACGGGGCTTGCTCATTCTATGTCAGCACAGGATCTAATTTCAGTTCAAACCACGGCATCAGTTATTTTATAGGATGTCACTCAATTTGGGTTTGTCTGATGTTTTCTTATGATTGAAGTTTTTTTTTGTATGTCTTTTTTAAAAACATGTTTAATGGGAGGATAATTGCTTTACAATATTATATTGGCTTCCTCTGTACGAGAACATGCATCAGCCTTGTGTGTGTGTGCACGCTCAGCATGTATACAAGAAGGCCCTCCCTCCTGAGCCTCCCTTCACGCCCCCCTAGGCCGTCAGAAGGCACGGGCTGAGCTCCCTGTGCCGCCCAGCTGCCTCCTGCTGGCTGCTGTGCACATGGTGGTGTCTACCTGTCAACGCTGCACTGCCCATGGGCCCCACCGTCTCCTTCCCCAGGACTGAAGTTTTATAATGGCTCATGACTCTAAAGTGAAGCCCTGACCTGCTAGCAGAAACTGCTCCTCATCTCTTCTCTCCAGCCCCTCACAACCGCAAAACTACTTTTCGTCTCTATAAATTTCCTTATTCTAGAGATTTCACCTAAGCGGAATCATATAGCGCACTATGTGGTCTCTGTGACTGACTCCTGTTGAAGTCTGTGCAAGTCCTTTTTTCCTTTGTACGGTTGAGTAATATTCCCCATTTTGTTTATTCAGTCATCAGCCACTAGAGACTTCGGTTGTTACCACTTTTTGGTTGTTATGAGTAATGCTGCTATAAATGGTTATGCATGAATTTTTGTGGGGCCATATGGTTTCATTTTGTTTGGGTGTTTACCCGAGAGTGGAATTGCTGGTATTTAGCATTTCTGGGGTAAGGGTGGTTTCTCTTTTGATACATATGATTGGTTCCTCATTGTTTCTTGGGTTTCTGTCCACTAGGGAATTAGGGTTACGATAGAATGACATTCAAGACAACAGCAATAGTGTATCTGATACTCTCCTTTAGTACCAGGTAAAAAATTTATAAAAATAATCAATACTTATTTTCAGATTTCTGCACAGGCCATTGAGATTTTTAAAAATGCCTGACAAGGACTTCATTGGTGGCACAGTGGGTAAGAATCCACCTGCCAGTGCAGGGGACATGGGTTTGATCCCTGGTCTGGAAAGATTCCATATACGTTGGAGCAACTGAGCCTGTGCTCTGGAGCTGAGAGCCGCAGCTCCTGAGAGCCCGCGAGCCTGTGCTCCCCAACACGAGAAGCCACCACAGTGAGAAGCCTGTTCACCGCAGCTGGAAAGAGCCCCACTCCCAAAGCTAGAGAGAGCCCCCACACAGCAATGGAAACCCAGTATAGCCATAAATAAATAGACCAGGGTGTACATGTCAAAAAATTTTAAGTCTTATAAAAATTCATGACAGTCTTCCTTCTTATCTCTTTTTTCATGTTTGAAAATATATAGTATACATATATAGGCTGGTATTTATGTAAGTTGTAGTCTTAATGTCATGTGGACAACTGGAGTCTACAGATTGTTGGTAGAATAGAAGTTGAAGTAAGAGTCTGCACTTTTGAGCATTAATGGTATCTGGGAGGAAAGTTTATGAACCCAAAGCAGTACAATAATCTCTGTTGGTTTATAGCATTTTCTAGGCATTATTATGTTCAGACCCTAAAGGGTTGGACTACATGCCTCCCTACTGATCTGTCTGCAAGAAACAGCAGAATTTTAAAGCAGCATAACTTTTTTTTTGGCTCAATAAATAGACATTTCTTGCTGAGATGACAGAAGCCTTAAACTACTCTTTAAAAATACACATAGTTTAACTCTGAATGTTGCCAGAAATGATCTTATGATGTACTTTCTGCAAAAATATTGCCCTCCATTATGGTACAGTTAGTTTTTTCTTTTTTTTTTTTAATGTCCTGGGATAAGAATCTCCACATTTATTTGTGATGTTGCTTTGATTTCCTGTGTTTCATCCCAATATTTTCTACTATATATTTTCTATCCTGGGTGCTGAGGAGACCATAACAGTGGCATGTTGTTCCTGTCTTCAAGGAGCTTATGGGAATAATGATATAAAGCAGAAACGAGGAGAGGCTCCAAGAATGATTCAGAAGACTGTGGAGAGTTCAGTAGTTCAGAAAGAGCTCAGCAGTCTAGGAGGCTTGAAGGGGTTGGAATCCTGGAGCTGGGGACTATGTGTGGATATAGATCTTTGGATTGACTCTTTTCCCCCCAAACATTTTAGTTTTTTTAGAGGAGTTTTCAATTTACAGTAAAATTGAGAGCTACAGAGATTTCCCAAATATACCCTTCCCTATCCACACATAGCCTCCTCATTATCAGCATCACTCACCAGAATGTAACATATATATATGTTATCAGGGACCTTGAATTGATTCTTTACAGTAAGAGCGTGCGTGTGTGCTAAGTCGCT
Source organism: Bison bison bison (assembly GCF_000754665.1). Lineage (NCBI taxonomy): Eukaryota > Metazoa > Chordata > Mammalia > Artiodactyla > Bovidae > Bison > Bison bison. Next base: position 8,951,429 of record NW_011494706.1, on the reverse strand, counting down.
TCAGTTGTGTTTGACTCTTTGCAACCCTGTGGACTGTAGCTTGAGAGACTCTTCTGTCCATGGGGACTCTCCAGGCAAGAATACTGGACTGAATTGCCCTTCCTTTTCCAGGGGATCTTCCTGACCCAGGAATTGAACTCATGTCTCCTGTGGCTCCTGCATTGCAGGCAGATTCTTTACTACTAAGCCACCGGGGAAGTCCCTATAGTAAAAGTGTACCTTATGTATTAATTTGAACTCCAGTTAAGGAATTTTGAGGAAGTATTGTGTAAGGATTGAATTTTAGATAGAATTTTCCAAGAAACTAGTGGCCTCAATGACATAAAGTGAATGTTTGATCCATCAGAATGTAATGGTTTAAAGGAGAGAAGAGAATGGTTTGGACCACTCGATAATGAAGGACCTACACGTTGACATTCCAGCAGCGTGCACTGAGTCTGTAGAATGTGGAGAAAGAATAATGTGATGGCTAAGACCACAGATGCAGACATTGGACTTTCTGGATTCAGACACGCTCTACTATATACTAGCTCTGCGGCTTGGGCGAGTTACTTAACCTCTCTGATCCTCAGTTTCTTCTGTAAGATGGGAATAACAATTTTGCCTACCTTATAGCATTGCTGTGAGGATTGCATGTTAAATAGATCCATGTTTGGTGTCCAGTACGCACTCATTAGGGCTTCCTGGGTGGTGCTAGTGGTAAAAAAAATCTGCCTGCCAGTGCAGGAGACTCAGGTTTGATTCCTGGGTCAGGAACATCCCCTGGAAGGAATGGCAGCCCACTCCAGTGTTCTTGCCTGGAGAATCCCACGGACAGAGGAGCCTGGTGGCCTGCTGGACCATAGGGTCACAACGCATCAGACACAACTGAAGTGACTTAGCATGCATGCACACACTCATTTTATTTTTTGAAATTGAATTTATTTTTGACTGTGCTGGGTCTTCATTGCTGTGTGAGCTTTTCTCTAGTTGTGGTGAGTGGGGGGCGACTGTCTAGTTGCGGTGCGTGGGCTCCTCATTGAGTGGTTTCTCTCATTGCAGAGCGTGGGCTCGAGGCTTGCCGGCTCAGTAATCGCGGCTTCTGGGTTCTAAGCGCAGGCTCAGTAGTTGTGGCGCGTGGGCTTAGTTGCTCTGCTGCATGTGAGATCTTCCAGGATCAGGGAGCGAACTGGTGTCCCCTGCATTGCAAAGTGGACTCTTAACCACTGGGCCACCAGGGAAGCCCCACTTGTTGACTGTTATTAGTGTGTTCCTAGCACTGTGCTAAGTGCAGTGGAGAGATATGAGAGAATTTCTGGTGTCAGAGGTCTTACAGACTAGCAGGTAAAATAGCGTGTATTGATAAAGAATATATATGTACACCTTCAATACAACACAGAAGAGCCAGGTGCGGGCTTTCTTTGTTGCGATTTAACAACTAGCATCAATTCAGTGGACATTCTAAAACCTAGTTTGAACCTCTTCAGATAACATAAAAATAATAAATTTTCTTATACCGTGCCCTGTGGTTTAGACTTTTCCGTAAGTTCTGATGACTTTCTCGTAGTTGGATGGATTTCCTAAGATTGGACTATCTGGCCCACTGGGGAAATGCACACTAACTTCACCCTGACATCTCTGGTGAATGTACCAAGTAGGAGGAGATGCTCCTATTTCTTGAAGGTTTGGTTACAGTTCAGCTGCAAAGGGTGGCTCCCGAGTCTAAGGAAGGAGAAACTGGCAAAACCATGGAGTGAAGCCACTGCATGAGGTGACTTCAGCCTCATTGGCTGGCATGTAGAGACGGAACAGACGTTGTCCTTGGGTCATTTCCCAAGGATTCTGAAACCTTTCATGGTAGAATGTGGAGCCACAGGTCAAGTAAGTCCTATGTCTGCATAGGAATCCTGTGAAAAGGGCTAAGATTTGCCCACTGAGGTCTGTCTGCTTAAGGTGAAGTTAAGAAGCAGTATACTTTGCACTGCTGCTGCTGCTGCTGCTAAGTCGCTTCAGTCGTGCCCGACTCTGTGCGACCCCATAGACGGCAGCCCACCAGGCTCCCTCGTCCCTGGGATTCTCCAGGCAATAACGCTGGAGTGGGTTGCAATTTCCTTCTCCAGTGCACGAAAGTGAAAAGTGAAAGTGAAGTTGCTCAGTCGTGTCCGACTCTTCGCAACCCCATGGACTGCAGCCCACCAGGCTCCTCCGTCCATGGGACTTTCCAGGCAGGAGTACTGGAGTGGGGTGCCATCACCTGTGTTTAAAATGGAGAGCCAACAGTATCCTGCTATGTAGTGCAGGAAGTCTGCTGGATGTTATGGGGCAGCCTGGGTGGGAGGGGAGTTTGGGGAGGATGAATACATGTGTATGTGTGGCTAAGTCCATTCACTGTTCACCTGAAACTGTCACCTCATTGTTTGTTACTTGGCTCTACCCCAGTACAAAATAAAAGGTAAAAAAAAGCAAGAACCAGTGTACTTTGCAAAATTTCTGTTGACCAAAGGTGCTCGTGGCTGCTGCTGCTCTCTTTCTGGCTTTGTTGCTATTTTAGAAGTGTGCTGAGCCAGACCACTGCAGTACACAATGCCAGGGGACAATATTTATTAGGTAGTTTATGTACAGTGTGCTCCCTGAAGTTGTGAGGGACACAAACTGCACAGCTGCTGAGGGCAGTCCTCATCCTGAATTTGACTCTTACTTTTGTTCTCGGAACCTGTTGTTACAAGGCCTTTGGAATGTATCCTGGTCTTATGGATGAAATTGAACCTTCAACTGGTCGGGGTGTTGAACTCTAAATACTTAGATAACCCACTTGCCTCCCCTGTCTGGTTTGATGTTAATCCAAACTCTCACTGTTGTTACCCAGGTTATTAGGACAGGTCTTACCACTCTTTAATCATTTGGTGCCTGGTTTAAAGGAATGCGAACCCACATGTGCTAGGAACTTCACTAAGCATTCTTCACTTGTGAGCCTGATTTGTATTCCTACAGCTGCTGTTGCTGGGATTGATCTTCTGGAAAGTCTGCGGGGTTATAAACGTATTGATGGTGTGTGTAAGAGGTTGCTGGTCTCCTGCAGTAGGCCGGGCCATGCCTCCAGCTGCTCCAGGCGGGGTCTCGAGGACCTCCAGCAGCTGCCCTAGGAGTCTGCAAAGCCCTCTCCTGCGTTACACCAGGATTAAATCTGCTATTTGCTAGAGCTGTGTCTGGCAAGAGGCTTAGAACACTTCCAGGAAAGAAAAACAAAATTGTGTTTCAACAAAGGAGAAGGAAATGTTGGCACTGATCTCTATGAGGTCACTTGAACTGGGACAAAAAGTTTGTGTTCTCTTTATTTTAACCAGTTTTCTAGGTACTTCAGGGAATACTTTCAGCTTGTGATTCTAATTTAGAGAACTTAGGAAAGTGAAAAATAACTTTGGGGTGATTGGAACCAGGATAAATACATTTTGCTTGTATAGGTTATAATGAATTTATATTTATTCATCAACTAATTCAGTGGTAAAGAATCTGCCTGCCAAAGCAGGAGACACAGCTTCGATCCCTGGGTCGGGAAGATCCCCTGGAGAAGGAAATGGCAACACACTCCAGTGTTCTTGCCTGGGAAATCCCATGGACAGAGGAGCCTGGCGGGCTAGTCTTTGTTGGGGTCACAAAGAGTCGGACAGGACTAACGCAACTGAGTGAGCACACACGCACACCTCTCCCCATGCATGCACACACGCACACACGCACACCAACCAAGCAGATCACTGCCCACATTTCTTTCCTTTTTCCTTCCTTCTTTCCTTCCTTTCTTTCCCCCCCGCATGTTTGGCAGTTAGGAGTGTGGGTGTTAAGCAAGTCTGATTGATTTAAACCACAAACAAATTTAGAAGTTCTGGTATCATTTATCACAAGCTCTTTTTTAAAAAATTAAGTAATTAGTTTACTTTTGGGTGTCCTGGGTCTTTGTCGCGGTGTGTGGGCTTTCTCCAGTTGCGTAGAGTGGGGGCTCCTCTTCGTTTTGGTGGCGTGTCTTGTCGAGGGGCACAGACGCTCGGCGGCAGGCTTCAGTAGTTGCGGCCCACAGGCTTCGTTGCTCTGCAGCATGCGGGATCTTCTCGGACCAGGGATCGAGCTGGTGTCCCTTGTGCTGCAAGGCAGACTCTTAACCACTGAGCCACCAGGGAAGCCCTGTCACAAACTCTTCCTTTTACAGGTGTCAGAGCTGAGTCCCAAAGTGGCAGAACTGATGGGTGGTGACAGAGCCTGAGCCAGTGCCCAGACCGTGCTGTGCCAGGGAGACCCACGTCCTGCTCAGTTCTCCCTGACCCAGGGGCCCTGGAGAAGCCAGAGACCTGCGGGGGTTATTCAGAGAGCCTCTCTGTGTAATTGAGGTGATGCTCATTTGAACACTTTATTGGAATGGTGTGGAATGTGCTTATAAAGGCCCTGTCGCTTACTGGAAGAGTGACCTTGGACAGTTAGTTTACCTCTGTGAGCTTCAGTTCCCTTTCCTACTAGGAGAGATGCAAGGATGTTGTGTGTGAATACTTGTAATTCCGACAGTGTTTGGCATAGAGTAGGTGCTATACGACCATGAGCTGATAGGATTATGTGTTGAAAGTTTCCTTTTAATTTTTTAAAACTCGCATGTGAGCGAAAGTATCTGCAGAAAAGCTTACACAGTCATCTTGAGACTTTGTAATACGAGATTGAGGAGGGGAGAAACTTTGGCGTCAGGTAACCATAAATTTCAGTCTGGGCTTCTTGACTTGCTAGCCGTGCAAATGGATTCATCTCATGCCACCGGCTTGGTTTGCTCATGTACCAAGTGGCTATATGCTCATGAGGTTATGATGGTTAGAGGAAATGGATGTGCAACTAGCCTTAGCACATAGGTGGCACGTGCTTTTCGTTCCCTTTGCACTGAGTGCAATGTCTACACACACACAGACACGCAGACACACACGCACACATGCACACATGCACACACGCACACTCTCAGGTGGAGTTCTGTTTCTTCTGTGAGTCCCCCTTCCCCCATCATTCTCCAACATTCATAGATCTCCCTTTGTATAAACTATGGCACACCTGCCCGACTTTCTTTCACGTCATGTGTATTATCTTGAATTATTTAACATCGTTTGTCATGTATCTGCTTTCTCTCTCTGAGAAAGAGCATTAAGAAAAGAGAAAAATAGAGCTTCCCTGGTGGCTCAGTGATAAAGAATCTGCCTGCCAGTGCAAGAGACACAGGTTCAATACCTGGTCCAGGAAGATCCCACATGCCGAGGAGCAACTAAGTCACTGTTGAGCCTTTGCTGGAGAGCCCTCGTGCTGCAGCTGCTGAAGCCCAAGTGCTTTAGAGCCTGTGTTCTGCAACGGGAGACGCCACCGCAGTGAGAAGCCTGTGCACCTCAAACAGAGAGTAGCCCCCGCTCTCCGTAACTGGAGAAAAGCCTGCGTAGCAAGGAAGATCCAGCGCAGCCAGTAAATAAATACAGTCAAGAAAAAGAAAAGAGAAAAGCATATAAATGCATATATATGGATAGAAAAATGGTACAATGAGCCTATTTGAGGGGCAGGAATAGAGACGCAGATATAGGTAATGCACTTCTAGATAAAGAAGGGGAAGGAGAGGTGGGGACACATTGAGAGAGTAGCATTGACGTGTATACGTTATCATGCGCAAAACCGATAGCTAGTGAGAAGCTGGTGTGTAACACGGAGCCAGCCTCGTGCCCTGTGATGACCTACAGGCGTGGGATGGGGTGGGGAGACTCAAGAGGGAGCAGTCCTCATGACTGATTCACATTGTTGTACAGTAGAAACCAACACAACGCTGTAAAGGAATTCTCTTCCAATTAAAAGAGAAGATTTGTACTTATTTTGGATTACCCTCACCTTGGTACTGAGTGTGTGAAAGGTGCTCAGGAAGGAAATGTTGGTGTTGATGGAACAGTTCATCCAAGTGACTAAGGAGTGGCTCTTCTCCTGCCAGCATGTTGGGGGCCTGCGCTCTTCAGCCACTATTTTTAATCTCAGTATCTCTGTGTTAGATGAGGACCTTCTGCTTCTCATCTCCAGGAGCCATTGTTCCTTTGTTTCTGTTGTTCTAATGTAAAAAAAAAAAAAAAACTAGAGATATTCCCAGACATTGACTTGTTATGAGCAAAGTTTCTGCATAAGATTTTTGGCCATTGTCTTCTATTCAGAATGTCTCTCTAAAAATTTATTGCAACCTTTAGTCACCTTTAATAAAACAAAAACAAATTTCCATTGCTTTCCTGGTTCTGGAGGTCTTTGGTAATGCACGCATTTTATAGTACCTTTTCTCTGCAGAATAGAAATTGCTTTCTAAAAAAGTATTGAGTTTTTACAGTTATAGAGTCTGAAACCAGTGGAGAAAGTATTTACATTCTCAATCTGGAGTGCTTTTAAATATAGTATTTTCTAATACTTTTTATTGTAACACATTTTTGCTTTTTACTTCCCACATTTTGCTTGAAAACGTTCTAAATGCATCTTCCCTGAGTGTTGCTTAAAATTATATTGTTGTTAATAGTATTTAAGGATCATTCATTCATCCAATATGTATTATGCATTCTATGGCAGGTGCTACGCTAGATTCTAGGAATATTATAGTGAATGACGCAAAGTTGTTTTAGACTTTGAGGAATTTACAATATAGTGGAAAGTAGGGGAAAAAATAGCCTTCAAATGAAGTAATGGGTAAGGAAGAATTAAAGTCAGCAGAAGTTGCTAAATTGTACTATTAATAGTACTGAAACTAATGAATATTTTTAAAAAATGTTCAAGATGTGATGAACTATGAAAATAGGTCAAGACGAATATATCCCCCTGCCACTACCGCCGAGATTGTTTATACTTGTGCAAGGACTTTTATAAATTACCTCTAAACTTTATGTGGCATGCAACCTGAAGGATCTTGGACATTATCCTGTGGCCAGCTGACATCCACAACAAATTTAACCCCTTGGAGCAGAGTGTTTGAATTTCAATGTGAAGCAGATAATGGAAAGGAAAAAGCAACTTTCTATGAAACACAAGCCTGGGAAATTCCGTGGACCAAGGAGCCTGGCGGGCTACAGCCCATGGTGTTGCAAAGGGCTGGACTCCTTAGCGACTAAGTCACCACCATAAAACACAAGACAACTGGGAGAGACCAGGTGACTTTTCTGTTTCCATCAGAAAATGGGTAACTCCACATTGAGGTGAGAGTTTTGGTGCCTTTACTCTGTGCTAGATTTATCTGATAAGTATAATGCTGAATAGCCAGTCACTCTCTTGGCTAAAGCGTCACAGCCACTCTCCTGGCTAAAGCGTGAGCAGGTAATTTCTCCTCGTTCCCTTTGTTTCTTCATAGCTTGATGATATTTTGAAAGCTATGTACACATCCAGTGTAAAATAAAAAGTTTTCTTTCACTTTTTTGAAAGAGGTAAGGAGAAGTGACTATTAAGACTGAGTTAACTAAAAGAAAAGTCAACAGAGCTTCATACCTTTGATAAGGTTTATTGATCAGAAATGATTTATGGCCTTTATGTGCTATTAGACATTACCTACAGGGTTCAGATGGATAGTCCACCGCGAGATCACAGAAATATTGAGTCTGCTCTGGGTTGAGATAAATTGTAAAGCTCTGAAGATTAAAGCTAGTTGAAGGGGGACTTCCCTGGTGGTCCAGTGGCTAAGATTCCTCACTCCCACTGCAGGGACCTGGGTTTGATCCCTGGTCAAGGAACTAGATTCTACATTCCACAGCTGAGATCTTACATGCAGCCAAATAAATAAAAAGAAATATTTTAAAAAATAATGAATGAAATAAAGCTAGTTGAAGGAATTCTACTCTGGGTGGAGGTGGTGGGGATTCTGCTAAATCTCAGTTGATCAGCTCAGCCTTACCTTGGAATCCTAAAATTTTTTACTTGTGGAAAAAGAATCTGAAGTCATGTTTTACTTAGACAAAGTCAAGATTCAACAGCAGTAATTACTTGCTGCATTTTGTGTAATTATATCCCCCAGATGCCTGGAAAATCTATTTGCTTTTTCTGTGTAATTGGTGGGTATTGTTTTTATTGTTAATGATCCTGTGTTATGTATTTAATTTGATAAGCTGCTTAAATTTTTTTGGATGAAATTTAAGTCAGTATGAAAAGTGAAGTGAAAGCGAAAGTGTTAGTTGCTCAGTTGCGTCTGACTCTTTGTGACCCTGTGGACTGTAGCCCTTAAAGCTCCCCTGTCCATGGAGTTCTCCAGGCAAGAATATTGGAGTGGGTAGCCATTCCCTTCTCCAGGTCAGTTTAAACTTATGTAATAAAAATACAACCAGGCAGCACAGCCCACACTCCATGAATGTGAATGTGCAAAGTGCAGGGTGGTTGGGGTGCTTTTTGTATTTGGAAGGTTCATTTAAGGGGTGCTGTTATTTTTTTATCTCTAGCTGATTATATCCCTGCAAAAATTCAAGCTCAGTATTGCCAGCTCTATAAAAATATCAAGGAACTCAAGAAATCCAGACTTTATGTTAAATCACTAGATGGTTAAATGCTCTTAACTAATTATTATCATTTCTTTGTTTTAAGAGTGCAATGGATGGCAGACAAACCAGTGAAAAAGCAAATCCCCAGCCACACAGTAAGGGGACCGTCTTTAACCTCAGCTGCAGTCAGGGTCAATAATTGAAAGTGCAACACGGGAAACGACTGGCGAGGATAGCTTTTAAGTAATGAAGGGAAATTCTTTCAAGTGGCAGCATATCCTGGAAGCTTTCTCTTTTTTCTAGAAATCCTAGCGTCAGAGAGAAAGAATGAGAGAGAGCGAGAGAATTTTAGAGAAGTATGTTCCATGTGTGCAGTACAGGGGAATAACACATTTAAAAGTTTTTGCGTTTGCAGCCAGTGGTAGAATGAGTTGGAAAGAAGACCTAAGTGGATTGGGCCTACGCTGAAGTTTGAGTAATTGTCAATGTGGACTGGGGAATTGCTTCATTTGGCAGATCACCTTTTTTGTTTTTGTTTTAAATTTTACTTATTTGTGTTTGGCTGTGCTGGGTCTTGGTTGCTGTGCGGCTTTCTCTAGTTGCAGAGACCAGGGGCTACTCTCTAGTTGCAGTGCTCGGGCTTCTCATTGCTGTGGCTTTTCTTGTTGCGGAGCACGGGCCCTAGGTTGCGTGTGCTTCAGTAGTCATGGCACATGGGCTCAGTAATTGCGGCTCTCGGGCTCTAGAGCACGGGCTCAGTAGTTGTGATGTGTGGGCTTAGTTGCTCCACGGAATGTGGGATTTTCCTGGACCGGGATTGAGCCTGTGTCTCCTGCATAGGCAGGTGGATTCTTACCATTGAGCCTCATGGGAAGCCTGCAAATCGGTTTTCATCTAGATACGTGACTTAACCAGAGCAAATCACCATGCTTCAGGGTAAATGCATCTGTATCTGGGGACACCAAAAAGAATTGGAGGTTTGACCACATCCTTCCTATCTAGTCATTCAGCGACTTTCCACTGCTTACACTTTAACCATACCAGCCTAGCAGAGTCCTTCCTGACCTGGCCCCTGCCTGCTCCTTCAGCCTCGTCTTCTGCCAGCCCCTTCCCCCGTGTATTCCTGCTTCCCAGAATAGGGACTAATCTCAGTTCACAAACGCTTCTTGCTTTTGCATCCCTGCACTTCTTATTCCCTTTGTCTTGAATATAATGTTGCCTGATTAGCTTCTGTGGTTTCCAGACTCAGCCTAAGTATCTTTTCTTAAGCAAATACTTTCTTATCTCTAAACCAGCATTTCATAAACTCTGGTTCAAGTCAGAGCTTAAGAAAACAGAGAAAATTGTATTTATATCAAGCTGTAGAAGTGATTCTGACTCTCTGCCAGGGTTGCAAGATAAGCTAAATAAATAAATGGAAGGCTTCCCCAGTGGCTCAGATGGTAAAGAATCTGCCTGCAATATAGGAGACGTGGATTCGATCCCTGGGTCAGGAAGATCCCTTGGAGGAGGGGATGGCAATCCACTTCAGTATTCTTGCCTGGAGAATTCCATGGACAGAGGAGCTTGGCAGGCCACAGTCCATGGGGTGGCAAAGAATCGGACATGACTGAGCAACTAACACACACATAAATCAATGGATTGACGTGAGCTTCCCAAATGAGGCATATGGTAGCTCCTTTTGAATGACGCACCTTGTGCTTGTGAGCATACTTACAAGTCAGAACATTGTTTGAGTCAGTGTTTCTCAAGCTTATTTGACAATGGAACACTGTTCTTTGAGAACATTTATTAAAGTCTTGAGGGAAGGCTGACTTGGGAACATAGTTTGGGGACAATCTTGCCTTAAAACGTGGTTTTGCTTAATATGAGGAAATATCTTAGAAAACAATGTCTCTGGAATGATGGAGAGACCAAATAGATTTTGTCCATTTCTTTGAATGGACTTCACAACTGCATTTCAGTATTTCAATATTTGCATCATTTTTAGTGCAGACACCTTATTAAAGCCATGGCTTCCCTGATAGTCACACAGTCCAACCACAAGAAATACAAATTTGTATCACAATCTCTTAATAATGTTTTATTTGAAAAATTTCAAACATACACGGAAGTAGAGAGGAGAGTATGTTGAACCCACATATGCTTATTACCAAGATTTAACAGTTATTAAAATTTTGCTTCATTTTTTCTTTATTGTCTATCCTCCTTTTTTGCTGAACTGTTTTAAGGCATATCCAAGACATCATATCATTTCATTCTTTCACTCTTTCAGTGTGTCTTCACTAAAGTGGACATTGCTTATATTACTTGCAATAATATTGTTGCATTTATCAAAATTATGGTAATTTCTTGGGAATGTCTGTTACCCAGTTCACATTCTAAGTTTGAAAAATATTGAGATATAGTTCACATAACATAAAAGTTAGTCTTTAAATAGAAAATTCAGTGGTTTGTAGGATATTAAAAAACATATGCAACCATCAGTCCTATTTTCAGCATCTTTTTATCAGCACCCAAAGAAACCCATACTCAGCAATCACTCCCCATTTTCTCCTCCCTCCTTTAATCTAATTCCTGTCTCTAGATTTTGCCTATTCTGGGCCGTATCTGGTCTTTTCTGACTGGCTTCTTTCTTTTAGCTTAATGTTTTCAAAGTCCATTCATATTTTAGCATGAATTGGTACGTTATTCCTTTCTATGTCTGAGTTATGTCCCATGGTATGGATATGTTACATTTTGTTTTCACCAAATGTTGGTGGACATTTGGGATGTTTCCACGTTTTGTCTATTTGAAACACATCATTATGAACATTCAGGCACATTTTTGTGTTGACATATATTTACATTTCTTGTGTGTATATCCCTAAGAGTGGAATGGGTAGGTCACATGGTAACTCTATATATAACTTTTTGAGGAATTGCCAAACTGTTTTCAAAGCGATGGCAACGTTTTTCATTCCCATCGTGTCAACTTTTGAGAATTCTGATTGCTCCGCATCCTCACCTTTACCTGTTACTTATCGTCTGTCTGTGAGATTTAGCCATCTTAGTGGGTGTTGACGTGGTATCTCATTGTGATTTTGATTTGCATAATCAATTATAAATATATAATTGATATAAATATATGTAAATTATATGTTATAAATATATAACATGTTATAAATATATAACATAAATTTATAAATTATAAATATATAATATATAATCAATTATATTTCCCTAATGACAAATATTAAGAATCTTTTCATTTGTGTATTGTCCATTTATATTTCTTCTTTGGAGAAATACTTACTCAAATCCTCCCCTAGCTTTGAAGTGGGTAATTTGTTTTTTTACTATTGGATTGCAAGAGTTCTTTGTATATTCTGAATACCAGGGCCTTGGCAGATGTATTATTTGCAGGTATGTAAATCTATTCTTCAGGTTGTCTTTTCACTTTCTTGATGCTATCCTTTGAATCACAAAAAATTTCAAATTTTGATCAAGTCCAATTTACCTGTTTTTTCTTGCTTCTGGTTTTGGTGTTATACCTAAGAAACCATTGTCTAATCCAAGATCATATAGATTTATGTCTATTTTTTTGTGAGAGTTTTTAACTTTAGCATTTATTTTAGGCCTTTGATACATTTCAAGCTCATTTTTGTGTGTGTATGGTATAAGGAAGGGGCCACACTCTTAAAAGTGAAATTTTAGCTTCAGCCTTCAGGTTGACCTGGAAAGACAGTTATTTTCCTTCCGCCTGCATGTCCTGGTGGACCCCACGCCCCATCCCAACTCTTCTATCCTTAGCAAATCAGGACACAATTTATTAGAATTTCTTTGTGTATTAGGGGCAGTGTAATCAGAGTACGAGAGGACAAAGTCTTCATTACAAATTTGATTAATTTAATTAAGCAAACAAGCACAGTATAATAGACATCTGGTGTTTTCGTCTTCCTCCTGTTTGGTTTGTTTGTTCTTCCCTTCCTTGCTTAGTCACTGTCACGTTCGCCTCTTTGCGACCCTGTGGACCACAGCCCTCCAGGCTCCTCTGTTCATGGAATTCTCTGGGCAAGAACACTGGAGAGGGTTGCCATTCCGTCTTCCAGGGGATCTTCCCAGCCCAGGGATCGAACCCAGGTCTCCCACATTGCAGGCGGATTCTTTACTGACTGAGCTACCAGGGAAGCCCTTTGCCTTCCTTGACGACTCCATTTTTCTGGAAATGGCACGTGGGTTGTGGAGTCGGCTTCCCACAGTCCCCGTCTGTGAGCTGACCTTACAGCACATGCGCTTGTTCAAGGAGTGGGCGAATTGTGCTGACTTGGCCGATGAGAACTTAATATCTGGAGCCATGGTGATTGGTTCAGAGATGTACATAGAACCAAAAAGGATCAACAGAGATGTATGTGGAATTAGTGGGAAAATAAGTAGGTGTAGCCTGGAAGTCCTGCTGTCTTAACATCAGAAAGGGGTACATTACATTCACTTGCTCAGTTGTGTCCAACTCTGTGACTGCATGGACTGCAGCATGCCAGGCCTCCCTGTCCATCACCAACTCCCGGAGTTTACCCAAATTCATGTCCACTGAGTTGGTGATGCTATCCAACCATCTCATCCTCTGTTGTCCCCTTCTCCTCCTGCCTTAAATCTTTCCCAGCATCAGGATCTTTTTCCAGTGAGTCAGTTCTTCGCATCAGGCAGCCAAAGTATTGGAGTTTCAGCTTCAGCATCAGTCCTTCCAATGAATATTCAGGACAGATTTCCTTCAGGATTGAGTGCTTTGATCTCTTTGCAGTTTAAGGGACTCTCAAGAGTTTTTTCCAACACCACAGTTCAAAAGCATCAATTCTTCAACACTCAGCTTTCTTTATAGTCCAACTCCTGCATTCATACATGACCACTGGAAAAACATAGCCTTGGCTAGATGGACCTTTGTTGGCCAAGTAATGTCTTTCCTTTTTAACATGCTGTCTAGGTTGGTCATAGCTTTTCTTCCAAGGAGCAAGTGTCTTTTAGTTTCTTGGCTGCAATCACCATCTGCAGTGATTTTGGAGTCCCCCCAAAATAAAGTCTCTTACTGTTTTCATTGTTTCCTCATCTATTTGCCATGAAGCGATGGGACTGGCTTCCATGATCTTAGTTTTCTGAATGTTAAGCTTTAAGTCAGCTTTTTCACTCTCCTCTTTCAGTTTCATCAAGAGGCTCCCCAGTTCTTCGCAGAAAGGGGAATCTGTCTGTTAATAAAACCAACATGTTGTACAGCAGAAACCAACACAATATTATAAAGCAGTTATCCTCCAATAAAAAGCCAAGCAATGTGAGGAAAGGTGAGTTGAGAGATGGGTTCTTACTATCCACTCAGCAGCAGGACCCAGCTTTGCCTGAGGTTTAAACTATTTCTGGACCTTCTGAATGCATGAGATACACAGATATTCCTTTTTAGATTCACAGCTGAAAGACTTGTGGTTCTGCTGCAGATAGAATGATAGAAGCTGAAGACACAGACGGTAGAAAATGCTTTGTGCCTTTTTGGACTTGACAACCTAGAAGGGAAACCAAGAGAGAGAAAGAAATAAATGTATGACAAATGCACGAGTAGACCCCTGAATAAAACAGGTGAACAGCACAACTACTGGGGCGGGAACTGGAAAAAGTCTTCAGAAAGATAATTACTGATTTGGGGTTGAGAAATGAACTGGCGTTCACTAACTTGTTTTGCAAACAATAGAACCCATTCTTCCACCACGGCTTACAGAAATCATTTCCATTATGTTGTGGAAGAAGGACACTTTGTTAGACTCCACCAGTAGTATGGCAGCGACTGTGAGGTAGCCCATACTATGGCATCTTTCTAATGGCCACGAAGAGAAGCTGGGGACTGAAGTACCAGGTTGTTAGAAAATTCATAATTTGGGAAGTGGCATTAAGGTTTTGAGAGCCTTACTATATTTTACTTAGTGCATTAAAAAAACCCAAGCTTTCCTTTTGCTTACACGGTTTCCGCTGCTGTGCACAGACTCTCCTTAGTGGCAGCACGTGGGGGCTCCTCTGGCTGCAGCGCGGCTCTCATCGCGGGGCTTCTCCTGTTGCAGAGCACGGGTCTAGGCACACAGTTTCAGTGGTTGTGGCGCACGGGCTTAGGTGCCCCACTGCGTGTGGAATCTTCCTGGCACAGGGACTGAACCTGTTTCTCCTGCATTGGCAGGCGGATTCTTATCCACTGTACCACCAGGGAAGTCCTATTTAGTGTAGTTTTGAGATAAAGGCCCTGTATAGTATTGTGCTTTGTGTTGTTTTAACCCTATAGACTTAGGATCATTCAGTCCAACTCTTTCATTTCACTGAGAAAAGAAATTATAGCCCCTCTAGAGTGTACCCCGGAGAAGGCAGTGGCACCCCACTCCAGTACTCTTGCCTGGAAAACCCCACGGGCAGAGGAGCCTGGTAGGTTGCAGTCCATGGGGTCGCTAAGAGTCAGACACGACTGAGCGACTTCACTTTCACTTTTCACTTTCATGCATTGGAGAAGGAAATGGCAACCCACTCCAGTGTTCTTGCCTGGAGAATCCCAGGGACGGGGGCGCCTTGTGGGCTGCCGTCTATGGGGTCACACAGAGTCGGACACGACTTAAGCGACTTAGCAGCAGCAGCAGCAGCAGCAGCAGAGTGTACCCGAAGTCACACAGCAGGGAAGGAACTATAATCTTGGTTTCTTTATTCTTAGTTTAGTCTTTCTTCTATTTCATATCTTTTATTGAGGCTTCTGCTGCAGGAAAAAAAAAAATCACTTTCTTAAGGACAAAAGCTGGTGAGACTTGCAGTAAAATTCTTGAGGAGAAAGTAAAGAATAGGGCAGGATTTTATGGGGATGAGCCTTTTGTTTAGCAGATTGCCAGCTGGGTGTTTTCTTCGTTCTGAGATTGGTACCCGGACTCCACTGGAGTGGCTGGATGGCTGTCACTTTTCATCCAGATGGTGCTCCCCCTGTCTGTTAAATCAGGCGGGAAACTGTGGTCCTTACGCAGATTCTCTTCACACCTATTTCCAGCACACAGGATTCCCAGCATACTGAAATTGACATCAGGCAATTATTAGAAGTCTCATATTCTTTTTTTCTCTCGGGAGATGATTTTTTTTTTTTAATCTTCTTTACTGAACCATCTTCTCCCCTCTGCAGCTTGCATAATAAGAAGGTTATACAGACCCACTACAGCTTCAAAAAAGTTGCTCAGAGATTAGCATAAAACTATTAAGATGTAAGCAGACAAAATAAAGAAAAGTTAGAATTTTTTTTCTTCAGAAAAGTTGATGCTAATGTTTGCTCCTTTCTGCTGGGCTCTCAGGGGTTTCCCAGGTGGCACAGTGGTAAAGAATCCACCTACCAATGCAGAAGACTTGGGTTCAGTCCCTGGGTGGGGAAGATCTCCTGGAGGAGGAAATGGCAACCCACTCCAGTATTCTTGCCTGGAGAATCCCATGGACAGAGGAGCCTGGCAGGCTACAGTCCATGGGGTCACAAAGAGTCAGACATGACTGATTATGCACACAATTGACTCTCAGAACCTTTGTATAGAATAGGGTCAGAAGAGGAAATCTTTGTGATAATTAAGATGACATGTCTTGATGTTTCGTTTAGATAGCAAGCCCACATTATTTTGTGTGTGTTTGGGGTGGCTGAATAGAGGGCCACTGGTGGAGTCTGGGGAGACAGGGTGATGATGCCCTTCTCTCTCTCTCCTGTAGCAGACTGGTGTTTAGCACCCCTGGCTGTTGTTTCATGTCTTTCCTGAGGCTCAGTGGAAGTGTTTCTAATGAATTTCCCACTATTGCAGTTATGAAACTTGCCTAACACATAGAAAGTTCCTTTGGCACATTTCCTAGTAGTATGTCAAAAGAAAAGTGAAATTCACATGACATGCACTCACTACAAGTTTGCTGTCTAAAACTGAGGATGACACAGAAAGACAAATGTGTTTAAGCTAGCTGCAAATTATTCTGTTCTCTTTGGTGTCCAGGAACCATTTGCTAGAGCTTGGGAAATTGAATAGCTTGTCAGTTATACTCACCGTTGGGTGTAGTCTGTCTTGGTGGATAAGTGAAATGGAAGGAAAATACAACTTTTGGAATTGCTTGGACCTAGTGTAGGAGGGAAACTGGAAGTGATGAAGTCTGAGTGAAGCTGGGAGAGAAGAGTATAGGCATATAGAATATAGGAATGTAGAAAATTCTATGTGTGTGTGTGTATGTATATATGTTTTTTTTAGTAATAGTTGTATTGAGATATAATTCACATACTATACAACTTCACCCATTTTAAGTTTTTCAGTGGTTTTTAGTATATTCACAGAATTGTGCAGACAATACCATTGTCAATCTTAGAACATTGCATCACCTCAAAAAAAAAACCTCATGGGATGAATTGAGAGAGTAACGTTGAAACATACATTACCATGTGTAAAACAGATAATGAGGGGGGGGGTTGCTGTCTATAACACAGGAAGGCTCAAGAGGGAAGGGATATTTGTAAACTTAGAGCTGATTCAGGTTGTTGAATGGCAGAAACCAGCACAATGTTGCAGAGCAATTATCCTCCAATTAAAAATTAAAAAAAAAAAAGAAACCTTGTATGCTTTGCCTATTGCAGCCCCCCAGCCCTGAGCAGTCACTGTTTTCCTTTCTCTGTGTTTGGGTTTCCCTACTCTGGACACTTTTGTATTAACCGGATCGTAACATTGCAATGTGTGGCCTTTTGTTTCTGGCTTCTTTCATTTAGAATAAAGTCTACAGGATCCTTCTGTGCTATAGCAGACTTCAGTGTCATATTCATTTTTATGACTGAGGAGTATTTCATGGTGTGGATATATCATATTTTGTTTATCCATTCATCAGTTGATCCACATTTGTATTGTGTTTACCTTTTGGCTATTAGGGATAATGTTGCTATAAGGATTTGTTTATACATTTTATTTTTACACAGATGTAATACACAGGTCAGTGGGAAATTATTCTATTAATAACAAAGATGTCAGAAATATTTTAGCTTACTGTAGTTTCAATACTAATTGATGTTTTATCATGTAAAACCTGTGTATTTATTTCTAAGGAGTAGGTAAAAAATTCAGAAGTCTGATTTTAGTTTAGTTATGGAGCTGGAACTTTTTTAACTGGTTCCATTTTAAGAAATTATTAAACTGTTCCCCCAGACACATCACTATCCAAGATATTGGTTCTCACACTCTTATCATTTCACTCTGACTAAGGGGTAGGAAATACATGAGGAAACAGTGGAAACAGTGTCAGACTTTATTTTGGGGGGCTCCAAAATCACTGCAGATGGTGACTGCAGCCATGAAATTAAAAGATGCTTACTCCTTGGAAGGAAAGTTATGACCAACCTAGATAGCATATTCAAAAGCAGAGACATTACTTTGCCAACAAAGATTCGTCTAGTCAAGGCTATGGTTTTACTAGTGGTCATGTATGGATGTGAGAGTTGGACTGTGAAGAAGGCTGAGTGACAAAGAATTGATGCTTTTGAACTGTGGTGTTGGAGAAGACTCTTGAGAGTCCCTTGGACTGTGAGGAAATCCAACCATTCCATTCTGAGGGAGATCAGCCCTGGGATTTCTTTGGAAGGAATGATGCTAAAGCTGAGACGCCAGTACTTTGGCCACCTCAGGCAGGGAGTTGACTCATTGGAAAAGACTCTGATGCTGGGAGGGATTGGGGGCAGGAGGAGAAGGGGACGACAGAGGATGAGATGGCTGGATGGCATCACTGACTCCACAGACGTGAGTCTGAGTGAATTCCGGGAGTTGGTGATGGATAGGGAGGCCTGGCCTGCTGCGATTCATGGGGTCGCAAAGAGTCGGACACGACCGAGCGACTGAACTGAACTGAAAGGGGTAGGACCTTCTGCCATCAGGCGCTGGGGCTGGCTCCATGCTGCTGATGCTCCTGTAGCAAGGAAACGCCGTTAGTAGAAGAAATTAGCACATGGATCGACTTCAGTATGTTGGATGGCATTGTGGGGAGCCGTTACTGGAGAAGGAAGAGGAATGATGGCTTCACACCTGGAAGGGTCAGTGAAGACTGCATTTCACAAATGTGGTCACATTCAAATTTGAGTTTTCCAAAAATGAATTAGAACCTTTTTTTTTTTTTTGCCACAATATAAAATAATTTAAATTTTTGCTCGCTACTTTCTTGTTACCATCATAATCACTATTATTTAACACTCTGTTTTCTTTTTTTTATTAGGGAAACAAAATAAAATGAATCATGTTCACATAACAAACTACCAAACCTTGTCAGTTGTACAAAATTAAAATTTCTTTTTCTGTGGACTTACATTATTTCTACTTTCTTTTGAGCTATTTTATATTTATATTAACATTTTGACAAGCTTTTCTGTTTTTTTTTTTAATCCATTTATTGAACAGAAAACTTGGATATTAATGAAGTAGAATAGGGGTAACTTTATATGGAAAGATGAAGTTCTTAGTATTGAGATCATGTATTTTACTAGAGTTTAAAATTAATACAAATTTTTTCTTAGGTTTTTCTCAGTATATGTTTGGTACACAAATAGTATTTTGAAGTCTAGTCTTTATTTTTTAAAGAATAATTAATTATTGTCTTACTTACAAGTGTTGTGAAAATTGCTTATTTTGTTATATCAAGAACTATGGAATTTGAAAGAAACTCTTAAAATTGTTTAGTTCATTGCCCAGAGACAAAATAGATGGTGCTTATTAACAAGATTTTCCCTAGAAGTCTTCTAATTTCAGTATGACAATGATTCCGATATGTATCATTGCACTGAGAATAATCTGTATGTGAATAACCACAAGGTCATCTTTTATAAATCACAAAGCTATAAATATTAGGCCTTATTTGTTATGTAACACATCCTTACTTTGCTTTCATGGTTACTTCTGATTGCACTGGTAAAATGATGAAATACTGTAATTGATATATTTTTAACTATTCTGGCATCCACTAAATTTATTCGAAGTTAAAAGTTATTGTTATGTGGATATTAAGACTCTAATAAACTGAATTAACTTGTTTATCACTTGTTTAAGCAGCCTCCACATACATGCTGCTTACTGCTTTTATAGAATGTTCAATCATGCTGATTGCATTGAAATGAGTGCTTTGTTACGAAAACACTTTTTTGGACATTTAGGCATTTAAATGAAGTTGGCTGTTTTGACCCCTAGTTCCGTGGTGAGATAGCCTATTGTTCATAATGAAGGGGGATATAAAATTGCGAGGAAATTTTGAATTAGTCATATGAAAAGGCTGCTTCCAAAGATGGAATAACGTTTTTAAGAATGTGCTTATCTATAGCAAGAACATTAATACAGCCTCTGAAACAAAGCCATATATTAATTATTGGGCTATGGGCCCACCAGGTTACAATCATGAGGGAGAACTCTGGCTGGTGGAGGTGGCGGGGATCACTTGGTGGGATTGTCAGAGTTTGGATTGGTGGTTTCAGCCTGAACAAATCATATCCGTCTAGAGAGAGCCTTGGAGAAGGAAATGGCTGCCCACTCCAGTAATCTTGCCTGGGAAATCCCATGGACAGAGGAGCCTGGTGGGATGTAGTCCATGTGGCCTCAAGAACTGGATACGACATAATGACTAAATGACCACCACCAGAGAGAGCATGGTCATAGCTAGAGAAGAACGACCAGTTAGTAAAGGTGGGACCACAGACTCCTCTAGAATTCCTACAGATTTAGACGTGTCCAAGGTGAGAAGAGAAAGGAACTGTTGAGTAACCTCGGCAGCTTAGTGGCTTCCATAATTATACTTGGAAATGGGGAGGTAGGACACATTTAAACTTTTAGATTTTTTTTAGATTTACATATTTAAGGGATGATTCTCTTCTCAGAGGGCTAGGAAAATATAAAATGCATAATTATGGTTTGTGTAAGGATATTTTCCCAAAACATTTTGTCTAGGCAGTTTTGAAAATGGTGGGTAGAAACCGTAGTGACTTGCTTGCCTCCCCGCCCCGGAAGCACTGGCTCCTCCTACCCTGCACTCTGGCAGCTCCAGACTCCTGGGACAGGCGGAGCCCCCTCCCTGCACTCCCCAATCTGGCTGTGAAACCAAGCCAGGCATTTCTCTTTTCTTGCCTCTCCTTCCCTCCCTGGATGGGGCACACCACCCTGGTCAGAAGGTAGAATTCAGCCCTGTCCGTCTGGGATTTATTTTAATCTAGGGTGTTAAAGGGGCTTCCTTGGTGGCTCAGTGGTAGGAATTCTGCCTGCCAATGCAGGAGACATGGGTTCAATCCCTGGGTTGGGAAGATGCCCTGGAGAAGGAAATGGCAACCCACTCCAGTATTCTTGCTTGGGAAATCCCATGGACAGAGGAGCATGGTGGGCTGTAGTCCATGGGGTCGCAAGAGTCGGACATGACTAAACAACAGTTATATAAAAGACTTACATAGGCTCCTCTCCTCCATGCCCTCGCCAATAGTCAATTTTAGGAGCCCCATTTATTAAGTATAGTTCATTCTCATTGTGTGGTGTTTGGTTGTGGTGGGAGAAACATACTGACTTATCAGCAACATGGAGCTCATTAATATTGAGATGGTTAGGGGTTGGGGATGACTTTGTGGATTAGAAAGCCTGGAATCCTGCCCATTCAACATTCCCTTTACATATATCAAGTCTCTATATGTACATAGTTCAGTTCAGTTGCTCAGTCATATCGGACTCTTTGTGACTCCATGGACTGCAGCACGCCTGGCCTCCCTGTCCATCACCAACTCCCATAGTCTAGTCAAACTCATGTTGATTGAGTCAGTAATGCCATCCAACTATCTCATCCTCTGTTGTCCCCTTCTCCTCCTGCCTTCCATCTTTCCCAGCATCAGGCTCTTTTCCAATGAGTCAGTTCTTTGCATCGGGTGGCCAAACTATTGGAGTTTCAGCTTCAACATCAGTCCTTCCAATGAATACCCAGGACTGATCTCCTTTAGGATGGACTGGTTGGATCTCCTTGCAGTCCAAGGGACTCTCAAGAGTCTTATCCAACACCACAGTTCAAAAGCATCAACTCTTCAGTGCTCAGCTATCTTTATAGTCCAACTCTCACATCCATACATGACCACTGGAAAAACCATAGCCTTGACTAGACGAACCTTTGTTGGCAAAGTAATGTCTCTGCTTTTGAATGTGCTGTCTAGGTTGGTCATAACTTTTCTCCCAAGTAGTAAGTGTCTTTTAATTTCATGGCTGCAGTCACCATCTACAGTGATTTTGGAGCAAAAAAAAAAATAAAGTCTGACACTGTTTCCACTGTTTCCCCATCTATTTGCCATGAAGTGATGGGACCGGATGCCATGATCTTAGTTTTCTGAATGTTGAGCTTTAAACCAACTTTTTCACTGTCCTCTTTCACTTTCATTAAGAGGCTTTTAGTTCTTCTTCACTTTCTGCCATAAGGGTGGTATCATCTGCATATCTGAGATTATTGATATTTCTCCTGGCAATCTTGATTCCAGCTTGTGCTTCTTCCAGCCTGGTGTTTCTCATGATGTACTCTGCATATAAGTTAAATAAGCAGGGTGACAATATACAGCCTTGACATACTCCTTTTCCTATTTGGAACCAGTCTGTTCTTCCATGTCCAGTTCTAACTGTTGCTTCCTGACCTGCCTATAGGTTTCTCAAGAGGCAGATCAGGTTGTCTGGTATTCCCATCTCTTTCAGAATTTTCCACAGTTTATGGTGATCCACACAGTCAAAGGCTTTGGCATAGTCAATAAACCAAAAATAGATGTTTTATAGTAGGATTTTTTTTTTTAAAACCTTGAGATACCATTTTCCATTTATCTACATGTCTGTTCTTGTGCCAAAACTGTGCTGCTTATTGTAGGCGTACAAGACATTCTAATACCTGGTGTGGCCAGGCTGGCCTTTAATTCATTCTGCTTTCAAACTTTTTGACCTATTTTCATTTGTTTGAATACTTATTTTTTAAGATCTGAATATAGGCTTCCCCCACCATGCCAAATGAGCATTGATCTAGACTGTGTAGAGCTTTTGTTCTTGAAATACAAATTTGGCTATTACTGACAAACTAACTATAGTTAATTTGGGGGTATCATGAAGTTGATAGCAAGGGACATGCTCTGAAAAATAAGCAGACAACTGTAACTCTATTAAAGGGTTTTTATGCTTTACCTTTTGAACAGCACCTTCTTGAATTACACTCAGAACTGATTCAGTGCACCAGTGCAATTTATCTTCTTTTCTATGTGTGTAAAGTATGTACACAAATCAGCTGTTTTCTACGTCAGTTAATATCAGTCACCTCTTGATGAGTTTCTGATATGATTCAAAGATTGCAGCAAGGTGGAAAGAGAGAGAAAACCTTCCACGGGAACCATGGTCTTCTATTTATTGATTGCTTTACATCCACTTGCTTTCCCCAACAATTTCAGGTTGCTGATAATGAATGTCCACTTTCAAAAAGACCGAAATCAGTGACTACAGGAAAGCAGAAGAAAACTGAAAAAGGAGGAGGTGGGTGGTGAGGCTAAAGGTCAAGAACTTTGGGTGAGGCGAAGGTCCTGTGTGGTCACACTAGCAAACTGTGCAGCTTGGCGAGAAGGCAGACGGTAGGACCATCTAAGCATGGTATTTATGTAGATTTATTCATTTATTCAGGAAATATCTATTGAGCACGTACTCTATGCCTGGTCGGAGAAGGCAATGGCACCCCACTCCAGTACTCTTGCCTGGAGAATCCCATGGCGGAGGAGCCTGGTAGGCTGCAGTCCATGGGGTCGCTAAGAGTCGGACACGACTGAGCGACTTCACTTTCACTTTTCACTTTCATGCATTGGAGAAGGAAATGGCAACCCACTCCAGTGTTCTTGCCTGGAGAATCCCAGCGTGGCGGAGCCTGTTGGGCTGCCGTCTATGGGGTTGCACAGAGTCGGACACGACTGAAGCGACTTAGCAGCAGCAGCAGCAGCAGCAGCAGCAGCAGCTATGCCTGGCATGAGAAACAGAGTAGTCAGCAAATCAGACACAAATCCCTGCTCTCCTGGAGCTTCCATTTTAGTGTAGGAACCATAATAATATACAATCTATGTTGTATATTGGATATTAGTAATTGCTAAGAAGAGAAAACTCAAACCTGGAAGGGAGGGGAGGTAAAAGATTGGGGAGGATAGTTGATAAAGTGGTCGGGGAAGGTCTCCCTGAGAAGCTGTCTTTGGAAAAATGACCAGAAGGCTGTGAGGGTCTGGTGGGGATATTAGGGGAAGAAAGATGCTGGCTGTGGGAACAGCCAGTTTAAAGGATGGTGTCCTTATAGGAGGCTGGAGGGAGGGGGTGCTGGGCAGAGTGCTGGAAGGATTGTGGTTAGCGCCTGCAACTCCAGGAGCAGACCTAGATGTTTTCAAGGCTCTTTGGGTAATAAAAGGCAGGACCTCGAATAAAAACAATCCCACTCCTGCGCATGTGTCCAAGGAAACTCTAATTTGAAAAGACACACGCCCCCAGTGTTCATAGTAGCACTATTTATAATGCCAAGACAGAGAAGCAGCCTGAATGTCTGTCCACAGACGAACAGATGAAGAAGACGCGGCACACGCATACAATGAAATGTTACTCAGCCATAAAAAGGTATGAAACAGTGCGACATGCAGCAACACGGATGGTCATAGAAATTGTCATGCTGAGTGAAGTAAATCAGACAGAGGTGAAATATCATATGTTATCCCTTATATGAGTAGTGAAGTTGCTCAGTCGTGTACGACTCTCTGCGATCCCATTGACTGTAGCCTACCAGGCTCCTCCATCCATGGCATTTCCCAGGCAAGAATACTGGAGTGGGTTGCCAGTTCCTTCTCCAGGGGATCTTCCCAACCCAGGGATGGAATCCAGGTCGGCCACATTGCAGGCAGTGGCTTTACCTGCTCTGTGCTCCCAGGGAAGCCCAGGGAAGCCCAGGGAAGCCCGGGGAAGCCCAGGGAATCCTTTATATGCAGAATCTAAAAAGAAATGATACAAATGAACTTATTTACAAAACAGAAACAGACAGAGAATGAACTTATAGTTATGGGAGGAAAGACTGGGGGAAGGGATAGTTACGGAGTTTGGGATGGACATGTACACACTGCTATATTTTAAATGGATAACCAACAAGGACCTACTGTATAGCACGGGGAACTCCACACTGAAGTCGTGTGGCAGCTTGGATGGGAGGGGTGTCTGGGAGAGAATGGATACATGTGTATATATGGCTGAGTCCCTTTGCTGTTCACCAGAAACTATCGTAATGTTGTTAATTGGCTGTACTTCAATATAAAATAAAAAGTTTCTTTTTAAAAAAACAAGAAAATTAGCCTTGTCATACTTCATAATTTTTATTCAGTTGTATATCAAGTTTTTTATGTGCTCAGAGTTTCCGACGCTTGGAAGAATGAAGAGACATACTGGTGTGTACAGGTACCAGTTTACAGTTTCTCTTCTCTTTACTTTGACATAGACCATTTTGAAGTTTTAGCAAACATTTTAGGATGTCCTTCTACATTTGGTACATCATTGTTTATTTTGGACGCAAATAAGAAAAGACCTCTTTGGATCCATTTGACATTATGAATACTTCGATGCCCACCAGAAGAGTATTGTGCTCTAAGCTGGTGAACTCTGTGGTTTGTAATCTCATTTAAGGAGTCAGAATTGCAGATAATGATCCCTGAAATATAATTTCCTGTCATTCACCTACCTGCCAATTTCCTCTAAATTTATGGGTTCCTATAAAACTTACTGTGAAACTCAAGATGCTCGTAACAAGTCAATTTCAGACTAATTTTATACTTTTTTTTTAAGACAGAGATACCTTTGTTCGGGTCTTGTAGTCATTTTCACACTGTCTTATTGTGTTGTTGGCTTTTTGTTATCTGCTTATTTAGAGAAAATAGAGTGAGGTTTATAAAATCATGGTTTTAGTTCCAGAATCTAACCCGATAGTCATTTTACCAAGGTCTCCTCTGTATATTCTCTAAGGAGGAAAATATCAAATCACTTGGCATTTTCGAGGCGACGAGAGAAGAATACGTAATATATTTCCTTGGAAGCTCTTCTTTCTTCATGTGAGTAGGAGGAGGAAAGTCCACCATTTGCACCCTCACACATGTGTAATCAAGCCTGATTCCTCTGAAGTTGATGTTTGGTATTTACAGTGACTTGATTTTTCCGCCTTAATGACATTTGTGATTTTTATCACTTTGTTTACGGAAAGGGGAGATGGGGGGCGGGTGTTAATGCATGTCAGGTCTCTGTGGTTGATGATTAGCACCCCACTCCAGGGCATGTTGCTGACTTAGGCTGTCAGGGGAATGGGTTAGGGAGATGCCCAGTGGTGCCAGCTGATGTGGCTGGCAGGCAGCTGGGCCATGGAGGCGCCTCTTTGGCGGAGTTAACAGTTGGGCCAGAAAAGGCTGCAAATCAACGATGAGTGTAAATATTAGTTTGAACGGTTAGGAGGAGCAGAGCTTCTGGCCTTCGGTTATTAGCCGATTATAGGAGTGCAGTGGTGGAAAGCTGCAGCCTTTGTTGGAGAACAGTATTATTGGAAGCAAATAAAATAGGGGCTTTCAGAGAAGGAAAGAAAATGTCCTCTATTTTTTGTTCAGAATATCCAGCGAAGCTGCGATGTTGGAAGCATAGGCACTCGGTGGGCTCTGTGAGGCTGAGCAGGATAGCAGATGGGAGAGAGCGGAAGCGGTTTGCCTGGCTCCTTTGGCCAGTGCTTGGGCTGAGAGTAGAGTGTTGGTTGCTGAGACACCGCACAGTCACTACATGAATGGGGAAACTTGATTCACACCTTTAGGGGAGGAGGGGTAGGGAAGCCAAGGGAACAGCATACAGGACTACACGCATGCATTATTATTTGTTTACATTTTCTCTCTCCTCCACTGGACTGTGGATGCCCTGAGAGAGGTGTTCATGCATCTTCATCTTATATCAGCATTGTTTACTGAAATGAACTGAAGAGTGGGGTGAATTTCCCCTTTTAATGTCATCTTTTTTTAAAATTGGGGGATGATTGCTTTACAATGTTGTGTTGGATTCTGCTGTACAAATGGGAAGCAGCCATGCTGTGCTGTCCTCAGTCGCCCAGTTGTCTCCGGCTCTTTGCGACCCCACGGACTGTAGCCTGCCAGGCTCCTCTGTCCATGGGGATTCCCCAGGCAAGAATACTGGAGTGGGTTGCCATGCCCTCCTCCAGGGGATCTTCCCGACCCGGAGATTAAATCCAGGTCTTCTGCACGGTAGGTGAGTCACCAGGGAAGCCTAAGAATACTGGAGTGGGTCGCCTATCCCTTTTCCAGGGGATCTTCCTAAGCTAGAGATCGAACCAGGGTCTCCTGCATTGCAGGTGGATTCTTTACCAGCTGAGCCACCAGGGAAGCCCGAAGCAGCCGTAAGGATACATATATCCCTCTCTCGAGACTTCCTTCCACCCTGCTCCCCATCCAACCTCTCTAGGTTGTTCCAGAGCACCAGGCTGAGCTCCCTGTGTTGTAAAGTGATTTCCCACTAGCTATCTATTTGACACTAATGTTATTTTTAACCTCTTCAGTTTGATGGTGACTTGTTTTTCAGCTATGTTCCGAGGAGCCCACCGTGTGTAAATTTACTCTCTTCCTTTTGAAAGTACGAGCTTTAATGCAGAAGGATTGTACAAGAGCAGAGGACAGGACCATCTTTATATAAACGCAGGAATCATCACTGATGCGTTGAATATCCATCCATCCATTCATTCATTCATTCATCAAATGTCCTGGATACCACCTATTAAATGCCAGCTGCTGGGATACAAAATATAATCTCATCAGTGGCTTATGAAGGACCTCACAGCTTTCTTTATTTGAAATAAAAAGAGCAAGAGAATAATTATCCACCTAAATTATCTCCAAAGGAATTGTGTTATGTAGAGTTGAAGGAGAGTTGGGAACAATTCTTAAGAAATGTAACTCAGAGATAATTTTGTGTGATCCACTTAAAATATATTAACTGATAGCAACTTGAATTAACAAAATAATTTCAGTTACACATTCAGATATAGCATTTGAAAGCTCATTACTTTAGATACATTTTTCTGATAATTTACTCAAAGTACTTCTTTTTGTATAATAAAACTGATGCCTTATTAGGGTAAGTAATACATTGTCTGTTTAATATCCTGTAACAGAAGTTATTTCAAACTGAATTAATGTGTATTTTGTCAAACTGTGAATCTTTTACTTCTTACAAGGACCTCCAGAAACATTAGTTCCCCAAAGCAGTTTCTGTCTTTTCTCCTTTGTCTTCCACTCACATTGAGATATAATCTACATACGAAAGTCCCTCAGTTGTGTCTGACTCTTTGCCACCCTATGGACTGTACAGTTCATGGAATTCTCCAGGCCAGAGTGCTGGAGTGAGTAGCCTTTCCCTTCTCCAGGGGATCTTCCCAACCCAGGGATCGAACCCAGGTCTCCTGCATTGCAGGCACCTTCTTTACCTGCTGAGCCACCAGGGAAGCATGTAGTAAGCACTGTATAAGTTTAAGGTATATAGCATAATGATTTGAGTAACATACATCATGAAATGCTTACCACAGTAAGTTCAGTAAATGTCCATCATCTCACACAGATACAGAATTAAAGACGCAGAAAAAAAATTTTTTCCTTGTGATGAGAACTCTGAAGGTTTACTCTCTTAACAGCTTTCCTGTATAAGTACAGTAGGGTTTCATTATATTTGGCATGTGCATTACATACCTAGAATCTTTTTTTTTTTTTATCTTACACCTGGAAGTTTGTACCTTTTGACTGCCTTCATCCACATTGCAAAGAATGGTGAAAGATCCAACTGATGTGATTTTTTTTACCTCTTAAAATACTCTGTGTATTGTGGCTCTGTAAGAAATACTCTGAAGTGACCCCAGTCGTTTTATTGGATGAGAGGAGGTAGATTTTTCTTAAAAATTGTTTTATCTTATTATTTTTTAACAAGTCAACCCATTTTTGTTGGCAAAGTGCAGCTGTGTCATATGATTTGCTTTATAAATCATTGAAGCTCTCATTTTTAAGAATGACTTTTAAAGTGATCTTTTGTCATATAGATTCATAGTCACCATGGCTATTAAAGAGACTGCCTTGGTTGATTCTGCAACTTAGAAATGTGTGGTGACTCTCAGAGGCCATTATCTTCATTATTTTTCCCCTGGTAATTTAGATGTGATTAAAAATGCTTCTGTGTAATTGGGAATCAGGGGCTATCGCATTACTATTCCCCCTTTTTATATATAAATTTATATAAACTATAACTTTTATTTATATATTTAGTACATATATATTTTATATACATATTTGTTTATGTATATTATACATATATTTGTGCATATATGCACAAATACACTCCATATACATATATAGAGAGAGAAATTTGAGGACTAAATAGAAAAATGTCTCCATTCAGGTAGTAGTCTTGTGTAGCATCTGACCTTCTGTATATTGTGAAATATTAGCTCAACTAATTATCATTAGAAGGACACCAATTTATATCTGCTGTAGAATTTATGACAAACCTCTATGAGGTGAACTCAAGTTTTGTTGTATCATTGTATATATTTTCTGATGTCTGATTTTAAAATGCTCAAAATACTTCAATGTTGTCTTACATTGTCAAGTATTATTTAATATAATTAAATTTCTCCATCCATGAGTGGATGGAAGAGCATCAGTTCTTCATTGGCTGGACAAATAAAATATAGCAAGAATAATACATTTAAAAATCACGGCAAAGAAAGAGCCAGATGAGACCTGGAGTCGGACAAAATGAGCTTCTATTTGTCTTGCTCCCGAAGACCTGTAATATGGAAATCTGTTGGGCAAATTAATCAGATTCCCTCTGTCAGCTCTTCATAATAAGATAGTGCATTCAGTTGCATGTCTCGTTTTCATCACATATCAGATATGCATAACAGGTAGTGATTCAGATCGGCTGCTGTGGCGTTTGGACACTGCTGTTCCTTTGAGTCCTTGAGGGTGGAGAAGAGGTGGATGTGATAGAAGTTAGCTCCAGTTACTCGGACAGTGATCTTTATTTTGTTAACACACAATTCTAATGGAGACACAGTTGCGATCCTAGATTAAAAGACTAAATAACTTATTTTTTAAATGCATTTTATGTCTTTGTTGATTGCACTGGGTCTTTGTTGCTGCCTGTGGGCTTTCTCTCGTTGCCACAGGTCGGGGCTACTCTTTGTTACGATGTGTGGGCTTCTCATCGCAGTGGCTTCTCTTGCTGTGGAGCACAGGCTGGAGGCACACAGGCTCTAGGGCTTCAGGAGGTGCAGCACGTGGGCTCAGTAGTTGTCCTGCAGGGGCGTAGTTGCTCCGAGGCGTGTGAAATCTTCCCGGACCAGGGATCGAACCTGTGTTCCCTGCACTGACAGGCAGATTCTTATCCACTGTACCACCAGGGAAGTCCTAAAGAACTTATTTTAGTGGTTTGAAACTTTGTAGGGTTAACCAGGTTTCATCCATGCCTGAGTGCGCTTTAGAATACGACCATGAGTGTAATTAACACATTTTCTAAAAACTCTGTTGGAAAATTAAAGCCCCTTTTATGGGTTCTACAGAGATAGATTCTGCATTTGGAGGTAGTATACATGTCAAAAGTATGGATGCTTGAATTTATTTTATAAGAGAGCATCAGGGTCTTTAGCTTATTTTATAAGACAGCATCAAGGTTAAACATCAAATTTTAACTTTCCTCTTGTCTTATATTCTTGTTATTCCCTTTTAGCTCATATATTTCTGGTTTTAATGAACTATTTTAAGACTTGGCTAGTTGGGGGTGCAAATTTCAAACTGTTGTATGTTATTTAGCACCAGACATTTCTTCTCTCTCATATTGCTGGTCTGTAAGAACACCAGGAGGGTCTCAAAGAGTCGACTTGCCTATAACCTTGGTCAGATGTCACTTTAATCCTTGTACACTTCTGGCAGGCTAAGACCTCTTTATGAAGTGCTTAGTTCACTTGTTTGAAATGAGTGTTTTCAGTACCTAGTAGAGGTGACTCCAATTCGGTATCTACCTGACACTGTCATAACTAATCTCCACCTAGTAGTCTTGTAAGACTAACAGGAACTGTCCATTGCGTCTAAGAAGATTCTGAGCACCTAAGCCCCTATGTTCAACTACTGAGCCGGCGTACCACAATTAGAGTCCATGCACTGCAATGTAGGATTTCGAATGATGCAACTAAGACCGAGCACAATCAAATCAATAAATTAAAAGTCTGATCTTATTTCACCTTAATTTGATTTGCCTGTGTTTTTAGGAGTTTTGAATTCATATTCATAAATGAGATTGTTTTAGAGTTTAAAATTTTGCATTACTTTTGTCATGTTTGGATACGAGGGCTCTGCTAGTGACCAAGGGATTATCTGTTCCATAAAGATTTGGTAGATTTGCCTCCAAAGTATTCTTTAGGTAGCTAGATCTTTGATGACTTTTCAATTTCTTGTATATCAACTTTTTTGTATCACTTGGATTAATTCTGATAATTTATATTCTTACAATAGCCTCCATTTATTTTTTTCCTCCACAAATTTAGTACTGAATGTTTCTTGAATTTTTGTTTTTCTTTTTCCATTCAATGCATTAAATTCTACTGCTGCTTCTTTTTTTCCTTTTTTACCCCATTATTCTCCCACCTACTTGTTGGAGCATAACTTTCATGTGATCACTGATGTTCTGCTTTTTTCATCAAAAGGCCATGCACATTTTTCAAAATTTTAATTTTAGTTTTAATTGGAGAGTAATTCCAACATTGTGATGTTTCTGCCATACATCAACATGGATCCCTGTAGGTATACGTATGTCCCCTCCCTCTCAAACCTCCCTCCCACCTCTGAGCCCATCCCTCCCTCTGGGTTGCTGCAGGGCACCAGCCATGCACATTTTTTGAAGCAATAGATACTTCATCTTGTTAAAATCACAATTGTGATACATCATGATTTATTTAGCTAATTCCCTGATAGTGGACAATTAAATTCTTTTTGCTTTTCTGCTATTAAAATTAAGGCTATAATTTGCATCCATATTTTTGTGTATGTTTCATCTCTCAGAATAAATTTTAAGAGAATTAAGTCAGTTGAAATTATATTTTAATGGAAATAATCAAATTGTTTTCCAGAAACATTGTACCAAGTTAACTGTATAGGAGCCTTATACCATTGGAATTTCTAGATCTTCTTCTTTGCCTAAATTGACATGGTGAAAACATTTAGTTTTTTATTTGTATTGCCTTGATGTCTACTTGATGTCTACAATTGCACTCATCTCACACGCTAGTAAAGTAATGCTTAAAATAATCCAAGCCCCAGGCTTCAGCAATACGTGAACCGTGAACTTCCAGATGTTCAAGCTGGTTTTAGAAAAGGCAGAGGAACAAGAGATCAAATTGCCAACATCCGATGGATCATGGAAAAAGCATGAGAGTTCCAGAAAAACATCTATTTCTGCTTTATTGACTATGCCAAAACCTTTGACTCTGTGGATCACAATAAACTGTGGAAAATTCTGAAAGAGATGGGCATTCCAGACGACCTGACCTGCCTCTTAAGAAACCTGTATGCAGGTCAGGAAGCAACAGTTCAAACTGGACGTGGAACAACAGACTGGTTCCAAATAGGAAAAGGAGTCCGTCAAGGCTGTATATTGTCACCCTGCTTATTTAACTTCTATGCAGAGTATATCATGAGAAATGCTGGGCTGGATGAAGCACAAGCTGGAATCAAGATTGCTGGGAGAAATATCAATAACCTCAGATATGCAGATGATACCACCCTTAAGGCAGAAAGTGAAGAGGAACTAAAAAGCCTCTTGATGAAAGTGAAAGAGGACAGTGAAAAAGTTGGTTTAAAGCTCAACATTCAGAAAACTAAGATCATGGCATCCGGTCCCATCACTTCATGGCAGATAGATGGGGAAACAGTGGAAACAGTGAGAAACTTTATTTTTCTGGGCTCCAAAATCACTGCAGATGGTGATTGCAGCCATGAAATTAAAAGATGCTTACTCCTTGGAAGGAAAGTTATGACCAACCTAGACAGCATATTCAAAAGCAGAGACATTACTTTGCCAACAAAGGTCCATCTAGTCAAGGCTATGGTTTTTCCAGTAGTCATGTATGGATGTGAGAGTTGGACTGTGAAGAAAGCTAAGCGTTGAAGAATTGATGCTTTTGAACTGTGGTATTGGAGAAGACTCTTGAGAGTCCCTTGGACTGCAAGGAGATCCAACCAGTCCATCCTAAAGGAGATCAGTCCTGGATGTTCCTTGGAAGGGCTGATGTTGAAGCTGAAACTCCAACACTTTGGCCACCTGATGTGAAGAGCTGACTCATTTGAAAAGACCCTGATGCTGGGAAAGATTGAGGGCAGGAGGAGAAGGGGATGACAGAGGATGAGATGGTTGGATGGGACCACCGACTTGATGGACATGGGTTTGGGTGGACTCTGGGAGTTGGTGATGGACAGGGAGGCGTGGCATGCTGTGGTTCATGGGGTCACAAAGAGTTGGACACGACTGAGCCTACTGAACTGAGACTGAACTGATGTCTACTGAGGTTGAATTTTTTTCAGTTGCTTATTGGTCATTTGCTTTTATGTGTGTGTTTGTGACTTGGAGAAGGCAATGGCACCCCACTCCAGTACTCTTGCCTGGAAAAGCCCATGGACAGAGGAGCCTGGTAGGCTGCAGTCCATGGGTTTGCTGAGGGTCAGACACGACTGAGCAATTTCACTTTCACTCTTCACTTTCATACATTGGAGAAGGAAATGGCAACCCACTCCAGTGTTCTTACCTGGAGAATCCCAGGGAGGGGGAACCTGGTGGGCTGCCGTCTATGGGGTTGCACAGAGTCGGACACAACTGAAGTGACTTAGCAGCAGCAGTGTGTATGTGACTAGTCTGTTCTTAACCTTTGTCAGTTTTTCCATTGGAATAGTCCTTTTTCTTATTATTTCAAGAGCTAATTCTTTTTCTAGGGACAGCCATCTTTACTTTCCGTATTTGTGTAGCAAATAATTTTTTCTGTCTGTCATTTTTCCTTCAAATCTATATAGTTTTTTTTTATGTGAAGACTGTTTTTCATTTTCAGGGAATCATGATCATCAATCCTATTATGGTTCCATATTGGAATCATGTTTATAGAAGTTTTACCTACACTATATAAGAAAAATGTCTTATTTTCTTCTGATAATTATATTTTTTAGTTATATGAAATTTATTTTAATATAAGGTTTGAGGCAGGAACCCACCTATTTCAAATTGCTTTTCATTTGTCTTACTAGCATTTATTGAATAATCCATCTTTTCCTCACTCATTTGAAGGGCGACTGTTATCATAAATTAATTTTCATTACATACTCTGGACTGTATCTTGGTGATATTACATTGATTTGTCTTTTTCTACCTGTGTCAGTACCACTGTTTTAATTACCAAAGCATGCTGATCCATTTGTCATACATTTAGTCTTCCAATGAATATTAGAATTTCTTTTTCAAAATAGAAAATATTTCATACTGAGATTTTGACTAGAATAGCACTGAATTTAGAAATTGACTAGGAAGGATTAAGAATATTGAAGTCTTTCTGTTCAAAACTAAGCTACCTTTTCCAATTATTTGTTTTCTTCTTTGTTACTCACTTGTATTAGTTTTCGTCAGGTAGGTACTATGGATTTCTTATTTACTCCCTGATAGTCTATGCTTCCTTTCTTGATAGCTTGATTGTGCTTTGCACTCAGCTGTCTTTTCTGTCTTTTAATATTGGTATGTAAAAAAAACTGTTTTAGTCTACATACGAATTTTAATAAACAGTAGAGCACAGTGTGTATCTTTGGGAAAGTTACTTGCTCAGACTTTCTCATCTTTAAGATGATAGTTGTAACTGCTTCATAAAAATTGTTTCAAGTTTAAATGAGATGATTTTTAATTAGTACATTGTAGTTCTCAGCAAATGTTAATTGCTGTTATGATGATTCTTAGTTTTTGACAGGTTTCTCTCTGCATTTTCGTTGTGTTTCCAGTAGTTTCTTTCATTTGATTTTTCTATAATTTCCAAATATTTAGTCCCTTATCCCTTTATAAATATTTTGTTTTCTGTTTCAGGTCAGGTAAGATTTCAAAGTACCTTTCTGCAAACCAGTTTAATCAGGGAAAACGTGTCCTGGATCATTACCATTTTCAATTGTCTTTGACTTCTCAATCAAAATATCAGCTATCTCCTAATGTGAATGAATTTGGGGAATTAACTAGTGAAGAATGAATGATAGAATAGGCGTTGTTTATTTCTTTGAGAAGCTTTTGGGAGACATGGTCTGTAAGCAAGTGTGCTGTCCAGAATGCCCCAGTTAAAAGCCAAAGTCAACATCAACTTATTAAAAGGGGACTCTCTTGTTTCTTAGTGTATCTCCTCTCCCTCAAGAGTGCTGGTTAACCTTATTAACTAAGAGGATTAAATGGAGTGCATAAGATGTTATAAAAGTGATTGCTATTATTGTTTTCTAAAAGTAAAATGTTTTTGGGGAAAATGATGAATTCAGATTGCTTCTAGTAGCCATCAATCCCGAGACAGGGATTTGTTGAGAAAGTCAGCGAAATATTATTTTGTCTCCAATTAAAATCTTCCATGTGTTAGACATTCTGTCGTGCTTAAAGTGAATTTTAAGTGAGTAATGCAGTTGCATTATATTGTATGAAGAAGAGAAAATGAGATACTCTAACCACATACCAAACTGTTCGTGAACTAAAGACGAGGGAGGAAGACAGACTTAAAAATCCATTCATCATGGTCGCCTCTCACAAGTGAATGCATGATCTAATTGTGAATGAATTTTTTTTTTTTTTTTAAGCAGCAGCTGTGACTTACAAAGTTTAGAAATGTTAACTTGCAACCAGATCAAACCATTCACATCAGGGCAGAAGGGATCATGGATTAAAAAATGGATTTCAGTATTTCTTAATCCATGATCTGGGTGGACTGCAAAATATACATGAGAAATAGGAAGATTTAAGTAATTAAATGTGTTCTTTTTTTTTTCCCCTGTAAACCAAAAAAAAAAAAAGAAATCATTTCAATATGGGTCTGTTATGTTAATCACCCATTGTTAAGGGTTTCAAGGACAGGCTGGGTAAGAAGAAATCATTGGATAGTATTTTTAGGTTCAGATCAGATCAGTTCAAT
>NW_011494706.1:8914517-8915329 GCF_000754665.1 Bison bison bison | reverse complement strand
CAGTTTTAGCATCATTCCTTCCAAAGAAATCCCAGGGCTGATCTCCTTTAGAATGGACTGGTTGGATCTCCTTGCAGTCCAAGGGACTCTCAAGAGTCTTCTCCAATACCACAGTTCAAAAGCATCAATTCTTCGGCACTCAGCCTTCTTCACAGTCCAACACTCACATGCATATATGACCACAGGAAAAACCATAGCCTTGACTAGACAAACCTTTGTTGGCAAAGTAATGGCTCTCTTTTGAATGTGCTATCTAGGTTGGTCATAACTTTTCGTTCCAAGGAGTAAGCGTCTTTTAATTTCATGGCTGAAGTCACCATCTGTAGTGATTTTGGAGCCCAGAAAAATAAAGTCTGCCACTGTTTCCACTGTTTCCTCATCTATTTCCCATGAAGTGGTGGGATCAGTTGCCATGATCTTCGTTTTCTGAATGTTGAGCTTTAAGCCAACTTTTTCACTCTCTACTTTCACTTTCATCAAGAGGCTTTTTAGTTTCTCTTCACTTTCTGCCATAAGGGTGGTGTCATCTGCATATCTGAGCTTATTGATATTTCTCCCAGCAATCTTGATTCCAGCTTGTGTTTCTTCTAGTCCAGCGTTTCTCATGATGTACTCTGCATATAAGTTAAATAAACAGAGTGACAATATACAGCCTTGACGAACTCCTTTTCCTATTTTGAACCAGTCTGTTGTTCCATGTCCAGTTCTAACTGTTGCTTCCTGACCTGCATACAAATTTCTCAAGAGGCAGATCAGGTGGTCTGGTATTCCCATCTCTTGAAGAATTTTCCATAGTTTATTGTGATCCACAC
>NW_011494706.1:8893487-8914417 GCF_000754665.1 Bison bison bison | reverse complement strand
CCAGTTCTAACTGTTGCTTCCTGACCTGCATACAAATTTCTCAAGAGGCAGATCAGGTGGTCTGGTATTCCCATCTCTTGAAGAATTTTCCATAGTTTATTGTGATCCACACAGTCAAAGGCTGTGGCATAGTCAATAAAGCAGAAATAGATGTTTTTCTGGAACTCTCTTGCTTTTTCTATGATCCAGCGGATGTTGGCAATTTGATCTCTGGTTCCTCTGCCTTTTCTAAAACCAGCTTGAACATCAGGAAGTTCACGGTTCACATATTGCTGAAGCCTGGCTTGGAGAATTTTGAGCATTACTTTACTAGCGTGTGAGATGAGGGAGGCTAATTCAAACAAGAACTGTGAGGGCAAAAGGCTTTGATTTGAGTAGAGGGTTGAAGATTTGTGTAGAAGGTTGGAAGAGGAGGGCTTTCTGGACAAGAGGGAAAGATGAGCGTGATTGTATTGAAAGTGGAAGGAATAATGATGTGTGAGAGCCAGGACGGGTCTAGATACATATTAACAACTAAATGTGTAATTGGCTGGGAAACCATGTGCTAAGTTTTTGGAGTGTCTTGGTTGCCAGGCAGGTTTTCTCCGCATGTCCCTGAAGGATTGAGGCAGTTCTATAGCATGGCATTTTACCTCTAAAATCTAATTAACTTCTTCCAAAGGAATTTGAAAGACATTATTAGTCACAAAGAAACTTCACTTGCTTTAAAAAAAGCAATTTCTGAGATACTCTGATAAATAAAATAGTGAAATAGTGGTGTCTTTTGCTGATGATCTAAAACAAACAAGAACAGCGCTGGTAGCTTAAAGCAGTAGCTGCCGAAGGGCAGAAAAGGCAGTCAATAAATACTCGATTTAAGTCACCGGATTTGACAACTGAGAAATATGACTTAGAATTATGATGTCTTTTTTTCTCTGTGTCACCTGAATCAATACCAACAGTATTAGAATGATAAAGTATAAAGTTAAAAAGCTCAGGCCACAAGGAAGGTATTAGGAGGGAAATTCAAGAAATCCAGGTTGGACTGTGCTAATCACAGAGCAGTCGGAGCCCACATGTTGAACACATTCCTATGCCCTTTCTTTTCCTGCATCTAAAATGAACTAAATGCAATTTTTGCTTTACAGATTTCCTGTGGACATCCAATATCTGGTTTTGACAGCTGGGATCAGTCATAGACCAGTGAATACAGATTTAATGGGAGTCAGTAATGACACCTTCGGAAATAAATAAGAAATAGACATAGAAGTGGAGATAGCATGTCTCTTGTGATCATATTAAAAAGCCTAACAACCTGAAGATTTAACCTTCACTTGAGTCAATTATTGTTTGGTTGCTAAGTTGTGTCCAATTCTTTTGTGACCCCGTGAACTAGCTCCTCGGTCCATGGGATTTCCCAGACAGGAATACTGGAGTGGGCACCATTTCCTTCTCCAGGGAATCTTACCGACGCCAGGACTGAACCTGTCTCTGCTGCACTGGCAGGGGGACTCTTTACCACCGTGCTGAGCCCCAACTGTGGTACGTTCCACTTTGAATTCTAGCTCTGCAAGAATCCCAGTAGAGTATCTTACTTTTTCAGTGCTCTTGTTTCCTCATCTGTAAAATGGGATAACAGTGGTAGTTACCTAACCTCAAAGGACCGTTGTACAGATTAAATGGGCTTCCCAGGTGGTACAGAATCCACCTGCCAATGCAGGAGACTCAGGAGATGCAGCCTGATTCCTGCATCGGGAAGATTCTCTGGAGTAGGAAATAGCAACCCACTCCAGTATTCTTGCCTAGGAAATCCCATGGACAGAGGAGCCTGGTGGGCTACAGTCCACGGGGTCGCAAAGAGTCAGACACGACTGGGCGACTGAGCACAACGGCAGTGACAGATTAAATATGGCAATTCGTGTAAAATGTTTAGAAGTACCTAGTGTTGTTATTAATAATATTAACTTCTGTCACTGTATGTATGTAATTGTGATTTAGAAAGTATTAAGTGAATTAGATAAAATACCACAATGTAATTTATCTTAGAAGGAAATTCCTTTACAAACATTAAATCCTGCACTTATAGCAGTATTTGGTACAATAGTGTGGTTTCTCTCACGTTGAGCCAGATGGCGTTCTCTAGCTACAGAAAAAAGAATCCTTTATCTGTGTGTCACTTCAGGAGCAATCACATACATTAGTTTAAAATGAAATTAATATGGAATCAAAACATTGACAATCGGGCAACCGTATAGAATTTTCCACTCAGTTGTAAATAACTGTTTTCACATACAAGTATTGTTAGAGCATTAAAAGGTCATTAAGATAATTACACTTGTAACAGCTTCTTTTGACAGAGATTACTTTGGAAAGTAAGCAAATAAAAGCAGAACCAAAAAAATCTTGATTGTAAAGTTTGATTGTAAATGTGACCATGATTCTTCTGATGCTCAACTCTGATTTAAGTTCTCAGTGTACTCTGGACTGTGATTTTTCTATTTTATTTGTATTCATGATAGTAATTACTTGAAAGTGCATTTAAAAATATTTATTTCCCTGTGCCAGGTCATAGATGAGTCATGTGGGATCTAGTTCTCTGAGGAGGGATTGAACCCAAGCCCCCTGTGTTGGGGGTGTGAGTCAAACCGCTGGACTATCAGGGAAATCTCTACTAGAAAATATTTTTTAAAAACTGTAAACTGCACTCACATGCAGTTTGGTGATTTGCAGATAGAAGTTACTTCATTCCTGGGTATTTACTGAGCATCTAGTATATGTCTTTCTCAGGGCTGAACAGTGAAGTACAGCAGTGAGCAAAGCAGACAGAAATCCCTGCCATCGCGGAACCGAGTTGTGAAGGGAGGCGGATGATAAACCCGTAGGCAAAGTTTGTCCGATGGCGTAGATACCATGGGGAGAAATAAAGCAAGGGAGTCTATAGGGAAGTTGGTCATTTTAATTAGGAAGGGTGAAGAAAACGTCACAGGAAGTGTGATTTGAGGGCCATGAGGGAGTGAGCCATGTGGCTTCTTGGGGCAAGAGTGTTTCAGGCAGAGGGAACATAAGGGAGGCCGTTGTGGGTGCACAGAGTGAACAAGCGGGAGAATGGCAGGAACGAAAAATAAGCTACACCAGAGAGAGCTTATTGGCCTCTGTAACCCTGACTTTTGTTCTCTATGAAATGAGAAGCCATGGAGAGGGCCGCCATAT
This sequence comes from Bison bison bison, assembly GCF_000754665.1. NCBI lineage: Eukaryota > Metazoa > Chordata > Mammalia > Artiodactyla > Bovidae > Bison > Bison bison. The sequence goes on along the minus strand of NW_011494706.1, from coordinate 8,911,228 downwards.
TTGTTTTTGGCCGCCCCGGGTCTTGGCCGCTCCGTAGGCTCTCTGGGGTCCCTGTGAGCGGGGCGCCCCTGGTCTTGAAACCCCGTGGGTTCTCTCCGGTCGTCGTGAGCGGGGCCGCCCTCTGCGGGGCGCCGGCTTCTGTTCTGGAGCAGGGGCGCTAGAGCGCAGGCTTCAGCCCTTGTGGCTCACCAGCCTCGTTGCTCCGTGGCATGTGGGATCTTCCCTGACCAAGGGTCGAACTCACATCTTCTGCATTGGCAGGCTCATTCTTCACCCCTGGAACCCCAAGGGAGTCTGGAAGTTTTTGAGCAGAATAAAGTGACGTGGCTTCCATTTGAAAAGAATCACTTCATGAGCTCTTCTGGGAAAAGAAGGGAGGGAGCAGCAGGAGCCCAGTTGAGAGGCTTCTTCAATGATCAGTTAAGACGATGGTGGATCACATCACCTTCCAATTAGAGTGACTGCTCTGGAGATACTGAGAAATGGGTGGGGTCTTGATACACTTTGAAAGTAGAGTCAACAGGATTTGCTAACGGATTGGATATCAAATTAGAATCATCCAAGTGCTGGGCAGAAAGTGAAGAAGAACTAAAGAGCCTCTTGACGAAAGTGAAAGAGGAGAGTGAAAAAGTTGGCTTAAAGCTCAACATTCAGAAAACTGAGATCATGGCATCCGGTCCCATCACTTCGTGGCAAATAGATGGGGAAACAGTGGAAATAGTCGCAGACTTTATTTTTTAGGGCTCCAAAATCACTGCAGATGGTGACTGCAGCTATGAAATTAAAAGACACTTACTCCTTGGAAGGAAAGTTATGACCAACCTAGACATCATATTAAAAAGCAGAGACATTAGTTTGCCAACAAAGGTCCATCTAGTCAAGGCTATGGTTTTTCCAGTGGTCATGTATGGATGTGAGAGTTGGGCTATAAAGAAAGCTGAGTACTGAAGAATTGATGCTTTTAAACTGTGGTGTTGGAGAAGACTCTTGAGAGTCCCTTGGACTGCAAGGAGATCCAACCAGTCCATCCTAAAGGAGATCAGTCCTGAGTGTTCATTGAAAGGACAGATATTGAAGCTGAAACTCCAATACTTTGGCCACCTGATGCGAAGAGCTGACTCATTGGAAAAGACCCTGATGCTGGGAAAGATTGAGGGCAGAAGGAGAAGGGGGCAACAGAGGATGAGATGGTTGGATGGCATCACCGCCTCAATGGACATGGGTTTGGGTGGACTCTGGGAGTTGATGATGGACAGGGAGGCCTGGCGTGCTGCAGTCCATAGGGTCACAAAGAGTCGGACACAACTGAGTGATTGAAGTGAACTGAACTGAAGTGCTGGGTCTGAATATAACTTGAATGATGGGATTACTGTTAATGGACCCTTTGAAAGTCCGTTGAGGAATCTGTTTTAGGATTGTTGTGGGGCAGTGGCTCAGCAGTTTGGTTTCTGATGTGTTCAGTTTCAGGGGAAAGGTGCAGGTTTCTACATGGAATCCTAGAGCACATGTATTGTTGCACTTACAGGTTAAAAAAATTACATTTTTTAAGAGCTTAACACTTTCTCTTAACACTTTTTAAGAGAAGGTAGCATTGATGTAGGTACACTACTATGTGTAAAATAGGTAGTTAGCGGGAAGCTGCTGTATAACACAGGGAGCCCACCCTGGCGCTCTGTAATAACCTAAAGGCGTGGGATGGAGTGGGGGGGCGGGGAGGCTCAAGAGGAAGAGGCTATAGATATACATATAGAGAGTATATATATCAAATATATAGTTATGACTGATTCGTGATGTTGTACAGCAGAAACCAACACAATATTGTAAGACAATTATCCTCCAACTAAAAGATAAATATAAGGGAAAATGAGATAGGTTGTGCTCCAATTTGAGAAATATATCATTTACAGTTTGAATTCCTTTAAAGATTTAGAGATTCACTTGATTGCAGATATTTAGGAAGCCATATTTCTGTTTTGCTTCCTTATGTCATTGTTCTAACATTTCCTTTCTGGTAAGCCAAGAATGATTTTTTTGTTTGTTTGATTTTAGGCAGATATACCCAAACATTCCATTGCATATTTATCTTTAGGGACTTATCTTTCAAGCATAATCTACATTGGATAGCTGTGTGTTTATCCCAAAATGATGCCACAGTTGCTCAAATATTTTTGGAATTCTGTTCTTATATTAATTCACAACTAGCTTGTAAGCCACACGGGAAAATTAGTTTTTTAAAGAGAGTTTCAATTTTTAGACATTGACTTTCATTCAACCTCCGCTTTGGCACATTGTACATTGATACTCCTTGGGAGCCAACAACTTTGCATGTGCCAAATTTAGTCTTAAACTCATCAGTAGTCTAATGATGTGGACAGATGAGCCTGTATGAGACTTTGCCTGCTAGAGCCTTGCTGGGGAGGGGGCTAAGCCCTCCTTGTCCTCTGCTTCCTGCCCCAGGATTGCAGGGCACCAGCACTGTCCTCATCTTCAGGGCCAAGGGGAGAGGGGTCTGTAGGCATTTAATACCTTCTTATTTCTCTGAAATAGGTATTAGATATTAAAAATCTCTGTATTCCCAATAGATTCTTTTAAAATAAATGAGGCATATTGCTGTGTTTGTATAATTCTTTTATTGTATCATCTTGGTGGAATCCTTGCATAAGTTTTTCTTGTTTCCTATATCAGAATTTGGGCTTCCCAGGTAGAGCTTGTGGCAAAGAATCTGCCTGCCAATGCAGGAGATGTGGGTTCAATCCCTGAGTCAGGAAAATCCCTGGGAGAAGGAAATAGCAAGCTACTGCAGTATTCTTGCCTGGGAAATTCCATGGACAGAGCAGCTTGGCAGGCTACAGTCCATAGGATCACAAAAACTCAGACATGACTGAGTGACTGAACAGACATGTAAGGATTTAGTTATAATTTTCCTGAAAATAATGGCTCTGTTTTAAAAAATCTATGGACACTAAATCATGTCACTTATGGCTGCTAAAAGCCTACTGTCAAATTTGTTGTCTAGAAAATGTGAAATGCTTTTCCTTTGACTTAAATTTTCTCTTGCACTTATTTTTAAATTTAATTTTCTTTTAAATTATGGTAAAAAAACATGTAACATAAAACTTAACTGTCTTAACTTTTTTAAAGTGTATAGTTCAGTTGTGTTAACTCTACTTACATTGTTGTTCAGCAGATCTCTAGGACTTTTTCATCTTGCCAAATAGAAACTCTCATCTGTTGAACAATTCCCGTTTCCCGCTCTCACTGGTTCACATAGTTTTAAGGATTACTTAAAAAAATATCTAATGTATGTACACAGAGCACTAAAATGCGAAATCATTCTAAATATTCATTGATTGTGAGAAAAAAACAGTAATTTCCTATTTTCCATGCACACCTATGGTTTTCTCTCTCCCTCTGCTAGTTCTTAATCTATGTAGACAATGACATTCAGCTCTTTTTATGTAGTTTGTCAAGTGTTTTTAGCTTCTGTCACCATTCTTATTTTAAAAAGTGGTGTATATTTGCATTATGAAGCCTGTATTAGCATTTACTACCCAGTGCGGTGGTAGACTGATATGTTGCCATTCTTGTACAACTCTGTTTCAATTTGAGTTAATAATTAAGACTTTGTTGCCCATTTGGTTACTTTTCTAAACCCTTACCATTTCCCCCCTCAGATGTGAAGGCTATCTTTTAAATGATTGACTGCTTTGGGGGACTTCTGTCCTGAAGCTCTTACTTTTGGGTCACAAGAGTCTCCATTGTTCTGGTTCTTCCATCAGTGCTGCTTTAGGATCCTCAAAATCCCATGCCTTCTGCTTTCTTGTTTGGCAGAACACTCAGTCAATAGTTTTCTAAGGAAAGGGATATGGGGTGCTAATTTTTTGTTCCTTAAATGGCTAAAGGTCCCTTTATTCCTGGTATCACACTTAAATGATAGTTTGGCTGGGAATAGAATTCTGTGTTGAAAATAATGTTTTCCTATAGAATTTAAAAATCAGTGTTCTGTATTGTCTTCCAGATTCCATTTTTACTTTCAAAACTCTGTTATTGTAATTTCTAGTTAGATAAGTCTGTATGTGTCTTACCTTTTTTTTTTTTTCTTTGGGAGCTCTTTGAGTCTTTTGGATATTATTATAATCTGGTATGGTACAATGTCATAGTAATTTTCCTTATAGATCTCCTTTTGTTTCTTCATGCTGAGCCCTTGGTGAGTTCTTTGAATCTGAAGACTTATAACAACATTTGGTTCTAGGATAAGTCTGCAGACTTTCTGTTCTGGGAATTTTTTGGTTTTATTACTTTACTAATTGCCTCTTCTCAATTTTCCCTATAATTTAGGAAACTTCTGTTAGTTAGCTTTGGGGATCTACTGGATGATGGGATTGGTATTCTAATATTATTTGTTCACTTCTATTTACTGTTCCTTTCTCTTTCGTTTCTGCTTTCTGGGAGATTTCCTTGACTTAGTTTCGAACATCTTGTTTTAAAATTTTAGTTATTAATTATATTTTTAATATCAGGAATATCTTTCTTTGTCACTGGTGATTCCTTCTACATAGCATTCTGTCCTTATTATATGATTTCTTCTTTCTCTATTTAATAGAGAAGATATTAATTTTAGGTTCTTTTTGGGGGGTCTGTGTTTAAATGATTCTCTAGGCAATATTGAATATAATTTTTAAACAAAGAATTTCTCTCTGCTTTTAAGGTATTCTGTCTGTGCAATGTCTTTGTTATATCCATAGCCCTCCCCCCCCCCCTTTTTTTTTCTGTTTATTTTGGTATGTTGCCCTTATATGTTGGAGACTGTTCTTAAGTGTGTAGTTATCATTTTCTATCAAGTGATTTCTAAGATTGAGTGCTGACTAGCACCCCTCCTCTGTAGGTACAGTTTATTGGCAGGTTATTTTGGCTGTATGGTGATGAAGTGGGAAGCAAGGTGCTTCATCACAGGACTGACTCATAACTGTCAGTATGTGAAGCCTTTTTTCTTGGAAAGATCGAATTTTTCTAGAGGAGACTCTTTCAACCTCGTAGATGGGGCGTTTGAGTCCTATATGTGAGAGCAGATCAAGAGAGTTAATCTGAGACTCCTCGTGTTTTTCTGTTTGCAAGTTTTTACTCACTCACTCTTGTTCAGCCCTGGTTTTCAGGCCTTATTTCCTTCATAATAACTCTGATCTTCAAGCCTCTAAAGGTAATTTTCCTTTTTTTAAAAAAGGATTTGTTTATTTTTCATTGGAGGATAATTGCTTTATAGTGTTGCATTTCTGCTGTAAAGGTCATTTTCTCCAGAGAATAACCTGGCTGTACTGACTGAGGATGAGAAGGGGGATTCAGTTCGCCCAGCCCTCCTGCTTACAGTTCTGTTCCTCTCTCTCTGCTCGGTCAGCCTGACCTGTCAGAGTTTCGTGTGGGAGTTGGCTCACATCTCACTGGTATCCCCCTGACAGACACTTGACCAGCAGCTTTCTAGCCTGTCAGATCTATAATTGTTTCTCCAGCATTTGTTGAAATGTTTCTAACTTTCTTTTTGTCCTGGTGCATGTACTTTCTGTCCCTTTACTGGCATATGTTTTGAGAGAGAAAGAAGACAGAGGGTCTGGGTGGTTATCTGCCGTGTTTTATCCCATGTCCCATTTGGCTATTAACATTTTCGTTTTATCTTGCTATAGTCTGAGTATTTTCCTGTCCACTTTAAAAGTCATTCTGGAATATGGCTGGGTACAAAATGCTTTAACAGCTCATTTTAAAGGATAGTGTTGTGAATGTAGATATAGAACTTTAATATGCATCAGAACACAAAATAGAGAGGTCCATGGAACATTAATATAGTGATATGTTAGGCAGTGTTAGCGTTAGTCGCTCAGTCGTGTCCGACTCTTTGTGACCCCATGGACTGTATCCGCCAGGTTCCTCTGTCCATGGAATTCTCCAGACAATAGGATTTAGTTTGATTAAAGGCAACCTTTGCAGTTTTAGATGTCTGAAATAGGTTATCACTGTTCCTTCTACATAGGCTATTCTCCAAAAAGAAGAAAAAAAGAAAGGAAAAAAACTGCTAAAAAATAATGGAGTATGCCCGCGGGCACATTTTGTTTCCATTGCTCTCTCTTTCCCTGCTTTGTGAGTTCTTTAGAGGTGTGGGGATTTTGACAAATAGCTGTGTGATATTTTTTTTTTTGCTGATCATTGTGTATTTTTTAAATTACTAAAAATAGATTGTAAAATAAAAGAAATTCAGATTTTGTAGTTTCTAGGTTTGATCTGGGTTTATTTTTCTTTGTGACAGAACTAGTCCATGAAAGTTCTCAATGATGAATTATGACCCTGTTAAATTTCAGAGATAAATGCAATCTTTGGTGTCATGAGACTTAAATCTAGGTAGGCAAGTGAAATTGTATAAGAACTATTTTATATTTATGTTTACTCAAATAGGGCAACTGAGATGATCTACTTGTATGGAATTTAGTAATAAACAGGCCAAATTCTCCTTATATTTGTTTTCTATGCATTGGATAGATTTAACATATTTTTGTGTATATCTCCTAAACAGGGAATAATGCATTTATTTAAGAGTAGTTTCCTTGCTGAAGGGCATTTCTTATAATAATATATAGATATAAAACATCTTATTTGAAGGTTAATTAGCTTTGGAGCACATAGTAATTGGATTTTCCATCTCACTGCTTTGTGCATTGGCAAAAGTTCAGTATTTGGCCAGAGGTGTTTTTATGTTTGTTTTATGTAATAAAGACTTATATAGTGTTTAGAAAGTTTAAGGCATTATTCTAAGTTCCTACAAAGATCAACTAATTTAATTCTTACAGCAGTTGTTTGAGGTTGGTACTATTATTATCTCTATTTTCTGGCTAGGAAATGTCAGAAAAGTGAAGGAATTTGCTGGAAGTCACATAGCTGGTTGATGAGAGTCCTGATGTAAACCCAGGCAATTTAGTTCCCAAGTCCATGGTCTTGACCATTATGAAATAAAATAGTAGAATGGTCACTGTGTGTCAACATTAAGTTGTTAGCAGCTCCTCTTCAGTCTTCGTTTGAACCACGATATTTGTTAAAGAGCTTGTAGTGTAGCCGTCGTAGCGTGTGTGTGCTCATTCATGTCCAGCTCTTTGCGACCCCATGGACTGTAGCCTGCTGGGCTCTTCTGTCTATGGATTTTTTCCAGGCAAGAATACTGGAGTGGTTTACCGTTTCCTACTCCAGGGAATCTTCTGGTCCAGGAATCGAACCAGCATCTCTTGTGTCTCCTGCATTGGCACGTGGATTCTTTATCACTGCACCGCCTGGGAAGCCCAGAGGAACCATAAGATTCCAAAGGAAGTAAAAGTCTGGGCTTCCCTGGTAGCTCAGCTGGTAAAGAATCCACCTACATTGCAGGAGACCCCAGTTCAATTCCTGGGCCAGGAAGATCCCCTGGAGAAGGGGTAGGCTACCCACTCCAGTATTCTTGGGCTTCCCTTGTGGTGATAAAGTGGCTCCACCACTTACATGGCCTTGGACATGCTGCTCGACTTCTCTAAGCTTCATTTTTCTCATCTATAAAATGGGGAGAATAATAGTATCCATAAATGTCAATAGGATGTCAATAGGATTGAATGGATGATATGAACAAGCCTTTAGTACCATGACTCACATGTTGAAAACACAGTACATTTTGGTGATAATAGTATTAGCTGCAGCTAGCAGTAAGGCAGTAACATCTCCCTCTCCTTCACGTACTCACCCTACTGCTTTCGTTTGCAAATGTTTCTCAAATTTCTTTTCTACTCCACTAACCTCATGGCAACCCACTCCAGTACTCTTGCCTGGAAAATCCCATGGATGGAGGAGCCTGGTAGGCTACAGTTCATGGGGTCGCAAAGAGTCGGACACGACTGAGCGACTTCACGTACTTCACTTAACCTCAGTCAAAGTTTTCATCTCTCACCTAGACTCCTACAGTAGTGCCTTGTCTGGCTGCAGTCACTCATTCTGTGCCTCTGAGATCTAGCCTCAAAATTCTAGCTAGTGATCACATTAAAACTCAATTATGCCATTGCCCCTCAACTGCTAAATCCCTTTCAATGTACTTTATAGCCTTCAGGATAAAGGTGATCCTTCTCTTAAGTGCGGGAGGAGATTCTCTACCCAGGTGGTTTTTTTCGGCTATTCCAGACTGTCATTCACAGCCTTGGAGAAAGGGATGAAGCATTCTTTCCTTGCTACATCTTAGATCATAAAGGCAACCACTGAGCACCCCTCATTGCTACACTGCGTGGCCTTATGAAAGAGTGATAATGGCCTTGACACCTCCTCCCTGCCCATGATCATCTGCCCACGATCATAAGCCAAGTCAGTAAGCATTTATGAACTGCTGGCCATGAACTAGACTGGACTTGTTCTTTCTGAATCTCTGTCTGATGCCGTTTTCCTTTGATAATTGTCGAATTTATTGTGGGTTGGAAATTTTATTGGAATGTTAAAGCAAGTACAGTCTATGTATTAGTTTTTTTTTTTTTTTTAATCTTATTTTGTCTCCTCTTGAATTGCTATCTATCTGTTTAGACAACATAGGAATTTTGGGATGAAGGCTGGTCGTCAGGATTGGCTTCCCAGCAGGAGGGTTCCTACATTCATAGGATTATTTTATATTTTCTTTGTTCCTACTGTGTGAACTCTAAAGTTATAGATCTGCTGTCTTTGTAGACACAAACCCAAGTTTCATTTTCTACCTTATAGCATCGACTTGCATTTTTCATTATGTTTTGCATAGAGGTCACTGCACTGTTATGATGTGAAAGAAAAACTGCTTTAAATTCAAGGCCTTTTTTTTTTCCTGTCAAGTTAAAAAAAAAAAATTTCTCCCCAGAGAGAAGCATTTTGCCAGCAGGGTTCTGTAGCTTATGGGGTACTAGGAAAGGGTGCATAAAAATGTGAAGCACATGAAGGAAAGAATAGTTCATTTAGCCTGTGTGTGAAAAGCTAGACTTCTTTTTCATGCTGTTATAGGAAGTATTTCAGATTTTCTACATATTTGCTTTTTTTCCATTTTGAAATGGTTACTCTATGTCTTCTTCCCAAAGGTACTTAAAATGTGATGACTTCTGTGGAATGTAAATATTAAGGTTGATGTCTAAAGGTCATTTTAAAAATTTAAAACATCTACGCTCCTTCATACTTAAATATTTATGGAACAGAAGTTGTATAAGTTATATAAATGGTAGTGAGTCCTGGAATAGACCCCCGTCTGTGATGCCCGCATAGAGTTGGAGGAAATGGGCCAAGATTAACACCCACTCTGTAAGTATTCCCAACTGGAGACAGACATCTTTAGGGGTTTTCCTGTTTTCTTGTAATTTGAATCTTCTTGGTGAATAGCTATGCAGATGCCATTCCTTTTGGTTTTCCCTAGATGCCCTAGGGGCTTCCCTGGTGGCTCAGTGGTAATGAATCCACCTGCCAGTGCAGAAGATGCTGGTTCGATCCCTGGGTTGGGAAGATCCCCTGGAGAAGGAAACGGCAACCCACTCCAGTATTCCTGCCTGGAAAATCCCATGTACAGAGAAGCCTTGCAGGCTACACTTCATGGGGTCGCAAAAGAGTCAGGTACAACTTAGTGACTAAACAACAGCAAAACGCCCTACTCTCATTGTTAGGAACAGTTCACTGGGGAAGTGGAGGAGGAAGGCATAAATTGAGCTAGCTTGCACTACAGCGGAACTGTGGCGTGTACCCTCTTTGTCCCTAGACTCAGTTCAGTGAATGTCTCAGGCACACATGAAGAAGTCTCAGTGACAGAAAATCCACTTGGTCATTGACTTTGGGTTCTGCCTTTGTTTATTCTTGCTGATTGACTCCTTTTCTAGATCCTCTATGACTTGATATTAACCATAAACCTGCTTACTCAGCAGTGAGAAGTTATTTAAGCTGGCTCTAATATCATACCTTGTTTTTCCTCTGAGTTATTTTGCTTCCTTGAATATTAAAGTCCTTTTGCTTCTTGAATATTAAAACCAAGCTATTGTTTTAATCTTAAACATCCAGTATTTTCTAATGCCTCTTGTCTAGATGAACTGAACTCTTTTTTACTTTAATTTGAAATTTGTATTGGATAAACTGTAGACTCTTTTGATATTTGAATGATCAGATGCCAGTTTTTCACTAATTAAAAAAAAACAAACCCATAATTGAATTTTCTTGTTTAATATTTCACTACCCAATATAGTATTAATGTTTAGTATTGTAAGTTAACTGATTCACTGTGTGTATGCATTAATTAAAGACTGTCATGTAAGTGTTCTTGAATTGGAGAGCTAATTGATTAAAAGCTGAAAATATTCAAATAGGAACATGCTGAGAAAATATTTCATTAGGAAAATTAGTTACAGGTTTGTGAGCCAGAAACTATGAATTCCTTTTAGGTATGAAAAAGGGTTAAATAATTGTGGTCAGATGGTAAAGAATCTGCTAGCAATGCAGGAGACCTGAGTTCGATCCCTGGGTTGGGAAGATCCCCTGGCGAAGGCCTGTGGAATTCCATGGGCAGAGGAGCCTGGAGGGCTATAGTCCATGGGGTTGCAAAGAGTAGGACACGACTGAGAGACTAAGCACAGCACAGCACAGTTTTTTAAGACTTATGTGGCATGTCTTATTTCTATATATCTTATGTCTATATTTCTATATTTCTTGAGCAGCAAAATTGCTACTTGAACTCAGAACAGACATGATTATATGTGTTATATAATCTATGTGACCAGAGTACTTTTTTTTTTTCAAATGAAATTCTGATTGCTGTTTCCCTTTTTATGACTCCCTGTTGCCTACAAGATAACACTTGAAACCCAGGCCAACACAGAAGATCCTTCATGGTTGCCCTTTATCTGCTTTCAGCTTTGTTCCAAGCTTCGTCTTTTTTTCCTATCCTGCTTTCTTTTCCCCCAGCTTTCCTCAAATTTTCTGTAGGAAACTACCCACCTTCCCACTGTTGTTGTTGTTCAGTCACTAAGTCCTGTCTGACTCTTGGTGACCCCATGGACTGCAGCACACCAGGCTACCCTGTCCATCACCGTCTCCCAGAGTTTGCTCAAACTCATGTCCATTGCGTTGGTTTTGCCATCCAACCATCTCATCCTCTGTAGCCCTCTTCTCCTCTTGCCTTCAATCTTTCCCAGCATCAGGTCTTTTCAATATATAAGCTCTTTGCGTCAGGCGGCCAAAGTATTGGAGCTTCACCTTCAGAATCAGACCCAATGATTGGGTCCTAAAGGGTTGATTACCTTTAGGATTGACTGGTTTGATCTTCCTGCAGTCCAGGGAGCTCTAAGAGTCTTCTCCAGCACCACAGTTCAAAAGCATCAATTCTTTGGTGTTCAACCTTCTTTATGGTCCTACTCTTACATCCAGACATGGCTATTAGAAAAACTATAGCTTTGACTAGATGGACCTTTGTTGGCAAAGTGATATCTCTGTTTTTCAATATGTTGTCTAGGTTGGTCATAGCTTTTCTTCCAAGGAGTAATGGTCTTTTAATTTCATGGCTTCAGCCACCCTCCACAGTGATTTTGGAGCTCAGAAAAATAAAATCTGCCCTTTTCCCCCATCTCTCTACCATGAAGTGATGGGACTGGATGCCATGATCTTAATTTTTTGAATGCCGAGTTTTAAGCCAGTTTTTCACTCTCCAGTTTCACTCTCATCAAAAGGCTGTTTAGTTCCTCTTTGCTTTCTACTGTCTCCCCATAAATTTGTTATAATATTTTCTACCTTATTTATTTTCCTCATGCTGTTGTTTCTGTCTAAAAATCTGTTTGCTTTCAATATGAGGCTCTAAAAAAATAAGTTGAAAAATATTTAATGATTCCTTTTGACATTAATATGTATTAAAGTATAAAGAATTGAAATATATATACTATACCCCAGTAAGAATTGAGTTGGTGTTGTTTAATTGCTAAATCATGTCTGACTCTTTGCAACTCCATGATCTTCAGCTTTCCAGGCTCCTCTGTCTTTGGGATTTTCCAGGCAAGAATACTGGCATGAACTGCCATTTCTTTCTCCAGGGGATCTTCCTGACCCAAGGATTGAACCTGCATCTCTGATGTCTCCTGCATTGGCAAGCAGATTATTTACCACTGCGCCACCTGGGAAGCCAAGAAATGAGTAAGAGTATAGAAATGATTCATTGATGTACTCATTCAAGAAATAATTTTGGAGCACCTACTATTTGTCAGGCATTGTTCTTGGCCCTGGAGATTCAAGAGTAAGGCAGATAGAGAAATCCCTGTCACCATGGAACTTTTGCTTTAGTGGGGATAAGAAGCAGATGTATGTGCTAAGTTGCTTCAGTTGTGACTCTTTGCGACCCCATGGACTGCAGCCCTCCAGGCTCCAGTGTCCATCAGATTCTCCAGGCAAGAATACTGGAGTGGGTTGCCATGCCCTCCTCCAGGGGATCTTTCCCGACCTAGGATCGAACCTGAGTCTCTTATGTCGCCTGCATTGGCAGTAGGTTCTTTACCACTAGCACCACCTGGGAATCCCTAAAAAGCAGATAATAGGCACATATAATGGTCAGGCAGACATGCAAAGACTACAAAACAAGGCAAAGAGAAAGAAAGACGTGGAGGAGAGTGTTGATAAAATGGTCAGGGATGATATTTCTGTGGTTATGTTTGAAGGTAGATGTGTAAGAATGGCAATGGCACCCCACTCCAGTACTTTTGCCTAGAAAATCCCATGGACGGAGGAGCCTGCTAGGCTCCATGGGGTCCCTAGAGTTGGACACGACTGAGCGACTTCACTTTCACTTTTCACTTTCATCTATTGGAGAAGGAAATGGCAACCCACTCCAGTGTTCTTGCCTGGAGAATCCCAGGGACGGGGGAGCCAGGTGGGCTGCTGTCTATGGGGTCGCATAGAGTCGGACACGACTGAAGTGACACAGCAGCAGTGTAAGAATGGAGGGAGCAAATTGTGGTCGTATCTGGAGGAAGAGGGTGCAGCATGAGGTTAGAGGGGCTTAATGTTCTTAAGAAACAGGAAGAAGTGTAGATGCAGTGAGCCGGGGACTGATGAGAAGGGCAGAAAGGTAGTACTTGGTGGTCATGATTAGAGTGTAGCATTTTATTCTAAGTCAGAAACAGCTTTTCAGCAAGAGAGTGGTATTTTTTTTTTTTTAACTTGGAAGATAATTGCTTTATAATGTTGTGCTGGTTTCTGTCGTATCATAGTGTGAATCAGCCATAAGTGTACACATATCCCCTCCATTTTGAAACTGCCTCCTAGCCCCGACCCCCATCCCACCCTCCACCCCCCCACTCCCCGCCCCCACTCCCCACTCCCACCCCTTTAGGTCGTCACAGAACACTGGGCCGAGCTCCCTGTTATACGGCAACTTCCCACTGGCTGCTGTTTTACACATAGCAGTATATGTATTTCAGAGCCTCTTTGCTTTTGGCCCAACCTCTGCTTCCCCTGCTGTGACCATGAGTCTGTTCTCCACGACTGCTTCTCTATTCCTGGCCTGCAAATAGGTTCATTGGTACCATTTTTCTAGATTCTGTTTATATGCATAAATATATGGTGTTTGTTTTTCTCTTTCTGACTTACTTCACTCTGTGTAGCAGGCTCTAGGTCCATGCACTTCAGTTCAACTGACTCAAATTTGTTCCTTTTTATGGCTGAGTGATATTCCATTGTCTAGACGTACCACAGCTTCCTTTTCCATTCATCTGTTGATGGACATGTAGGTTGCTTCTGTGTCCTGGCTATTGTAAATGGTGCTGCAGTTAACACTTGTCTTTTTGAATTACAGTTTTCTAAGGGTTCATGCCCAGTAGTAGGATTGCTGGGTCATATATTAGTTTTATTCTTAGTTTTTTAAGGAATCTCCACACTATTCTCCATAATGGTTGTATCAATTTACATTCCTACCAACAGTGCAAGAGGGCTCCTTTTCCTCCACATCCTCTCTAGCATTTACTGTTTGTAGATTGGCTGTTCTGACTGTGTGAGGTAATACTTCATTGTAGTTTTGATTTGCATTTAAGACAGTGGCATTTTCAAAACTTTGGTTGTTGGTGTGGATTGGGGCAGAGAAAAAGATAAGATAGCAGCAGCAGAAAGACAAGTTAGGGAGCTGTTGTGCTCTTCAAGTTCCATGGTGGCTTGGAGTAGGAGGGAATCAGTGAAGGTGCTGAGATGTTCCGAAAGTGGAGCCACGGGAACCAAACCAGCTGCTGGATCGGACGTGGGATATCAGACACAGGAATCGAGGACTCTCCAGTTTTGGACCAGAGACATCAAGTGTGTTAATGGCAGATATAATGTTGGGAAGCCTCAGTGTGTCAATGTCATCTAAACCATTAGACCCGTGACTCTTGAGTCACCTAAGGAGGGAGTGTTCAGTTCAGTTCAGTCGCTCAGTCGTGTCCGACTCTTTGCGACCCCACGAACCACAGTGTAGATGAGATGAAACTCCATCTTTAGAGGATGGGAAGAGAAGGCTCTAGCAAAGGAGACTGAGAAGGCAGAGCCCATGAAGTAGCAAGAAGAACCAGCCTTGGAGCCCAAATAAGGAAAGAGTCTGAGGATGGAGGAGGGGTCAGGTGTGTCTGTCACTGTTGAGGGGTCTAGGGGTGCACCCATGGCCTTGGCAGAGTGGAGGCCATGGCTGACCATTGCAGGCATGAGGGGTCTGAGGCCTGAGTAAAATGAGTTTAAGAATGAAAGAGAGTTTTGAGAATTCCCTGGAGAGCCAGTGGTTAGGACTCCATGCTTCCAACACAGAGGGTGTGAGTTCAATCTGTGGTTGGAGAACTAAGATCCACATGCTGAGTGGCACAGCCAAAAAATAAAATTTAAAAAGGGAATGAAGAAAGGAAAGGCAGTTTTGGCTATTGTTGCATTTACTTTTGGTGTCAAAAACCATTGCCAGTACTGATGTGTGGGAATTATTTTCCATATATGTGTGTGTTGTATATATGTGTATTGCCATGTGTGTGTGTGTGTATATATGTGTATGTAATACACATTATGTTATAAACCTAAAACTAATAAAATGCTATATGTTAATTATAGCTCAATTTAAAAAACAAACAAAAAGCAATAACAGCGAGAAAAGGCACTGAAGCCAATTAGGATTAATTAATTCAATTAGCAAGCCAATTAATTCTTCCTGAGGAATTTTGGTATAAAGGGAACAGAGATGTGAAGAGGGGAGGGGTTCAGAGATCAGGAAGGTTTTAAGGAGGAAGATAACTTTGGGAATAATGGCAATTTCATTCCCCTCCCCTCTTTTTTTTTTTTTTTTGTTGATCAACAAGAAGACATTCCCTAGCTGAAGCATTCCTTAGCTCTAACGTCTACAGGTCCTATAAAAGAAATGCCAAGAATTATCATGGAGAGAGAGAGCTTTTTGCATTCTTTGTGGTGTTGAAATCTTTTAATATAAAGTATTCGATTTCAGTGCACTTGCAATGTGGCTTTCATCTTTAACTTTCCAGATATCAGATGGTATCTGTAAACTGGTATAAAGCTGAACTACCCTGTGTGAGATGTTCTGTGAATCAGAAGTAATTTCAGAATAAAATTTTTAGAGACGACTTCTGTGTCTGAAACAAAACTGGTGACAGTTAGAGTACTCTAATTCTTTAGAATTCCTCATGTTCATGCCAGTTGTGTCCAGCTCCTTGGGACCCCATGGACTGCAGCCCGCCAGGCTCCTCTGTCCATGGAATTCTCCAGGGAAGAATACCGGAGCAGGTTACCATTTTCTTCTCCAGGGGATGGATGTTTCCAACGTATGCAGAGTTAAACAAATCACACATTTTCCCAATAAAAAGAAGTGGTAGATGGATGTGCCAGTTGTTTAAAAACATTTGAAAAGTACTTAAATACTTGAAGAAAATTAACTGATACGTGCTACTCAATGTTTGTTCTCATAGGTAGGGTTAGTTTTAGTTGAAATTAATTGTCCACACGATTATATGCTCATCTGGCATTTCAGTGTGTTGGAGGGAAATCTCTTGCAGAAGCCTTCTTCTGAATCCTGTGGTTGGTGGCATTTCCACCTGTACTCACATATTGCTGTTCTAACACAAACTGCTTCTTTTAAGTGTTTATATTTTCACTTTAATTTCATGGTAATTGCAATGAGAGCTCAGTATTGAATTCTATGTATAAATTTCTTTCCTACTAATAAAATGCAGTTTCGAAGTTGTATTACCTTAGGCTACCTGCCCATAGAGGGAAGGAAATACTTTTGTAAGTGAGAGGAAGAGCAGATTGGTGGTGGGCTTACCTGATGAAGATTTAGCACCTGTGGGTAGACTCTGCTTCTACATAGAGATTATCAGGGATGATTTTCCAAATTTTTACAAGAAAGCCATTTATTTGTGTATATTTTGAAAGCTGGTGCATCAGAATTTTATTTCTTCTTTGATCACACAGAACATTTTGTTTAGTACAGTCTCAGAAGACAGAGTCCTGCTTCCTGATTGGCATATCTCAAAATAGCATCCCGTGCTTTTTTTTTGCAATGTGTGCCTTCCAGTTTTAGTTCAGTTCAGTCGCTCAGTCGTGTCCAACTCTTTGCGACCCCATGGTGAGCAGGGACTACTCTTTAGTTGCAGTGCCTAGACTTCTTACTGTAGGGGCTTCTAGGTGCGAGGGCTTCTGTGGTTGGGGCACAGGGGCTCAGTGGTTGGGCTGCACTGGTTGTGTTGCTCTGCAGCATGTGGGATCTTCCTGGACCAGAGATCAAATTGGTGTCTCCTGCATTGGCAGGTGGATTCTTTACCACTGAGACACCGGAGAAGCCTGAGAGGAATTATCTTAACCAGGGTGGGTTGCTCAGTTCAGTCATTCAGTAGTGTCTGACTCTTTGCGATGCTATGGACTGTAGCATGCCAGGCTTCCCTGTCCATCACCAACACCCGGAGCTTACTCAAACTCATGTCCATAGCGTTGGTGTTGCCATCCAACCATCTCATCCTCTGTCATCCCCTTCTCCTCCTGCCTTCAATATTTCCCAGCATCAGGGTCTTTTCCAGTGAGTCAGTTCTTCTCATCAGGTCGCCAGAGTATTGGAGTTTCAGCTTCAGCATCAGTCCTTCCAATGAATATTCAGGACTGATTTCCTTTAGGATGGACTGTTGGATCTCCTTGCAGTCCAAGGGACTCTCAAGAGTCTTCTCCAACACAGTTCAAAAGCATCAATCCTTCTGCGCTCAGCTTTCTTTATAGTCCAACTTTCACATCCATACATGACTACTGGAAAAACCATAGCCTTGACTAGATGGACCTTTGTTGGCAAAGTGATGTCTCTGCTTTTTAATATGCTGTCTAGGTTGGTCATAGCTTTTCTTCCAAGGAACAAGCATCTTTTAATTTCATGGCTGTAGTCACCATCTTCAGTGATTTTGGAGCCCAAGAAAATAAAGTCTCTCATTGTTTCGTTTCCCCATCTATTTTCCATGAAGTGATGGGACTGGATGCCATGCTCTTCGTTTTCTGAATGCTGAGCTTTAAGCCTGCTTTTTCACTCTCCTCTTTCATGTTCATCAAGAGGCTTTTTAGTTCCTCTTCACTTTCTGCCATAAGGGTAGTGTCATCTGCATATCTGAGGTTATTGATATTTCTCCCGGCAATCTTGATTCCAGCTTGTGCTTCTTCCAGCCCAGCGTTTCTCATGATGTACTCTGCATATAAGTTAAATAAGCAGGGTGACAGTATACAGCCTG
>NW_011494706.1:8888340-8893387 GCF_000754665.1 Bison bison bison | reverse complement strand
GTTGAGCTTTAAGCCAACTTTTTCACTCTCCTCTTTCATGTTCATCAAGAGGCTTTTTAGTTCCTCTTCACTTTCTGCCATAAGGGTAGTGTCATCTGCATATCTGAGGTTATTGATATTTCTCCCGGCAATCTTGATTCCAGCTTGTGCTTCTTCCAGCCCAGCGTTTCTCATGATGTACTCTGCATATAAGTTAAATAAGCAGGGTGACAGTATACAGCCTCGATCTACTCCTTTCCCAATTTGGAACCAGTCTGTTGTTCCCTGTCTAGTTCTAACTGTTGCTTCTTGACCTGCGTACAGATACTCAGGAGGCAGGTCAAGTGGTCTGGTATTGCCATCTCTTTAAGAATTTTCCAGGTGGGCTGCTACATGGTTGTATTTCCTTGAAATCAGGTGGTCCTGCCTGTGCTGCAGTTCAGTTCAGTTCAGTCACTCAGTCGTGTCCGACTCTTTGCGACCCCATGGACCACAGCACGCCAGGCCTCCCTGTCTATCACCAATTCCCAGAGTTTACCCAAACTCATGTCCAGTGACTCGGTGATGCCATCCAACCATCTCATCCTCTGTCGTCCCCTTTTCCTCCTGGCCTCAATCTTTCCCAAAATCAGGGTCTTTTCAAATGAGTCAGCTCTTCGCATCATGTGGCCAAAGGATTGGAGTTTCAGGTTGAAGCCCTGTAGTTACTCTGTGCTTTTATAAGAGATTAATTGTGATGGGGTCATCCAAGAAGAGTGAATGGAATTATTTTATTTTATTTTTTTAGGAACTTTTATATGGACTGAACCTTCCTTCAATGATTAGGAGAAACAGTGACAATTGAGGCAATCAGATGCTTCAGAGGAGAACTGGTAAAACTAAGTAGATAGGTTTGGCCTTTGTTTTGTGAAAAGTAAAATTCCACCAACCCTAAATTAGAATCAGTATTGGAGAGAGGAATCAGAAATAAAGATGCTCCCTGAGTTTCTTGTGACTTGCTGTTGCAACAGTTTTCAAAGGTCAGTTTTCCTTAAGCAATACGAAAAAAGAATTTGGTTTTCTGTGTCCAGGGTAACTAGGAGAAAACACATCTTTGAACCATATGGTCAGGCCGTGTACATGGAGTCCCTGGAGTCCATCCAGATAATCTCCCACCAGAGGGGAGAAAAGAACCATTGTTCATGAGGGTGCAAATCACGGAAGTTGTTCAAGTCTTCTAAGCTGTGCTCCTATGGTTTTACAAAGGGTCTTTGTTAAATGATCAAATTACATCCAAATATTGATAACAGTTATTGTGCTAGGAGTGGTCATGGCTAGTGTTTGGATGTACACTTCTCCCCACCATTTTACCTATTAAATTCTTTGTAACTCTAGGATGCAGAATTTTGATGACTGTAAGTGAAAATCTGCCAATTTTGCTTGGCCCCATTCAGAGGCTCCCTCGTTGTGAGCCCTCCCTCATTCTGAACTCCCTTAATATTTTATTTTCCTTATTCTATGGCAGTTGTTACTTGTATTATATTTAATATTTGTATAAGTATCTGTGAGACCAGCAGATTCATTCATCTTGAATGCTTAATATCAAGTTAAGAAAAAGAAATCCTTTCCTGATGAAATACAGAAAACATAGTTTCCTTTACATCTTAGCATTTTCTTTACAGACTCCACCAGTCCCTTGTGTACTCTTGTGGCTTTTTCCAAAATCCCCTTGCTGTTAGTTCTTTAATTTTTAATAACCCTCTTTCCTTCATGGCCAGAAATCTGTAATGCCTGGGGTTGGTATAACAAACTGATTTCCCTTTCATAATTCCTGTGACATTTCTTAGCTAGTGTGGGTACCAACAATTTATAAGTAAGTCAGTTTATTTCCCTTTAGGTGCCTAGAATGTGAATTTATGCTGTTATGGCACCTTGGATGCCTGGGTACAGTAACTGGTACAGGCATTCAGGTATCCTACAGGTACAGATAACTGAGTAATAGGTCATGCTCCATGACTTATGGTAGTTATATAAGTTCCCCTGTAAATTATAGGAATAAATAAGTAATTTCAACATATATGATAATTTAGTAACAGTTTATAGAGATATTATATATGGTAGGTTTATGAGATAGCTAAAACCTTTGCCTGCTATTAAACCCTCCTTTCCTGCCATCAACATCAGCCTTAAAGTCAACATCAGCCTTAAATCCTCTTTTCCTAGAGTTTAAGGCAACACATCTCTTGTTACTCAGCTCTAGCTCTGACATTAGTGTTTTCCAGTAGCTCTGCATCCTTCTACATGTATTACCGTGTAAAATGACACGAGACTCTGGGTTACAAAGAACTGACAATCAACTTGAAGTCACTAAAGAAAAAAATGAGATTTATTGGGAAGGTGCTGCTGCTAAGTCGCTTCAGTCGTGTCCAACTCTGTGCGACCCCATAGATGGCAGCCCACCAGGCCCCGCCGTCCCTGGGATTCTCCAGGCAAGAACACTGGAGTGGGTTGCCATTTCCTTTTCCAATGCATGAAAGTGAAAAGTGAAAGTGAAGACGCTCAGTCATGTCTCACTCTTGGCAACTCCATGGACTGCAGCCTACCAGGCTCCTCCATCCATGGGATTTTCCAGGCAGGAGTGCTGGAGTGGGGTGCCATTGCCTTCATTGTGACAGAGTAGACAAGGACTTGACAGCCAGGCTTTAGAAAGTCAGACATCCAGCTGGCTGGTCTTCAAGGGCTAGGATCACGGGTTCCACGTTACCTGTGCTCTCTCTTGCTCTCATCTTTACTCTTAGTACTTGGTAGTTCAGCATCCCTGTCCCGATTCTCTTACCAGGCTGGAAACACTGAGACTGGCTGCTTATAAGCTGGTGTTTTCTCTGCTTTGCTGCCCTCAGAGGTGCAGAGGTGAGGTGCAGCTCAGTTTTGGTTGGAGAAGTCCCAGAGAATGACTGGCCCAAGTGGGATCTCTTGTCTGCTGCTAGTCAGGGCACAGCGCTCCCAAGACTGTGGTGGGTGGCAGCAGGGAAGATCCATTCCAGGCAAAGGGAAAAGATGTGCTGGCCATTCAGAACTTCTGGTTCTACTTCTTAGTAATAGGTCATGCTCCATGACTTATGGTAGTTATATAAGTTCCCCTGTAAATTATAAGAATAAATAAGTAATTTTAATATATATGATAATTTAGTAGCAGTTTATAGAAATATTATATATGGTAGGTTTATGAGATAGCTAAAACCTTTTCCTGCTATTAAACCCTCCTTTCCTGCCATCAACAGCAGCCTATTTCAGTAGGCTGTTTCAGTAACCAGAGAGTGAGCATGGTTCTCTTGCATCTTCTGCATTGGCAGGCAGATTCTTTACCACTTCAGCTCCTGGGAAGTCACTATTTTAAAGGGAAGTTAAAGCATTTCAGAGTTGTTAATATCCTTGCTACTTAGGCACATTTGTAGCAAACGTTATTCTCTGTTGCACCAGTGAGATTGGAGTGGTAATATGATAGTGACATGGTGATTCCTCCTTAGATAAATGATCACTTTGATATGCTTTCTCTTGGTTGAGGATGATGTCCATGTGGTTTCAGAATGATCTAAATTGTATCAGTCCTAACTTGAAAAGGCAAATATCAGTACTAAGACATTTTCCACAGCAGTTAATTAGATTACTCAAGGGAACATGTTTTCATTTCAGTTGTGAGTTTCTTTAGTTAGTCGTCTTTATATTATCACGACTGTTTATTGTTGAAGGTACAGCATCGTTTTCCATTTTTTCCCCATGGTCTCGAATGGTAGTTTATTTCTTAAGTGTCTAGATGAGACAAAGGACAGATTGCTTAATGAATACTCTGTTTTAATATTTGAAAGTATATATGAGTTCCTGAGTCAGGGTTATTTCTAGATTTAAGAATGCCAAATATAATTTAATTTAAAGTTATTTCTGTAAGTCTGTTTGGCAAGCTCTTTAAAGAAAGTTTTTTCTTCATTTTGGGATTTTTCTGATTTTCTAACCAAGTGAAATTTTAGAAAGCTGGATAAAGTCCTTAAAAGCAAGAAAGCTGACTTTTAACCCTGAACTAGAAAATTTGTTCTCCTCTCTTCGTAGTTAACTCAAAAACTTAGAGAAGTTAAAAAGAGAGAGAGAAAGAGAGAGACAGAGAGAGAAAGATGAAAGACTTAGTTCCTTAAGAAGCTTCTGATACTTATGGCTCTGTAGCCTCTGTCCTTACTGGAATCTTGACACCAGGAAGGGAGAAAAACCCTCACATCTTTTCTCAATGCTTTAGCCTTTCTTCTTGAATCCTCTACCTGAGGATTTTGTGTCGGCCACTGCGGTCTTGTAATTTAATTCACGTTTCTCAGATCATATTCGTTCTACATTTTTGGAACTCTCTAATACTGTTCTTTTGTGAATGTGGTTATAACAAAATCTCTTCTGCATCTGGATTCCTCTGCTTTATCTCACACCACATCAACAATCCTGTTGTCTTTCTGCTTGGGTGTTAATAGAAAACATTCTACGGGGCCATGGGGATGCCCATGCATTTTATAGATCACCTGAATAATTATCAAGTTCATAGATGTGTGTGTATATTTATGTAAAAACCTTATATGTTTTAGTACAAACACAAGTCTTATGCGACAGGGATTAGAAAAGGAGAAGCAAAGACTGAGATGCAAATAGGTTGTTCGGTTCAGTTCAGTCACTCAGTCGTGTCCGACTGTTTGCGACCCCATGAATCGCAGCACGCCAGGTCTCCCTGTCTGTCACCAACTCCCAGAGTTCACTCAAACTCATGTCCATTGAGTCAGTGATGCCATCCAGCCATCTCATCCTCTGTCGTCCCCTTCTCCTCCTGCCCCCAATCCCTCCCAGCATCAGTCTTTTCCAATGAATCAACTCTTCGCATGAGGTGGCCAAAGTATTGGAGTTTCAGCTTTAGCATCAGTCCTTCCAAAGAACACCCAGGACTGATGATCTCCTTTAGAATGGACTGGTTGGATCTCCTTGCAGTCCAAGGGACTCTCAAGAGTCTTCTCCAACACCACAGTTCAAAAGCATCAATTCTTCAGCGCTCAACTTTCTTCAC
>NW_011494706.1:8888076-8888240 GCF_000754665.1 Bison bison bison | reverse complement strand
AGACTCTGGGTTACAAAGAACTGACAATCAACTTGAAGTCACTAAAGAAAAAAATGAGATTTATTGGGAAGGTGCTGCTGCTAAGTCGCTTCAGTCGTGTCCAACTCTGTGCGACCCCATAGATGGCAGCCCGCCAGGCCCCGCCGTCCCTGGGATTCTCCAGG
>NW_011494706.1:8885588-8887976 GCF_000754665.1 Bison bison bison | reverse complement strand
GGACTGGTTGGATCTCCTTGCAGTCCAAGGGACTTTCAAGAGTCTTCTCCAACACCACAGTTCAAAAGCATCAATTCTTCAGCGCTCAACTTTCTTCACAGTCCAACTCTCACATCCATACATGACCACTGGAAAAACCATAGCCTTGACTAGACGGACCTTTGTTGGCAAAGTAATGACTCTGCTTTTGAATATGCTATCTAGGTTGGTCATAACTTTCCTTCCAAGGAGTAAGCGTCTTTTAATTTCATGGCTGCAATCACCATCTGCAGTGATTTTGGAGCCCAGAAAAATAAAGTCTGCCACTGTTTCCACTGTTTCCCCATCTATTTGCCATGAAGTGATAGGACCAGGTGCCATGATCTTCCTTTTCTGAATGTTGAACTTTAAGCCAACTTTTTCACTCTCCACTTTCACTTTCATCAAGAGGCTTTTTAGTTCCTCTTCATGTTCTGCCATAAGGGTGGTGTCATCTGCATGTCTGAGGTTATTGATATTTCTCCTAGCAATCTTGATTCCAGCTTGTGCTTCTTCCAGCCCAGTGTTTCTTATAATGTACTCTGCATAGAAGTTAAATAAGCAGGATGACAATATACAGCCTTGACGGACTCCTTTTCCTATTTGGAACCAGTCTGTTGTTCCATGTCCAGTTCGAACCTTTGCTTCCTGACCTGCATACACGTTTCTCAAGAGGCAGGTCAGATGTTCTGGTATTCCCATCTCTTTCAGAATTTTCCACAGTTTATTGTGATCCACATAGTCAAAGGCTTTGGCATAGTCAATAAAACAGAAATAGATGTTTTTCTGGAACTCTCTTGCTTTTTCTATGATCCAGCGCATGTTGGCAATTTGATCTCTGGTTCCTCTGCCTTTTCTAAAACCAGCTTGAATATCTGGAAGTTCACGGTTCACGTATTGCTGAAGCCTGGCTTGGAGAATTTTGAGCATTACTTTACTAGAGTGTGAGATGAGTGCAATTGTGCGGTAGTTTGAGAATTCTTTGGCATTGTCTTACTTTGGGATTGGAATGAAAACTGACCTTTTCCAGTCCTGTGGCCAGTGCTGAGTTGTCCAAATTTGCTGGCATATTGAGTGCAGCACTTTCACAGGATCATCTTCCAGGATTTGAAATAGCTCAACTGGAATTCCATCACCTCCACTAGCTTTGTTCGTAGTGATGCTTTCTAAGGCCCACTTGACTTCACATTCCAGGATGTCTGGCTCTAGGTCAGTGATCACACCATCATGATGATCTGGGTCGTGAAGATCTTTTTTGTACAGTTCTTCTGTGTATTCTCCTCACTTCTTCTTAATATCTTCTGCTTCTGTTAGGTCCCTACCATTTCTGTCCTTTATCGATAACAGGTTGTTACCCAGGGTAATTGAGGACACGCACCCAGGAATGCATAACATACAGCAAGGAAGAAAATTGTTCCCTAAAAAGGATTAGGCTAAAACCTTGCATAGGAGCAGAACTGTAATCAGACCTCAGATTTTTGAAATACAGGCAAAAATCCAACCTGTCTTAATTATTGTAGCCTGTTTCTGTTTTTAGATTCCTGACTCTCTACCTTCCATGCTGCTTTTAGCAAACGTAACCTAAAGCTCTGCTGCTCTAGCTTTATTTTTGGACTTTTTCAACCTAGAATGAAGTTCATAACTGAATTGTTTTCACCTGGACTTGTTTTCTGCAGTTCACATAGAGCAGCACAGGATTTATCTCTAGCCAAGAAACATTGATAGTGCCTCTGTTGTATGCAAGACCTAATATCGTCACTGTAGGGAATTCAGAGAGGAGCAGGATGTAGCCTGTGTGCGTGTGTTAAGATTTTTTTTTTGCTTGGTCAAATAAGAGTTTTATAAATTATTACAATCAATAAGTGAATTTATAAAAGTCAAATTACATGTAAATTAGTTATATAATTAATTTAGGTGTAAATTAATTATATAATTAATTTAGGTGTAAATTAATTATATAATTAATTTACATGTTATTGGCAACAAACTATTAGAAAAGTAAATAAATTGAGAAAAAAGGAAAGGTTGTTTCTTTTACACTGTTAGAGTGATCTGCATCCTACCTAATCACATAAACAGAGCCTAGAATAGACATTGTTACAATCAGCTCTGAATTTTCAGTTATGCAGAAATGTCCTTAGGAAAATATTCAAGCAGTTTCCCTGAAAAAGATTGTGATGGTAAAAAATGTCCTGTGACCATTTATAGAGCTTTGGTAAGTTATCCTCTGATGGTTGATAGCTTTGGTTTTCAGGAGAATAGTGCATCTTCCCGGAGAAGGCAATGGCACCCCACTCCAGTACTCTTGCCTGGAAAATCCCATGGATGGAGGAGCCTGGTAGGCTGCAGTCCATGGGGTCACGAAGAGTC
>NW_011494706.1:8885351-8885488 GCF_000754665.1 Bison bison bison | reverse complement strand
GACACGACTGAGCGACTTCACTTTCACTTTTCACTTTTGTGCGTTGGAGAAGGAAATGGCAACCCACTCCAGTGTTCTTGCCTGGAGAACCCCAGGGATGGGGGAGCCTGGTGGGCTGCCGTCTATGGGGTTGCACA
>NW_011494706.1:8797892-8885141 GCF_000754665.1 Bison bison bison | reverse complement strand
GCATCTTCCATGAGAAGCCATGCTCACGCTCAGTTGCTCAGTTTCATCCCACTCTTTGTGACCCCATGGACTATAACCCTGTAGGCTCCTCCATCTATGGAATTTCCCAGGCAAGAATACTGGAGTGGGTTGCAGTTTCCTTCTCCAGGGATTTATTATTATTTTTTTATTAGTGCTCTAGGTGCATGGGTTTTGAATAGTCTGTTCTCAGTCTTATTTTCCCAATAAATAACCTTGTTTTCAGGGTGCAGTTGAACGGAATGCAATGTTTTTCAGGGACAAATGTATTGGTTGATGGAATTATCCAAATTTACTGATAAAATTGGTTCATTTTTCTCCATCCAGAATTTAGAAAACATTCAAAATTGTGTAATATTAAGGAGAAAATTCCATGGACAGAGGAGCCTGGCAGGCTACAGTCCATGGGGTTGCAAAGAGTCAGGCATGACTGAGCAACTATCACTCAAGGAGAAAATCGCAAAGTTTCTATGAAATGCCATGAATGACATGTCGATGTTTTTGGTACGTGATTAAGAAATGACTTTTAAACATTCAATTCAAACTCCTCCGGAATTTCACAGTATTTTGAGATTTAGTTGATTTACAATGTTGTGCTTATTTCAGGTGTACGGCAAAGCAGTTCAGTTATGCATATGTATGTATCCGTTTTTTTCAGATTCTTTTCCCTTAGAGGTTATTACAAAATATTGAGTATAGTTCCCTGTGATACACAGTAGGTCCTTGTTGCTTATCTATTTTATATATAATAGTGTATATATGTTGATTCCAAACTCCTAATTTATCCCTCCCCCATTCCCTTTTGGTAGCTCTAAGTTTGTTTCCTATGTCTGTGGCTCTATTTCTGTTTTGTATATAAATTCAGTCATATCAGTTTTTTCCATATTACACATGTAAGTGGTACCATATGATATTTGTCTTTGCTTGCTTCACTTAGTACGATAATCTCAAAATCCATCTGTGTTGCTGCAAATGGCGTTTCATTTTTATGGCTGAGTAGTATTCCATTGTATAAACATACATCTTCTTTATCTGTTCATCTGTTGATGGACATTTAGGTTGCTTGTATGTCTTGGCTATTGTAAATAGCTCTGCAGTGAACACTGGCATGTGTGTGTCTTTTCAGATTACAGTTTTCTTCAGATATATGCTCAGGAGTTAGATTGGAGGATCATATGGTAGCTCTATTTTTAGTTTTTTAAGGAACCTTCATACTTTTCCATAGTGGCTGTACCAATTTACATTCCCACCAGCAGTGTAGCAGGGTTCCGTTTTCTTCACATCCTCTCCAGCGTTTATTATTTGTAGACTTTTGATGATGGCCACTCTGACCATTGTGAGGTGATACTTCATTGTATTTGCATATCCTTAATAACTAGAGATGTTGGGCATCTTTGCATGTGCCTTTTGGCCATCTGTATGTCTCCTTTGGAGAAATATCTGTTTAGATCTTCTGCCCATTTTTTGACTGGGGCATTTATTTGTTTTTTGATATTGACTTGTATGAACTATTTGTATGTGGGTGCTAGTCACTCAGTCATGTCTGACTCTTTGTGACCCTATGGACTATGGCCTGCCAGGCTTCTCTGTCCATAGGATTCTCCAGGCAAGAGTACTGGAGTGGGTTGCCATTCCCTTTTCTAGGGGATCTTCCCAACCCAGGGATCGAACTTGGGTCTCTCGCTTTGCAGGCGGATTCTTTCCCCTCTGCGACACCAGAGAAGCCTCCTGTTTGTATATGTTGGAGGTTAATCCCTTGTCAGTTACTTCATTTGAGAAAGTATTTTAAATAAATAACATTTCAATGAATATGTGGGAATTAGGTAATGACTGACACCAGAGGAGAAGTATTAAGTCATAAAGTTTTTAGGGCTTATTAAAAAGTTAAGGGTTCACTTCAGTTCAGTCGCTCAGTCGTGTCTGACTTTTGTGACCCCATGAGCCACAGCACACTAGGCCTCCCTGTCCATCACCAACTCCCAAAGTCCACCCAAACCCGTGTCCATTGAGTCGGTGGTGCCAGCCAACCATCTCATCCTCTGTCATCCTCTTCTCCTCCTGCCCTCAATCTTTCCCAGCATCAGGGTCTTTGCAGATGAGTCAGCTCTTAGCATTAGGTGGCCAAAGTACTGGAGTTTCAGCTTCAGCATCAGTCCTTCCAATGAATATTCAGGACTGATTTCCTTTAGGATGGACTGGTTGGATCTCCTTGCAGTCCAAGGGACTCACAAGAGTCTTTTCCAACACCACAGTTCAAAAGCATCAATTCTTCGGTGCTCAGCTTTCTTCACAGTCCAACTCTAACATCCATACATGACCACTGGAAAAACAGGTTTATTGAAATATCCTGAACGTTTGCAAACCAATCATAATGTGAACATTTCGCTGTAAAGCTTTACAATAGAAAGAAATTGCTAGGGTTTCATGGAACTATTAAAATTGAAATTGAACCTTTTTTGGGGAAATTTCAATCTTTTCTCTATCACTTTTCAAAATAAGCTGTGTCCCCTCTTTATACCTAAGTATTTAATGATATTAATTCATTAAGTAAATGACATTGTATTAGAGTTATATGCATAAAGTAACCTTTTTCTCTTAACCCTTTTCCTAATCTTTAAACAGTTTCCTTAATGTTTTCTTTTTTCAGTTTTTTAAAAAACCTTTCTCCATTCATTTTTTCTGGATTTTCCAGATGGCACAGTGGTAAAGAACCCGTCTGCCAATGCAGGAGATGCAAGAGACATGGGTTTGATCCCTGGGTCAGGAAGATCTCCTGGAATCGGAAATGGCAACCCACTACAGTATTCTTGCCTGGGAGATTCCGTGGGCAGAGGGGCCTGATGGGCCACAGTCCATGGGGTGGCAAAGAATCAGACATGACTGAGCATGTGGGTATGTGCAAAGAGTCAGACATGACTGAGCATGTGGGTGCACACGCACGCGCGCACACATACACACACACACACTTTCTACCCGCCCAACCCCCCACCCACCTCACCCCCTCTGCATCCCTTTTTCCAAGTACCTGTTTTCTCCAGGTTTAATCTTCTTTGGTCCCATCTGCCTATATGGCCCTACTTGCGTGAAGATCAGACATCTGGCAGCCTTATATGTCTGAGCTAGCTCCACATAAGTTGATACGAAGCAAGAGTTTCTGCACAGATGAGAACTACCACAAAGCCTATATGGTAAAGCCTGTGGTCAGTGGATGCCCGAGCTAATATTTCTCCACTCAGGAGAAGGTTCCTAGTTCTGCTTTGAACATACCGTTTGACTCAGACCTCTGTTCACTCGGTGTTCTAACAAGCCTGTTTATCTAAGCTGCTCAGCACAGGGATGGTTGAAGAATCTGTGGCAGGACTGAGGAGGGTGTGGTGGTGTTAGAAGGAAGTGGCACAATTACAGCTGTAAGAAGGAAAGCTTAATGGCAAAGAAAGGATGAAGTGTCTCATTGAAGCAGAGGAGCTCACAAATATCGATTATTGAGATCAGGAGGCAGTGGCCCTGTATACTTGCTGTTAAAGCCTGCTGGCTGTCACTGGTTCATAATTGACCCCATCATCAATTGAAGATTAGTTTTGGTT
This sequence comes from Bison bison bison, assembly GCF_000754665.1. Taxonomy (NCBI): domain Eukaryota; kingdom Metazoa; phylum Chordata; class Mammalia; order Artiodactyla; family Bovidae; genus Bison; species Bison bison. The sequence continues at coordinate 8,881,539 of NW_011494706.1, read as the reverse complement.
TATTATGTGATATTTAAAATGTTATAGAAGTGCATAGTACTTTTTAGAATTAAAAAAATTTTTTTTCATAAAGGCAGGCATTTCAAGAGATCAAGTTTTGTTTACTTGTAAATATGACCAAAGCAGATGTTAGTACAGTATTTTTGTTGGTTTCCTTCCCATCTTTTCCTCTATGTCCACTGAGATGGTGTTTTTACAAAAGACTTTTGTCTCTTCTCTTTGAAGACAGATCCTTTATCTTAATTTCTACTAACGCTCTTCTGTGGTGTGGTTTGATATATACACCTCTGCTAACTCCTAAGTCGCTTCAGTCGTGTCTGACTCTGCATGACCCCATAGAGGGCAGCCCACCAGGCTCCCCCGTCCCTGGGATTCTCCAGGCAAGAACACTGGAGTGGGTTGCCATTTCCTTCTCCGATATACACCTCAGTGTCCCCTAATAAAGATAGTCTTCATAGCAGTAGATAGCGAATCCTTCCTATAAAACATGAGCATACTGGTTAATTTTCCACAGCTTCACCTTCAGCCTCTCTCCTTACTTTTGTTACATGGCCAAGCTTCTTATTTACCTGTATATATTTGGTGACACTTCTTTCCCCCACACACCTCTCAAGCTTCCCCATCCATTTCCACTCTACAGGAGTCCACAGAGTTGGCTTGAACTACTGGCGTCAGCAGATCCTCCTGATATTGATTGATGTAACAAGTGCGGAGGCTGTTTTAGGGGCTAGGAAAACACAGGAGAGCCAATGAGTAGAATTCCAGGCTCTTGAGTAGTTTGTGTTCTAGTAGGGGAGGAAGACAAACAAATAATTTAGATAGTGAAGCAAGAACAGTGCGTGTGCTGGGCTGAGGGGGCACCAGTGCAAGAGGGGAGCCCCAGGAGGGCTCTGAGGAGGAGCTACCTGAGGACCCACCCAAGTCAGGAGGAGTCTTTGATTGCAGAGAGCATGGCTGCTCATCGCTGGGTGCATCGGTGCCTATTCGTTGAATGAATAAATGAAAGAATAAAGCAGAAGATTATTGTGTTAAGTTTCTTGTGTTTTATACAGAATAGTTTAGTGAACACAAACACTGTACATGCCCTTATCTACCAAGTCTCTAGAAAGAAAAACACATAGGCACTACTTAAGTGAAGAAACTAAAGCTAACACTTCTGATGTGAGGGGAGATTATCTAAGCCTTAAAATATGGAGTTGGGAAATTCACTAATTCTTAAAATTTTTAATTTAAAATTTGCTAGGTGTGTAGCAGTGTGTTAACATGCTATGGAGGAGTTAAAAAAAAAAGAAAGATGAAATTAATGTGAATTTGTTCCTCAATGGCCTTCATAGGGGGAAACACCAGTACTACAGGAGAGTTTTATGAGACAGCATATGGTTAATGATTCAAAGGCTTAAATGATTCAAGTAAATGTTGGTCCTGAAAAAGGAGAGTCTTTGTGGACTGGAGCTTGAGCAGTCACAAACACAGCTCCAGATTCTTGAGAGACTTGTTGAAATGAAGTCTGCTGCAGAGAAGCAAAGTGCATATAACTCGATAGTTTTCCCATATTAAGGAGATAACTTTCTGTCCTGGCTTTTGTGAAGAGCAGGCTACATACTATTTGTGTTTGAAGAACTTTTCGTAAGATTTTTGGATGAGCTTTGGTTTTGCAGAAAAATAGTTCAGTGTCTTCCCATTGTCACTGAGGAGGACGAGGATGAGGATGGTTTGCGAATAGCAGATGCGGGAGATGATTCCTTTGAACCAGTTAGCATGTAAAGGGAAAGCACTTTCCCCTGGGATTTCTTTTTCTTAATTTATTTTTAATGGGAGGATAATTGGTTTACAACGTTGTGTTGGCTTCTGCCGTACAACAGGAATCAGCCACAAGTATACGTGAGCCCCTCCCCCTTGAGCCTCCCTCCCACCCGTCTCGGTCGTCACAGAGCACAGGTTCCCTGTGCTGGAGAGCAGCTTCCCATCAGCCTCTAGTCTGCACATGGCATTGCATATATTTCAGTGCTACTCTCCCCCTGAGGTTACTGATACGTGTGCAGTAGTCCTGGGAGCTATGGAAATATTTGACATTGTTGTTACCTCTTCTTGTCCTTTGATTTCTTAATTAAGTGAATATATGAGGTCAGATGTCATGCCTGACTTTTTTGATTTGTTGCCCAATGTATTTCTTGGCTGTGTCCTAATCTACTTTTTTGCCCTTTTGCAATTCTGTCTTCTGAGGATAGGAGATAACTTGAAACAAGGGTGAGTTGTAGATCAGTCTCTCTCCTGTAGGGGTCGCTACGAGAGTGGCAGTTTGGGATCTTTGCTGGCTACCCAGCACCGTGTGGCATGACTTGACACAATTAGCCTAAGGATTGTGAGATCTGGTTTGTGTTGATATTTTACTTTTGAGGGTCATATGGGCTGTAACTCCCATCAAGAATTGTGCAGGCTCATTACTATGTATTTTATCACTTTGGTTCCGTAAATGCTACACCTGTGCTTTTTTTTTTTTTCTTACCTCTCATATTTGGTGCATGGTTATTTTAGAGTTCTCATCATGCCCCATTTGCAAATGAGAAATCTATGCACATAGATACGTTAAACGTTTTAGTGGCTTTTGCAGCACAAATGCAAATGATGGCAGCCTAAACATGGCCTTCTCTAGGACCTCAGATTACTGTTTAATGGGTTTGTCACTCAAGACACTTACTGGCTGGCCCCAGTGCTTTTAAAAAATTGAATCGAGCATGATGAGGTGCATCTCCTTGATTAAATGTTTTTCCTCCTATGCAATCACCATTATCTGTTTGGCTCCCATTCTTCTGAGGCAGCCCTGCATTGCAAATCAATATCTTTCTGAAGAGACAGTGTCTTGTGAATTGCCTGGACAGAATATGCACGGTTACTTTGGCTGCAATGCTGCTGCAGAGCCCGGATTACTCTGTCTTCCTGGGAACTCCACAGGCAAGTCCATCGTGTTTAGAGGAAAAAAAAAGAGAGATTCTTTTGGGAAAAAAAATTAAAGTGTTAAAGCTATTGATCCTGAATGTGAGCATGTCCTTTGTGTTCTCCTGAACCATTTTTGGTCTTCTTCCTTGGAGATTAGCTTCTCTAGGTATTTCTGGGTGTTTTTTTTTTTTTTTTTTTCCCCTGCTTTTGCTTCCCCCTTTCTTGGTTGTAGTACGGCCGTACCATTTCAGCTTGCTAGTGCAGAAAGATGTGAATTCAGTTGCTGTATGAGCCTGGCCTGGTGCAAACACATTGCTAGAGACATGCTAAAGAGTTCCAGGTGATTCGAGCCTGAGAGAGACAACAGCGAAACGGTAAGACGGAGCATGCTTAAAATTAGAGCAGGGGGTTTAATTTGGAGCATCTCAGCAAGTCTGAATCCTGACTCACTCATTTACAACTTGAAAAGGATTCATTTTGTGCATGTCATTTTACTCACTCCCTTCTATTTAACTGCCAAAACCCATCACAGGTTGATCCAGGGGCTATTTAAGCTAAAGATCTGACAGGAGGTTACCGACGGCAGAGTCTCTTGAGGTTTCCGAGGCTACTGCTTGTACTTTGTAAACACCAGAAGCAGCGATAAGATGAGGAAAAGGTTTGCGACTGTGCTTCTTTGCCAGAGCTGAATGTTATTTCTTCTGAAACTCATCTTATTTATTATAGCTTAAAGAGATCTTACGGATTGTTTTGCCCGGCTATGCTTGGCTGAATGCCCTCTGAGTCGAGCTGGTGAAGGACGGGAGACCACTTTTCTCATTGGATAAACTGATGTCCATGAATTAGCTGGAATGGCTCTGAGTGCAATAAACACCTCTAATATATTAGGCATCTGGGGCTTCCTCCCTGCTCCTCCCCCCTCCCTTCTGGAGCACGGAAATGCACCTGCTTTAAGTGTTTGCTGCCTGGCAGAGGTCAGTGCGCTGGTATTTTGCATCTTCCCACCTGGGGTGGTTGTGCTTTCATGTACAGAAGTGGGCATCCTTCATGCAGCTCTGCTTGAAGTGCTGACTCTAAGAGTGGACTGTTAGCATTCTGGATGCTAATGGAGAACTCCTGCAGGCATGAAGGTCCAGGCAGCAGAGAGGCGCCTCCAAAATGATGCCCACCTGCTTGGGGAGAAGATAACAGCTGAGAGACAGAAATGTAATAAACCGTGATCTCTGCAGAGGTCGAATTCCTATTTCTGTTTGTTAATGGGCACCTTGTCTTAGGGGTGGGGGTGGTTGAAGTTGAAAGACATGTTTTAATATTGTTCAAAGTGAGACTACTACATTGCACGGTTCTGGTGATTTTATAAGGTTCCGACTGTTGTATAGGTACTGGATGTTAAGGATGTCAGCATTTGAATTTTTTGGCTTTAAAAATGTTCTCCTTATGTATACTTTAACTGAGTACTTCATGTAAAATGTAAATGATGATGATAGTGAATATTAGTTGAGAAAATCATCAGTAACTTGGTGTGGCATGTTGGTCATAAGCCCGTTGTAGGTAATTTTGTGACATAAGTATTTCTAAGAAAGAACACTAGATTACTTGATAGGCTAGTTGAGAGAATTAGTGATAATGTTTGGGTTCACTAGAATTTTTTTAAGGGGGACCTTAAATATTCTTCTGTATTCACTCAACTATTTATTGTAAAGGTCAGACGTTAATTTTTGGCAAGGAATATTTGGATTTTCTTCCAAAGATAGTTAAAATTTTCTGTTATTTTTGACCATTTATTTTTTCCTAAAAAATGGAGATGAACTATACAAGCTATCTTTTCTATACTTTAGTTGTTCCTTTAAAAAAAAAGAAAACAACTTTTTTTTTCTGCTCAGAACATGATGTGACTGTGTTTGCTGTTTCTTTTCCTGAGAGTGATATCTTCGAGTTATTTATATTTTACCTTCGCTTTTTGTAAGCTATGAGGTTTCTTTTTTTTGTCCTGTGGCAGGAGTTGTACGTTTGCAAAAAGTAATTTTTTAAAAGGAGAATAGTAGAGCAGTTAATAAGATTGATTTTCCTATCAGTTTTTTTAAAATTCCTCATTCTGCAAACATTTATCAGCCATTTACTCTATGAGGCATCCTGAGATGTGCTGTGAAGGGAGTAAAGATGAGATAGATATACTGCCTTCCCTGAAGGAGCTTAGGGATCGTAGCTTTGGTATTTTTCTCAGCAATATGCCCCATTATACTCTCTCATGAATAAGTAAATTTGATGCTTTTTGTATTTTCCTACTTAGAATTGTCCTCTATTTATATCTTTTAATCATTTGTTTATTAAACAAGCATTTATGGAGAGTCTACTGAGTAGCAGTGTAACTGCTGAGACATAGCTAGTCCCTGTCCTCAGGAAACTTACAATCTACTCCTTAAAATAGTTCAAGGAGACGTTTTTAAATTTTTTCATTTTGGGCAGTTATGAAACATACACTATATACTTTCATTTTTTTGCATTTAAAAAATTGTGGTGAAAAATATATGTAACACAAAATTTTCCATTTTAACCATTTTTAGGTATGTAATTTATTGGCCTGAGTACATTCCCAGTGTTTTGCTATCATCATTGCTGTCCGAGTGCAGAACTTTCCATCATCCCTAATAGATGTTCTGTGTCGATTAAGTGATAACTCCCCAGTCTCCGTCTCCAGCCTTTGGTAATTTCTAGTCTACATCCGTGTCTATGAATTTGCCTTTTCTTGGTATGTCATATCATATCAAGTGGCATCATAAAGTATTTGTCCTTTTGTGTTCAGTTTATTTTATCCAATGTGTTTTCAGGGTTCATCCATGTTATACCATATATCAGAATTTCATTCCTTTTTAATGTATGCTTTAATTTTTTTTAATATGGAAAAGACAGCAGTCTCCCCGCCCCCCCATATAATTTCAATAAAGCAAGTTTCCATATCGACTTCTATGGACATCTAATAAATATGGATAATTTAGAAATACTAAAAAGCAGTGTAGGATTGAGGAATAGAAATGCACTGATCTAAGGAATGATCCAAGGATATATTCATTTGGATTATTTACATGGCCTGGTAGTTGAGCATGGTAATTGGGCTAGTGAGATTTTCATGTGAATTTTTTGCTTATAGAAAGCAACTGTCATCTGAAATATATAGCGGAAGGCTGGACTGTGGGTTTTGTCATTGTGAACATTCAGATTTTACCCACTCTGCTTCTAGTCTGTTAAATAAAAACTTTATAAGCAAAGGCTGATCATGTTGAGATCCTCTTGCAGAACCAGAGACTCTTAGAACTGGGAGGTACTTCAGCAGTCAGTCGTTTAACCAGTTGACTCATCTTCGTTTCATCTGGCCAGTTGGAGGGTGAGACTGCACTCATCTCTCGATGCCCACCGCAAGTCTTCTCCCACTCCTCAGTGCTGTTCTCAGTGTACACCCAGCCCCCAAATCACAGATCTCTGAGTTAGAGGACAATGAGAAAGGGGACAAGAGTCATGCCCATTAAGCAGATTTCCATTGGATGAGGTCAGCCTGGCTTCATCAGTGTGGCATTCTCCTTCTCACATATCTTCCTGATGCTACTATTAAATCTAAATGACTTTCTCATAGATCTTTTTTAGAAAGCCGAGTTAAGGCTCTAGAGTCTCTGTTTATCTACCATTGACCAATATGATGATTCTTAGATGGGTTCAATCAACACTATATCCATGCCTTTAACATACTCTTCAGGAAACACAGGGCTTCCCTGGTGGCTCAGATAGTAAAGAATCTGCCTGCAATGTGGGAGCCTTGGGTCGATCCCCGCATCGGGAAGATCCCCTGGAGAGAGGAATGGCAATCCACTCCAGTATCTTTGCCTGGAGAATCCAATGGACAGAGGCTACAGCCCATAGGGTCACAAAGAGGCAGACTTGACTGAGCAACTAACACTGTCACTTCAGGAAACACAAGCATATATGGGAAGAGGCCTGAGCCTTCCCATCTTCCCCATCAGTCTGTCCTTCTTCATAAATCTTTTGCTTTCTGCCCCCACCCACATACACCCTAATACTTTGATTTTCAGCCTTGACTTTTGATATAAGGATCAACTTTTGATAAGATTGAGAGCCAGATTAGTCAAAAGCATGTTAAATTTACAGGGTGGAAGTGATGAGGAGGTGGCAAGGATGGGTCAGAAAACCTCAAAGCACAGAGCAGTTACTTTGCTCAGTTCTAAAAGCACTTTTCTTTTGTATCAGGAGAAATAGTGAGAGAAGTGTGGCAGGTCAGATCTGTGCTTTCCTTATTTCTCTCAGGATCTAAGTCCCAAGGGACATGTAAGGAAGATAACCTGGTGGTCAAGAGCTTGGGCTTCACAGTCAAAGCCCTGAAATAATTCCCGTTTCCTGTGCATGCTCTGTGTGGTCTTGGACATGTTATGTAACTCTTGTGTGCCTCAATTTAATCATCTGTGAAACTGGGATGATAATTGTACCTCTTGAGGGTGTTGTAGAGATTAATTGAGAAACTACTTATGCAACTTTTAAAATAGTATCTCATTTAATAAGAGTTTAATAATAGCCATCATCCCAGGTGGCTCAGTGGTAAAGAATCTGCCTACTGATGCAGACACGCAAGAGACACGTGTTCAATCCCTGGGTCAGGAAGATCCCCTGGAGGAGGAAATGGCAACCCACTCCAGTATTCTTGCCTGGAGAATCCCATGGACAGAGGAGCCTGGCAGGCTACAGTCTGTAGGGTCGCAAATAGTCAGACATCAGATATGACTGAGCACACACAGTAGCCTTCATCATCATTGTCATGGTCATCTAGAAATCCTTGATCTCCATCTCTCTTTTCTATCAATTTATATCAAATCTTGCCCAAGATCCTTCTCCAGTTTGCTAGTTTATTGGGCATATGTGACAGTTTCTTAATGTTATTGGGTTTGGGTATAAAAGGTGAATAAAAGAAAAAAGTCTTTAGTATTCTAGTTACAACCTGGCAGGTTTGGGAAGGATTATATGTTCTGTAGATTTCCTCTTCGACCCAACTGATACAAATTTGCTCCAGTGGCTTATTCCATAGCTAAATGAGATCTTGCTAAAAATACAAAGCTGACAGTGAAATGTTCCTGGAAGCACTGGGGCTTGTTTTCAGGTGGCAGCCAAACAGCAGGGCATGTGTATCCCTCTGTTCTGCTCTATTCACCTTGAATGTCTCAGTTAGGATTCACTATTGAATTTTGTCAGTCATGGGAAAGGTTTACAGAACCAGTCTTCATGAAAGCAGTCAGGACTTCATTATTAATGGATTGCTGTCAAATTTATTATTGTCGAAATTTTAGTTCTTTACAAAAGATGGGCCAGCTGTTAAAGCTACATTGAGAGATACTTCCATTTTCTGCCCAGAGGTTCATTGTTCCCTGTGTTTCTCTTCATGAGCTCTGTGTGGTTAGTGACCCATATATGATTCTCTGAAAATTTTAAGAGCTTCAGAAGTCAATTCTATATTGAGTGGTGCCCTATATATTTCTGAATTCTTTGGTGAGGTTTGCGTCTAGATTTATTTTATTAGAATAAAACCATTAAACTTCTAAACTTTCTAGCATCACTCTCGACATTGATCACTGTTATTTCCCAAGCATTAATAATACATTTAGATGTTATTAAAAAAAAATGGTTATCATAGTTGAGGAGATAGAAGTTGTGTTTATTTATACAGCCATCTGTTTGAGAGTAAGAAGAAAGTACACAATTTTATTTCTCCTTCAGGGAAGGAATTTAAACGTATTTATAATCTTTATTTTTAAATGCTGTTCATATGGTTACCAGGGGAAAGAAATTCAGGTCCTGATGGATCAGTAAGTACCTGCAGTAGTGTCTCATTTCAGCTTTATATTTTTAATGTTATTTTACCTTCTGGATGCTTTATCTTGCATGAGGGACAAAATAGTGAGCTACAGATATTTGAAACGTTTAAACATGAAGGAAGAACTAGGCTAGTTTAGTACAAAGAAGCTGTGGGTGGTGCAGTGAGGCTAGGAACAGAAAACAGAATTCAGAAGGCATTGAGACTCGTTTTCACAGCCTTTGAGACACACGACAGTTTCTCTTGTCCTCATGATGTTAAAAAAACAAACAAAAAAACCCCCTCAAATGCTAAGCATATGTGTACAGAAAGTAGTCTGACCATGTTATTGATTTTAAACATCTACAACTCTGAGTTCAGCCTGGTCTCTTTATTGGTTGGTAGTGCTTCTGACATGAACAACCTTTTAACATTGCCCCAGTATTAGTCAGTGCCCCTCCCTGGGTTATTTTGTACCTCTGCATGGTATGGGGTCCTTTGAAAACACAGCCTGGTTTCTCCTTCTCAGGTAGGACCCCAAACAAAACCTAATAAAGAGAAAAGCTCTATTTAAACCTGTAAATTCTATGAGAGAGGTGAGGAAAAGTCCCTATTTGCAGGAACAGACTTTTTTCTAGAGTAAGAGCTGTAAGGGAGTAGTGTCTCGGTGAAGAAACTAATTAGCCATGCCGTGTGAGTCGTGTTCTGTAGCTCAAGTCTCCTGTTGGGTCGAGGGTGGGTATTCCAGTTCCCCACTGCAGCTGTGGGAGTTCTGTGGGTTAGAATAGGCTTTTGCTTTGTGGAGTCTCAGTAAAGCCACTCCTGTTTCGTGCATGCGTGTTCTCATTTCATGTGTCCATTTCTGAGCCCTCTGGCTCTAGATGGGAGGGGGGAAGCAATAAAGATGTTGATGCTAACATTTCACCTCCCAACACCCTGTGTTCATGTGGCTTATGATGTGACCGTCACACCCATGGCTCCCTTTTTTTCATGATGGAATTTTTTAAAAGATCTGTTCATTATTTTTATGGCTTTGGTGGGTCTTTGTTGCTGCACGTGGGCTTTCTCTCGCTGCAGCAGAGGTCCCTCTCCACAGCGGCGTGCGGGGCTCTTGCCGTGGCTTCTCTTGTGGCAGACACAAGGTCCAGGAGAGTGGCTTCAGTTGTTGTGGCTCATGGGCTCATGGGCTCTGGCTCAGTAGCTGCAGCGCCGGCCCTCAGGTGCCCTGTGGCATGTGGGATCTTCCCAGAGCAGAGATCAAACCTGTGTCTCTCGCATCGCAAGGCAGATTCTTAACCACTGGACCACCAGGGAAGCCCCTTGATGGAATTTTAACCAGCATATAATTACGGTTGTCAGGTGGGAAGCAGAAAATTCACACATCGTCTCCTTTCCCCCTCTGGGCCTTTTGGAGATATTTAGCAAGTTTTTACTGGAAATAGTTAGGAAAGAGGCCCAGACTTGCAGAGAATTGCCCGTCCTTCTGTTTGGGAGTAGGGGTTCCAGTCCTTTGTCTAGACTAGGGCAGGAAATGAACAGTTACGTCTCATAGGCAGAGGGCTTTTTTTTTAACCTATTTTATAGTACATGGCACGGTTCATATATGTAAGTGCCTTTTAAAATTTCATTTCTGGATCCTGAAGTGACTTCCTTTGAATTCTTTTTTTTTCTTTTCAAAGTTACCACATAAACTCTGGTAGATAAAGAATAAAGTGAAATTCTCTATTCAATTCTCCTTAGAATACTTACGTGGTAATTTTTTTCACAGATAATAGTGGCCCAGAGAAAAACTTGGAGAAGGCAATGGCACCCCACTCCAGTACTCTTGCCTGGAAAATCCATGGACAGAGGAGCCTGGTAGGCTGCAGTCCATGGGGTCACTAAGAGTCAGGAACGACTGAGCGACTTCACTTTCACTTTGCACTTTCATGCATTGGAGAAGGAAATGGCAACCTACTCCAGTGTTCTTGCCTGGAGAATCCCAGGGACGGGGAGCCTGGTGGGCTGCCGTCTATAGGGTCACACAGAGTCAGACACGACTGAAGCGACTTAGCAGCAGCAGCAGAGCAAAACAATGGCTTCTGCATTAGAAACACATAATTCCATAAGTTTCTACACAGGAAGTAATGTTACTTGTGTTCTTATAATCTATGTGTAGTCTTCTCTACTCCTCACATGCTCCAATCCCATTGCTTTTTAAAAATTCATGTATATATTGGGTGTATCTTATTGGAGAATTTGTCTTCAGAGTTCAAAATTATATAAAGGAATTAGCTGAAATTACCATGATATCTGTTGGGAAGCTTGAGCAAAAATGCTACCCAAGGAATGTTGAAATGATTATCACTTATTTTGTACACAAAGACTGAAACAGATTTTGCCTCTCTAAAGCTTGACTTCTTTCACAATCTCAGTTCTTTATTTGACCGTAGCTGCAGACTTTACTATTCTTCCATGCGTTAGAGCATTGCACCTGACTTTAATGTCCACACAGATCCCCTGGGTGTCTTGTTAAAATGTAGGTTCCAGTTCGGGAGGACTGAGGTAAGGGCGGGGCCTGTGATCCTGGGTGATGTCTGTGCTGGCGTTCTGAGGGCAGCCAGGGGTAAAGACTATTCCAGATGAAATCCTGATCACCAAAAATAACCACATTCCAAAAAACAGACAACAACTAACAGCAGAGAGGGCATTTCAGCCCTTACTGTGAGTGTTCATTCAACCTCATGTTAGATTTGTCATTATGAAATCATGGAATTTTAACCAGCATATCATATTGGATATCAAGTGGGAGTCAGAAAATTTCAAATGTCTTCTTCTTTCTTCTTTTGACCTTTTGGGGCTAGTTAGTTTTTAGTGTAGAAATAGTATAAAATAAAGAACCTAGAGGTCAGTAAATACATGCTTCTGTCTATGCCAGCCTTTAAGCAAACTGAATCTCTTACATTTAAATCAAGTGTATAATTATACCAGAAGGGAAAGCAACTCAATAAAATCATTTTAGTAATGCATATTGAAGTTTAAACTCCTGGGAAGACTACCTACATATTTCATAATACAATCAGGAAAACCAGGATTGAGTCTCTTGGTGATAAGCACTGAAGCCCAGGCAGGACGTAACAAGACTACAGTCACTGAAGTGGCATAAAGGAATGTGATGTCCTCAAGAGTTCTCCATTCAGCCGTGTCCATTAGCTGACAGATTCAGACTGAATGAAATTAGGTCAGACCCCAAAGAAACCGGTCAGTAGAAAAAAAAGCATTTTAAAGTTAAATTCCAGTAACGGAATTCTGGCTAGTGGGAACGGCTGGTGAAGCCTTTTCATTGACAGGGGAAGAACTGGTCTCAGAAGGTACCTCACTGTACTGTACGTAGTTTCTTAGGACTCATTTTTGAAATGGCCTGCTGCTGCTGCTGCTAAGTCGCTTCAGTCCTGACCGACTCTGTGCGACCCCATAGATGGCAGCGCACCAGGCTCCTCTGTCCATGGGATTCTCCAGGCAAGAACACTGGAGGGGGTTGCCATTTCCTTCTCCAATGCATGAAAGTGAAAAGTCAAAGTGAAGTCGCTTAGTCGTGTCCAACTCCTAGCGACCCCATGGACTGCAGCCTACCAGGCTCCTCCGTCCATGGGATTTTCCAGGCAAGAGTACTGGAGTGGGGTGCCATTGCCTTCTCCGTGAAATGGCCTATGTTTAGTTAAAAGGGGAGGCTTAAACTAAGAAAAAAGGAAACAATAAGGAAAACAATCCATCTCTGAATAACTATTATCAGAGTACCCATTTCCTGCTGTCTTTTGAGCTCTGAGAATATGAAAAAAATGGAAGGTGTGGTTTCTCTGCTCAGGTGTTTGCAGTCTGGTTGTAGAAATAAAAATACATGAGCAACAGAGCAAGACAAACGCCTCCTCCCACCCCAGCAGATAAACCAAATGCATGAGAACAAATTCCATATTAGCTTATATGAAAACACATTGGACGGCATGTATTTAAGTGACAGGTTATGAGGTACAGTCTAAACAGGTGTGGTTCTTACTGCGGGCATTTTTGGTTGCGACAATGACCGTGACACAGGGACATGACTAGCATTTAGTAGACAGGACTGGGGTTACCAGTGTCCCACAGTGTGACTGCTGCCGTGTGCTGCTTGCTCATAACCAACCCCTCAGCCAAGAGGCCCCGGACGCTGTCACTGAGACAATGCCAGGACTAGAGAGTTAAGGAAGATCCACAGAGGCTGGAGCTCTCAGGAGAGGTGTTCCTGGTATGAGCCTGCCTCCTCTCTAAATCCTAAAATCCCAAGAGAAAGAAAAGGTAAAATGAAGCACAGAGAAGTGAATTTATGTGTCTGGTCTTATCTTTGTAGTTGTTCTACTTAAAATCATTTACCAGCAGTGAATATTAATAGTAATTTATAGCAAAGGGGAAAAAGTGGAAATGGTAACAGATTTTATTTTCTTGGGCTGCAAAGCCACTGTGGACAGTGACTGCAGCCAGAAATTAAAAGATGCTTGCTCTTTGGAAGGAAAGCTATGACAAACCTAGACAGTGTATCAAAAAGCAGAAGCATCACTTTGCCGACAAACACCCATATAGTCAAAGCTATGGTTTTTCTAGTAGTCATGTACAGATGTGAGATTTGGACCATAAAGAACGCTGAGTGCCAGAGAATTGATGTTGCTGGAATTTGAATTGTGGTGCTTGAGAAGACTCTTGAGAGTCCCTTGGACCGCAAGAAGATCAAACCAGTCCATCCTAAAGGACATCAGCCCTGAATAGTCATTGGAAGGACTGATGCTGAAGCTGAAACTCCAATACTTTGGCCACCTCATGCGAAGAGCTGACTCATTGGAAAAAACCCTGATGCTGGGAAAGATTGAAGGCAGGAGGAGAAGGGGGAGGTGACAGAGGATGAGATGGTTGGATGGCATCACCAGCTCAATGGACGTGAGTTTGAGCAGACTTTGGGGTATGGTGAAGGACAGGGAAGACTGGTATGCTGAAGTCCATGGGGTCACAGAGGGTCACAGAATCAGATACAACTGAGCGACTGAACAAAAACAACCTCCAGCAGTAAGTTGCTGTCTGGAGTTTGTAATGGAAAGGTTGAGCTGTCAAAGGCCTGAAGAGTCGTTTGCTCCAGCTGTGTCAGATGAGAAGACCGAGACACAGGGAATTGAAGTGATTTGTTCTGAGACATTTGTTGTAGTTATTTGCAAAGTCCTGTCCGAGTCTTTGCAACCCCATGGACTGAAGCCTGCCAGGCTCCTCTGTCCACAGGATTTCCCAGGCAAAAATACCAGAGTGGGTTGTCCTTTCCTTCTCCAGGGGATCTTCCCAACTCGAGGATCGAACCTGAGTCTTCTGCAGTGACAGGCAAATTCTTTAGCACTGAGCCACCAGGGAAGCCCTCCGAGTAGTATGGGTAATAAGGGTGGCATGCTTGCCTATATATTTGCTAATGTTCTGAAGGTGATCTTAGGCAAGATGTTGGTTCTGGTAAAATACAGTTGTAAGTGAAAGGACTCTCGGGCATATATCCCGTTATATACATACAGAGAGTGCATTCTGTTTTTTTTTTTTTCGTTCCATGTAGTCATTCACACTGTCACTGCTATACACACTCGTACACACAGAGGAGAAAAGAGGAGGCTACAACCAAAGAGAGGACAGCATGCTTTTAGGTCTTGCAGGTTTAGGTTAGAGATGAAAGCAACTTAAGAATTACGATTCTAGTGGCATTAGAAATTTCTCCTATACTCTCCCCCTTCATTCCCCATTCACCAATTCTTTACAGTGGACGAAGCTTTTTATCCTATAATGCTTAACGTTCAAATAACCCAGGGAGAAGTGGTACTCTGATTTTAAGTGTTCAAAGACTTGTGAATGACTGAGGATTGCTTTTTAATTGGGAGCAGATTTTGAGAGAAGAAGATTTTTGTCTGAGTAAGACAAAGCCACGAGGCCCTCACTGGGTAACAGATGAGGGGAAAACAAATGGAAGAGGTTGTTTCCGTGTCAGGAATTGTGTTGCTTTCAGTTTTGCATTGAATCTGGCATGGATATTCCTTTTATGAATGTCAGGAGATCATGATGGAAGCCGGTTCTTTTTCTGGTGTTTGCCTTCATAAAGAGTGTGGAGTGAAGTAGAGATCACCCTCTGAACCCAGTAAAATGCAGCTCGTCAGAAAATGGTTGATTCAAAGGGACAGTTTTCGGCCCCAATGAATTTGCTTGCAGTGAGTGCCAACCTTAACAGAGTTAAGTTGTGCTGTTTCAAATCCACTGCTGTGAGTTTGGGAGACAGTTGTCTGGATTTTACATAGCTCCAAGCTAAAATTGTAGGTCAAACCGTGACTTTTGGAGCCTCCAACACTGTTTGAATTGCTAACAATTTTTACTGAGTTTTCAGTCTGTGAGCTTATATACAGACCCCTCTTAATGATGAGTGAACCGAAGTAATGGATTCCGATGAACGTCTAAATGGGTGGGTGCATCTCTAACCATGTTTGAAATTCTGGGTTCTGTGGAATTTACCGAAAAAAAGAAAGGAACAGAAGTTTATTTTGGTATTTGTGATGATTTCTTTTTTTCTGTTTTCAAGTACCATCAGACATCCCTGCTTATGTAAATTTTGTCACTTCAGTTTCTAAGTGGATCAAGGAAGTGTGAAAAAATGCCGTCACAGAGAAAACATATCCTGTTTCCTGGTAACATTGGAATGTCTGTTGTTTTCAGGCAGTACTGCTGGTGTAGCTATTCCCTGTGATTGGCTTGGTCCAGGGCTTGGAGTAAGAGGAAGTCTATGGCTTGGTGTGCCCTGTGCTGAGCAAAGGACAGTGAAAGCTGATGGAGAATATCATGTCTAAGAGTCTTCTGTGCCTGGAACATCCCCAGCTAGTGCCCACATCATTAAAAATATATGTAGTTAATGTAATTTTGAAAACCAATTTGTCTCAATCTATTTAAGTACTGATTACTGCCTTAATTAAATTCCCTTAATTTCAAATACTTAGTGTGACAGATTATCTTAACGTATTTCAGATACTTTTTAAACAAGGAAAACATGCACAAATATTCTTGCACGTTACATTACCACACTTATGCTCATCCTATTTTAAAACACCAGCACTGGGTTTAATTAATTTCATATTATTTCTATATTTCTTTTTATGCCTTCCTAAGAATATGGGTCTACTTAATTAGATTCCTTCTAAGGGTTTCAGTAATAATGTTTTTGAATCTTCTTGGGATTGTGTAATCTTTTCTGTTGTTGTAGTTTAGTTGCTAAGTCGTGTCCAACTCTTTTGCAACCCAATGGACTGTAGCCTGCCGGGCTCCTCTGTGCATGGGATTTCCAAGGCAAGAATAAGTGGGTTGCCATTTCCTTCTCCAGGGGATCTTCCCAAACCAGGGACTGAACCCATGTCTCTGGCTTTGGCAGGCAGATTCTTTACCACTGAGCCACCACGGAAGCCCATTGTGTAATCGTTACAAATCCACAATTAAAACAATGTCTTCGCAGAATAGCTGGGGTTACAAGATCTGGAGTTGTAGACTGTTAAGTTCAGTTGCTCAGTCGTGTCCAACTCTTTGCGACCCCATGGACTGCAGCACGCCAGGCTTCCCTGTCCATCAACAACTCCTGGAACTTGCTCAAACTCACGTTTGACTATTGTGGTCCACAAAAGGCTTGTTGATTTTTTCCAGAGTGATTCAGATCTGAGTCATTGGTTAGCACTTGAATTGAATTTTCTGTTTAAGGGTTAAATTTCACTTAGTTTTAAAAAGTTAACTTATTTCCAAAAAATGTCTTCCACAATGACATCACATTTCTTTACCATCTGGTCTCTCTCCACTAAATGTATTCTTTGTAAAACATTGCTTAGGCCCTTTAGTTTATTGCTGTGTTATATTGACCTGGTCTGTTGTCGAAACATCCTGCCTTGCCGTTCTTTGCGCACTTGGGCTGTATAGACCCTCTTTGCACAAGCCTTGAGCACCCACTCCTGTGTTGGGTTCAGCTCCTACTTTTTCTGGCACTGCTTGGCTCACTCACAGTTCCACATGTGAAAGCCAACCGTGGATCCTGTTACATTCATCCTTCCTCACAACTGCCATTTGCCCCTTAATATTGACTTTTCTCTCTCAAAATCAGAATGAACTCAGGGTCTTTCCATAACTCACTTGTTCCATTTAACCATAATTTTATTTTCTCTTTGATGCTCAATTATGTAATCACAGCTTGACCAGTAGGAATCCCTATATCCAGATTCCTTTGTCCTTCTAACATTGTCCCTGACATTTTTGAAAGAATCTTAATTTTCTGGTAACAGCTGGGTATTTCACAGCTGTTTTGTGCTTCCTACCCTGTGACCTGGAATCAGGTTGCTTCCAAGGATTCCTCTTTCTTCACAGTGGAAAATTGGAACATAGACCAGGATCTGGGCACTGGGGCAGCACATGAAAGTTAACAGTGGATCAAAGGACTACTGTTCTGTAGTTGAAAAAAAATCTGCCTTTTTGAAGTTATGGGTTCCTGCTGATTTTTTTTTTCCAGTTTGACATATTATGCTTTTATCCTCTGTTTTTCATAGAGATTCTGTCACCAAGACTTCTACTGCACCAACCACAAGCATTTTGTTGTGAGAAGAAATATTCTATTTGGGGGTGCAAATGTAGCCCACATGCTTTCTGGGTGACTCAGTTGTAAAGAATCTGCCGGCCAATGCAGAAGTCAAGGATGTGGGTTTGATCCCTGGTTCGGGAAGATCCCCTGGAGAAGGAAATGGTAACCCACTCCAGTATTCTTGCCTGAAAAATCATGTGGACAGAGGAGCCTGGCTGTCTACAGTCCATGGGATTGCAAAAAGCTGGACACAACTGAGCAGCTAAGTGCGCACGCACGCTCAGGGTGGCGCGCGCACTCAGGGTGGCGCACACACAGTGTTATTTAGATTGCTGACAGGTTGATGGAAGGATTCAAGCGAAGCCTTGGGCACTGGAGCATAGCCCCAGTGTATAATCTGCCTTCTAGAACCCTCTTTTACACTAGGACTCTTGTCAGCTCACCCTTTTCTTCGCACACCATGTGCGCTTTAATAATTTAATTATACGGTGGCGGTAGTTTAGTTGCTAAGTTGTTTCCGACTCTTGTGGCTCCATGGACTGAAGTCCACCAGGCTCCCCTCTCCATGGAATTCTCCAGGCAAGAATACTGGAGTGGGTTGCTATTTCCTTCTCCAGGAGATCTGGCCAACCCAGGGATGGAACCCTGCATTGCTGGTGGATTCTTTACCAACTGAGTCACCAGGAAAGTCAGAAATGGCAGCTAAGGGGAATGAGGGCCACTCTTAATTCACCTTGCCTGGCTCCTTCTGTGGGCAAGACCCCTCCCTGATGAGTTAATGAGATCAGCGAGGCTGCTTCCCCGTATCCTTCTGCAGGGCCTGGATCCTGCTCTCTGTTGTGCTGTGGTTAACAGAGATGGCCAGGTCCAGTTTAAGTTGTTGGTCCTAAATACTGGAAACTTGAAACTTTCCAGAACAGTCACCTTGCCCTATGTGGAAAACGCAAGTATGGATTACTCTCCCTGCATGAAGGTACCTGCACAAAGCGGGCCTGATACTCGTTTTATTCATACAAACCCAAGTGAAGGGGACACGAGCATAAATTGTGTATTAATTTAGTTATGTGGAGAATTTGTTCATGGGTTTTATATTGCTGATGGAGTTATGTCATGCAGAAAGCTACCAATAATATGGTCATTTATGGATAGCAATCCTTAGAAATGTTGCGTATCTCTCTTGGATCTGATACAGTGTATCAGTAGAGAAAGTGGTACCTGCAACATATTTCTAAGAACATTCTGCTCAAATATCTGAGTGCTTCAGGCAATTTCACTAAAGCAAGTTTATTAGTTTTCTGTTGGTATGTAACGCATCGCTACATACTTATTAGCTTATTGTCTTACAGTTTCTGTAGTTTAAAAGTCCAGACACAGCATAGCTGATTTTTCTTCTCTAGGTCTCACTGGGCTGAAGTCAAGGTGTTGGCCATGGCCGTGCATCTCACCAGGGGCTTGGGATCAACTTACAAGCTCACTAGTTGTTGGCAGGACTCGTTTTCTTGTGGTTGTAGGACAGTGGTCCCATTTGTTCCAGTTGTCAGTAACTACTGTCAGCCCTTAGAAACCACCCTCTATTCTGTGCCCTGTGGCCCCCATAGGCAGTCATAGCATGAAATGTTGACTTTCTTCCAGGCTAGCGAGATCATATCTCTTACTTTCTGTTCTGAAGCCAACTGGAGAAAATGCTCTGCTTTTAAAGGGCTCAGCTGACTAGGTCAGGCCCAGCAGGCCACTCTCCCATTTGTCATATCACATAAAGGAACCGTGGTGTGATATCTCATCAAAGTCACTCTCAAATGGAAGGGTATTATTCAAAGGCTCTCTCATAGCTTAGTCAGTAAAGAATCTCCCTGCAATACAGGAGACCTGGGTTCGATTTCTGGGTTGGGAAGATACCCTGGAGAAGGAAATGGCAACCCACTCCAGTATTCTTGCCTGGAGAATCCCATGGACAGAGGAGCCTGATGGGCTGCAGTCCATGGGGTCGCAAGAGTTGGACACGACTGAGCAACTAAAGAGAGAGAGAGAAAGGTGAATTGGGTGTTGTAGAATTCTGCTGATCACAATGAGCTTGTAGTTTAAAAATACTTTTACTGACAGCATTTTATGAATATATATGTATATTTATTATTTGTGTGTCAAGATTGCTGTATGTGTGTGTGTGTGTGTTTTGGTTTGTTCGTAACAGTAGATCTTGAATAATAAATACTGCAGAACTTCAGCCCTTTTAGCAAGAGAGCATGAAGACTGATAATTTGGATGAATCCTCTTAAATCTGGTGGATTAATTCTAGAGAAACTTGTTGCGCTTTACTGTGGGCCAAGCACTGAGCCAGTAAGGAAAGGGTTAAGTGATATATACAACATCCTTGCCTGCATGGAAATGCATCAGAAGATGCTGAGTCTCCCGTGTGTTCTTCTGATGAGCTGCCTGGAAAATCTGACACTCTGCAAACCACCACAGATTATTGATACCTTTCTAAATTATCATATGAATTAGAAACTGACTAGCAAGAAGTATGGTTGTGAATGTAGTAAGTAAAGTAACATCCAAGGCATGTATTTGAATAAGTATACTGTTTCCCAGAAGTTTATTTTGCATTTGTAGTTGTTTTCTACTTGTATTTAGTTATTTGCTAGTAGATAGCAAAAATGATAAACATGAAATATTTAAGAATGTTTGTGGGAAATACTTTAATTTTAGAAAATTTTGTTGAAATACTTTTTCCTGTTAAAAATTAGAATTGGGCTGCCTTTTTTGTCTTCATGGCTTTAGAGAACTTGGTTTTCCACAGGTGTACACTTTACACTGATGTTTACAATTATCGTGCTTGTCTGTTTAGTAGGATGCTACCCGACTGAAAACATGTTAATGTAGGGCTCTTAGTATAAGGCATGAAGAAGGAGATAAGGCTTTAATCACAGTGTATTCTGTAACAGTTTCTCTTAAAGAGTTATCGGAATTTCTGATCCAATGTACCTGTGTCTCTTAAAGTTAACAAAAAACCGTGTGAATATTAGTTTTCTCAGAGTTGGAGGCAGGAAGCAAATGAAAGGTTTATCTGAGTTTATCTGATATGAGTTTATCTGAGTTTATCATAAACTGGCTAAGAAGTAAGTTCGTTCCTTTTTAGCTTTGAAGGTGCCCTTATAGCTCTCCTTTCCTCTGCCAACACGTTGAAGTGACATTTGTCATTTTACCTTCTCCCCCGCTATGGTGTGCTGGTGTATGTGTGCTAAAATGTTATATTTTATAGTAAAATCTCCCTATACATTTGCAGGAGTTTTTCCCATGTATTTCCTCATGAATATGCCAAAAAAAACCTTTTTTGATAAAGTCGAATTTACTAAGGTAGTTCAAAGAGCTTGAATAAAAAATAGAATGTAGAGTTAAGTACGGTGCTGTGTTAGCTCCATATTTTCTTTGGCAAAATTAAGAGTTTCCATGGGGTTTATACTTCCTGGTGCTACTTTCAAGGATAGGGTTGGAGTTCAAATGTGGTCATCATTTTCCCATTATCATTGTATCCATTCAACCCCCATTTGTACCTGTTTATGTTATCATTTCATACACGTTTATCACCCTGCTTGATAGTTATATTAAATCTTCTTTTAAGAAATTCAGTATTTTATGGCTGAAACACAGAGGTTAACTTCTTTCTGAAAGTATCACAGTGGATTGAAAGACCCGTGAGTTGGTTGGTCCCTTTGTTTTATTTTTCTCAAGCATACTTTATAGTTTCTGTGTACAGATTTGCACATATTTTGTCAGATATATCACTAAATATTTTATATTGCTTGAAACTGTTATAAATGGTGTTATTTTTAGTTAAACTTTCTGATTATTATTAGTATCTGAAAATACAAATGATTTTTGTATGTTCACCTTAGATCTTGCACCCTTGATAAACATGTTAATTCTAGTGTTTTTGCTTTTTTCTTGGTAGATTTCATTCAACATAGATGATAATGTCTTCTGTGAATAAAGTTGGTCTTATTTCTTCCTTTTCAATGTGGATGTTTTTTATTTCTTCTTTCTTGCCTTGTGGCGTTGTCTGGAGCTTGTAATACAATGCTGAGTCAACATGATGAGAGTGGACATCCTGTTCTTGAGAGAAAGGCATTCGGTTTAACCGTTACTGTTGGTTTAAAATCTAGGACTCCTTACCTGAGTGTCTGTGGCTCAGAGTCTTGTATGAAGTTCCAGTCAAGCAGGGGCAGGGGCTGTGGTCACACTTGAAGGCTCAACTCATGTGGTTGTTGGCAGTCCTTCTCATAAATGCACCTCTCTACAGAACCACTTTCTGATGAGGCTGCTGACTTTGCCTTTGATAGTGATCTAGGAGACGGGATGGGAGTGAGGAGGTACCAATACAGAAGCCACAGTCTTTCTATAATCTTCTCTCAGAAGTGATAGCCCGTGATTTCTGCTGTATTCTGTTTATTGGATCTAAGTCAGCAAATAGAGCCCACGTGGAAGATCTGCAGACGAAAGAAGAGTGTGGCTGCCTGAAAGTGGCCATCACAGGGAGCCATTTTAGAGATTTCTGATGTTGTGTAATAAAATGGTGAATTACACGTTTTTTGAGTATTAAGCCAACCTTGCCTTCCTGTGATTAATGCCACTTTTTCCTTACTTATTATTCTTTTTATATGTTGTTGGATTCAGTTTGTTAAAAATGTGCCAATAATTTTTAATCAATATTCATCAGAGAAATGGATCTGTAGTTTTCTTACTTTTGTCTGGTTATAGTGATAGAATGATGCTGGCTTCATATAATGAGTGACAAAGTATCCCCTTCTCTTTAATATTTTGGAAGAGTTTCTGTGAAATTGGTGTTTTTTTCCCTTAAATGTTTGGTTTACTTCACCAGCAATCTTTTCTGGTCCTGGCATTTTCTTTGTGATAAGGTTTTTGGTTACACCTTTGATTTCTTTGAAATCACTTTGCTTTCAAGTGAACTTTGGTAGTTTTTGTCTCTCAAGGAATTTGCTTCATCTAAGTTGCTGAACTTATTGGCATAAAGTTCTTGATAATATCTGTTGAATGAGTAGTGCTGTTGTCTCTCTCATTTCTGTTATTGGCAATGCATGTTATTTACCTTTCTTTCTTATCAGTCTGGCTAGAGGTGTATCAGTTTGTTTTTAATCTTCTCTGAAAACTAGCTTTTGGTTTCATTGATTTTCTTTGCTGTTTTTCATTTTCTATTTCATTTATTTCCATGATGAGATATTTTCATTATTTTAATTCTCTGCTTATTTCAGGTTCTAATAAATGTTCTTTTTATGGCTAGTATTTTAAGGGGTATTCTTTTTTAAAAACAAGTTTATTTATTTATTTGGCTGCCTGGGATCTTAGTTGTGGCATGCAGGACCTTCTGTTGCGGTGCGTGGGCTTTCTCATTGTGATGCATTGGCTTAGTTACTCTGAGGCTTGTGGGACTCAGTTCCCTGACCGGGGATCAAACCCGCATCCCCTGCATTGCAAGGCAGATTCTTAACCACTGAACCACCAGAGTAATCCCTTAAGGTGTACTCTGACTACTTTGAGACTTTTTTTTTCCTGCTCAATGCATTTACTATTATAAATTTTCCTACAGTTAAAATACTGTTTAAGCTGTATCTATTTTGATATTCTGTTCAAGAGATTTTATTCAATTAATTCAAGAGACTTTCTAATTCCCTATTGTTTAGTTCCCAAATATTTCCTGTCTTCTCTTTTAAAGTACATTTTTCCCTCTGGCCCCTTTTTAAGCTACTCTCTGTTTTACTGGTTTTAAGCAATTTGATTTTGATGTACCTTCGTGTCATTTTCTCTAGATTTCTTATATTTAGGGTTCATTGACTCCTCAGGTTCATGTGTTTATATGTTGCAATTCAGTTGTCTCAGTGAGATGAGTGGTTTCATATCCATATCACATCTACTGCTTTTTGCTTTCATATCTGCATGAGGAACACATGAACTCTTAAAAGTACTGAATGCATTTAATATTGTGATAAATCGTTAGCTCTTGATCAGGAGTAGAGGACTCTGCCTTGTCTTTTAAAGATATCTTCAGCAGTTTTGTGATATTGTAAAAAGTATGTTGATCTCCTTCTTATTGGATTTAATTAAAATTCAACCTATGCTTGGTATTTCAGATACACTCATAGCACAGAGTTGATACTTGGTATTTAATCCAAATTTTGCTTCAGTAACTTGAAATAATTTAATTATACACTTTACTATTTTCAAAAAAATTACATGTCAAGCATGTTTATTATACAGTTCAAAAAATACAGGGGTATGTAAAAAGTAAGCAATCTTACCCTTTGCCCCTTCAGGTCTGCTTATCTGGAGGTATCTTAACACTTTGGTGTATTTCCTTCTATACCTTTATATTAATATGTGCTCATACACACACACACAAATATCTCTGTCATATATATATATATATTTTTTTTAATATATTTATATCCATACACATAGTTTCATTTCTTTCCAGTATGGAATCATCCCATATGTATTACTCAGACACTTAAATGTTTACTTTAACAATATGAGATTTTCTTAGATACCGTCTGTTTTCCTGCTTTCTTAAATAGGAATGTGGAAACTTTTCACAAGATAAAAAAAATAAAACTTTAAAAGCAAATTCAGAGTTATCTTTTCTTTAGACTGCATAATAAAGTTACCTTACTTTACAGGCAAGCTAGAGGCCATGAAGTTACTAGTAAAAATGTCTCGAGAATATATGGAGAATGAAAGAGCTGGAACATACAGTGGAAAACAAGGAGCAAACATCAGAGAGACTAAAATAAAACGAGAGGGGTTCAGATTATGCCAGAAGAGAATGAATAAAATTGAGAAGGAATAGGGGTATAACAGAGTAATACAAACAAAATTTTGAAATGAGTGTTGTTCCGTGTTTTTCTTTGTGGTATTATTTTTCCTTTTCATCTGTTAGTTTTAGTATTAGAAAAAACATTGCTTTCAACTTTCAGTATCTCTAACCATTAGCCCTTTTATATGCTCCATTCTAGTTTAGAGATGAAATCAAGATGGGGATAGATTTTAAACATGTATTCAAGCTTTACATGTATTAAAGCTTTACATGTATTTACATGTATACATATTTTAAACATGTATTCAAGCTTTACATGTACAAGCTTTAAACATGTATTAAAGTTTTGAAGAACATAGTCATGTTTTTCTCTAGCTGTGTTAGTTGCTTCTGTGATGGCCCATCAATTAAAATGGCCTTCTGAATTAATTGAACTGATTTTTTTTAAAAAATAAAGGCAATTTATCCATCTTTTAATGATTCAGAAATAATGCCACTTGCAGTCAAGGTAAAATAAATAACGGAGTTCGAGAACCACCTCAGGGCACTAGCAGTCCAGGTGTTAAGCTTCCTGTTTTAGGGATAACATTTTTAGTGTCAGCCCTCAGCGAATATAATCAAAGTGTTAGTTGCTCAGTCTGTCTGACTCTTTGCGACCCCGTCAGGCTCCTCTGTCCATGGAATTCTCCAGGGTAGGTAGCCATTCCTTCTCTAGGGGATCTTCCCAACCCAAAGATTGACCTTGGGTCTCCTGCATTGCAGGCAGATTATTTACCATCTGAGCTACCAGGGAAGCCCCCAGCAAGTATGGTAAGTGGAATGATGGCGACGAGTTTTTCATATTGTGGTTTAAGCTAGTGTAGCTTTTAGAATGGAGAAGGCAATGGCAGCCCACTCCAGTACTCTTGCCTGGAAAATCCCATGGACGGAGGAGCCTGGTAGGCTGTAGTCCATGGGGTCGAGAAGAGTTGGACACGACTGAGCAACTTCACTTTCACTTTTCACATTCATGCATTGGAGAAGGAAATGGCAGCCCACTCCAGTGTTCTTGCCTGGAGAATCCCAGTGATGGGGGAGCCTGGTGGGCTGCTGTCTATGGGGTCACACAGAGTCCGACACAACTGAAGTGACTTAGCAGAGCTTTTAGAATATAGCCTTTAGGGGTATTTCCTGAGATAAAAATGGGCATGTAAGATAATAAATCCTCTTGTGTTAAAGTTTCAGTGGAGTGATCTGAGTTTAATTTCTCTCTCTCTTTTTTCCTCCAGATATGTGTCCCAAAGATGTCCACACGAAACTGCCCAGGAATGGACTCAGTGATCAAACCCCTGGACACAATTCCTGAGGATAAGAAAGTCAGGGTTCAGAGGACACAGAGCACTTTTGACCCGTTTGAGAAACCCACTAATCAAGTAAAGAGGGTGCATTCTGAGAACAATGCTTGCATTAACTTTAATAAGAGCTCCTCCGCTGGCAAAGAGTCTCCTAAAGTTCGGCGGCACTCCAGCCCCAGCTCGGTGAGTGCGGTCTTCTGACTTACCAATGGGTGAGCAGAGCAAGTGTCTCTCTGGCACGCTGTGCAGGGAGACAGCAGGTGGCTTTATCAGTGCATTATTATGCATTCTCTCCTTAGGTGGTTCAACATTTTCTGGAAGAGAGTGTGCAGGCATGCGCAAGTACCAACTACATATACAAATTCTTGATTCACAGGCACCCAGCAAGCCAATGAAAAATGATTAAACTTATTTTTGGAAAAATTATTTTTTTTCCCTAGCTGTTTCCAGTTAGAGGAATTTGTCATGTAAACTCCTTGAGTAATTCAAACTCTTGGAGAGGATTTTCAAACTTTACGGTGTTGGCAGGCAGTAAGGATAGTTTTGAATTTGACAGAGATTCACGAAGAATTTCATTTCAGAATACTTGTTAAAAGTTGTTCACTTGTCTTATTATAGTTGGTTTTCATTGTCAATATTTTAAAAATTAGGAGCTAGACATTGAAATTGATCTTATAAAGAGAAATCTTATTCATCACAAGGAAATTTTCTGAGGTCAATCTGTATTAAAGCAAGTCTTGCCTTTGGGCCCAAGAAGGTATAAAGTTCAGAGGTGATTGCTGCTTTTTGACTGTAAAGAATTTTATTGAAACTCATCTTTCCAAGACTGGCCTTCATTTAACATTGTTAAAAAAAAAAAAAAGCTTTATGATTTTTTGAAATTCAGTAATTTTCCGATTTAACCCACACTTAAGAACTTTATGACATAATCTAAGAATTTAAAGTGTAAGAGAAGAGTGCTAAGAGCATTTGATTCTGTCGTCTCGCTAAGAAACATATTCCATTTCGCAGACTTTAAATATTAAATTCCATGATGGTCAAAAAAAAGCGAGAAATGTCAGCTGCTAGAATATTGACACTTCAATTTAATTAAAGTGTGGGATACTACGAAAGTCTTGTGTCACAGGTTTTTTGTTGTTGTTGTTAATGAAGTGAAAATAAATATTGTTAATGCAACATTTTTGAGGAGAATTGATTATCTGGGTTTCCCCAAATTGGTCCCTGTAATCTTATCTATGATTGCAGTGTAGTGTCTGTCTAGGTCACGCATACAACACTAACACTTGGGAAAACTTTTAGATTCAGTATCACGGAGAAGAAATGAAAAGAATCTTTGAGAATGATTAAACTTCTGTTATTGCAAGAGAATTATAAATGTATTTTACTATATATATTATTTGTTCAGTTGTGTCAGACTCTCTGTGACCACATGGACTGTAGCCTGCCAGGCTTCTCTGTCCATGGAATTCTCCAGACACGAATACTGGAATGAGTAGCCATTTCCTTCTCCAGGGGATCTTCCCAACCCAGGAATCAAACCTAGGTCTCTTGCATTGCAAGCAGATTCCTTACCACCTGAGCCACCAGGGAAGCCCCATTTTACTGTATAGTTATCTTAATAATGTTATTTGTCATCCTATATCTATATGATATATAGAAATTGGCATTGAGATAGTGCAATGAGGCAAACGTATTCACTGTTTATATGAAAATCAAATTAAACTAGTTATTCTGTGTTTCATCTTCAATCCTAGTTATTGTCCAATGGTGCATTATTTCGTTTGTTGCTCAGATTGTTCCTGCTTCAGTCGTTGGTCATTGGGAGCTCTTTTAGGTTGGCCCTGTGTCCTTTTGAGATGTCTCATCCCCCTTTTTTTAAAATTGTTGAAATGTTTATTATTTACTTACTTACTTATTTTTAATTGAAGGACAATTGCTTTACAGTATTGTGCTGGTTTCTGCCATATATCAACATGAGTCAGCCTTTGATACACTATGTCCTACCTCTTGACCCTCCCTCCCACCTCCCACCGCATCCCACCCCTCTAGGTTGTCACAGAGCACAGGCTTTGAGTTCCCTGTGTTACACCACAAATTCCCACTGGCTATCTGTTTTACATATGGTAGTGTTTGTGTTTCAATGTTTGTCCCTGCTACTGCTGCTAAGTCGCTTCAGTCGTGTCCGACTCTGTGCGACCCCATAGACGGCAGCCCACCAGGCTCCCCCATCCCTGGGATTCTCCAGGCAAGAACACTGGAGGGGGTTGCCATTTCCTTCTCCAATGCATGAAAGTGAAAAGTGAAAGTGAAGTTGCTCAGTCGTGTCCGACTCTTAGCGACCCCATGGACTGCAGCCTTCTAGGGTCCTCCATCCCTGGGATTTTCCAGGCAGGAGTACTGGAGTGGGGTGCCATTGCCTTCTCCAATTTGTCCCATGTACCTTTTAAAAATATATAAAAAATTTTTTTTAATATTTTAAAAAATATTTTATTATTTTTAGTTGATTGATGATTAGTTTATAATATTGGTTTGATTTCTGTCATGCATCAACATGAATTAGCCGTAGGTGTACATATGTCCCCTCCCTCTTGAATCTCCTTCCCACCCCTCTAGGTTATTACAGAGCCCCAGTTTGAGTTCCCTCAGTCATATTGCAAATTCCCATGGGCTGAAAAAGACACATGTACCCCAGTATGCATTGCAGCACTGTTTACAATAGCCAAGACATGGAAGCAGCCTAGATGTTCACCAACAGGTGAATAGATAAAGAAGCTCTGGTACATACATAAAATGGAATACTACTCAGCCATGAAAAGGAACACATTTGAGTCAATTCTAAAGAGGTGGATGAACCTAGAGCCTATTATGCAGAGTGTTTTCTTAGCACTTCCGTATTTTCTTGTCCTACAAGTTGCTCTTGGCTTATCTTGTATTTTCCCAGCCCCAGACCCAGATTCAGCCATTTCTCCAGAGAGCGCTGTTTCCTTTTATTGAAGCATGGTATTTAGAAACCAGGATTGGGTGTTGGGTGTGTTTGCTGCTACTAGGGGTCATGTAACCTTAAAAGTCAATGTGTACATCAGAGTATAAATAACAATGGTGGGATTTTGATATTTAATTGTAATTTGAAATAAGGAATCAGCTGAAATTCTTTTCAAGGAAAGTTGAGACTTGTCTGATACATTCTGTATTTCTCTTTCTTTTTTTGTTGTTGCTGTTGTTCAGTCAATAAGTCTTGTCCAACTCTGCGACCCCACGAACTGCAGCATGCCAGGCTTTCCTGTCCTTTACTATCTCCCAGAATTTGCTCAAACTCATGTCCATTGAGTCAGTGATGCCGTCCAACCATCTCATTCTCTGTTACCCCCTTCTCCTCCTGCCTTCAATCTTTCCGGGTATCAGTGAGTTGACACTTCTCATCAGGTGGCCAAAGTATTGAATCTTCAGCTTCAGCATCAGTCCTTTCAGTGAATATTCAGGGTAGATTTCCTTTAGGATTGACTGGTTTAATTTCTTTGCTGTCCAAGGGACTCTCTAGAGTCTTCTCCAGCACCATCTTCTTTCTTTTACTTTTTATTTTATATTGGAAAGTGAAAGTTAAGTCGCTTAGTCGTGTCTGAGTCTTTGCGACCCCACGGACTGTAGCCTACCAGGTTCCTCTGTCCATGGGATTTTCCAGGCAAGAATACTGGAGTGGGTTGCCATTTCCTTCTCCAGGAGATCTTCCCAACCCAGGGATTGAACCTGAGTCTCCTGCATTGTAGACTCTTTACCTTTACCATCTGAGCCACCAGGCAAGTCCAGTCCTTTATACTGGAGTATAGGTGATTAATGGGGCTTCCCTGGTAGCTCAGCTGGTGAAGAATCGCCTGCAATGCAGGAGACCCTGGTTCAATTCCTGGATTGGGAAGATCCCCTGAAGAAGAGATAGGCTACCCAATCCAGTATTCTTGGGCTTCCCTGGTGGCTCAGATGGTAAAGAATCTGCTTGCAATGCAGGATACCTGGGTTTGATCCCTGGGTTGGGAAGATCCCTTGGAGGAGGGATGGCAACCCACTGCAGGATTCTTGCTTGGAGAATTCCATGGACAGAGGCTCCTCGAGGGCTACAGTCCATGGGGTCGCAGCGTCAGACATGACTGAGCAACTAAGCACAGCACAGCATAGGTGATTGATAATGTTATGTTGGTTTCAGGCGCAGAGCAAAGTGATTCATTATACGTTTACATGTTATCTGTACTTTTTCAGGTTATTTTCCCATTTAGGTTGTCACATAATATTGAGCAGAGTTCCCTGTGCTATACAGTAGGTCCTTGTTGGTTATCTGTTTTAAATATAGCAGTGTGTATGTGTCACACAGGGGCAGACTCAGGGAGGGTGGCAGTGGCAACATCGGCAGCAAATAAAGAGGAGGAGGTTTCTCCGGGAACCTCAAAAGAGGAGTGAGGGGAGCAAACCACGTGCAATTTTAAGAAGCATGTGCTATCAGAAAGTGTAGTGGAGGAAGCTCAGGAAAGGCCAGGGGACTAGGGACTACTCTCAGAGCCAGGAAGCCCTAGCATGGCCACCAGGGGCATGTTGGGGCCTTGTGAGGACAGCAGCTGCGCGTGGAGGGGACTTTGATGCACCTGTGGGCGGATGCAGGCCCAGAGACCACGGGGTGTCTGCTGGTCTTTCTCCTTGCGTTCTCTAGAATATCAGATTGAAGCACCTTTTCAGGGCAAAGCCTTGTACTGAGTAGACTTCTGTGCAGGGCAGGTTCAATAGGGAGAAAGAAATTCCAGAAAGAAGTGTTGAAGTGAAGCAAAAGGGGAAATCTCAATGTGTGTGATATATATATATATATATATATTTTTTTTACATTTTGTTTTTCTTTTTACTTCATGAAAACAGAGCAAAGAACTTTATTCCATAAAGCTAGAAAAGCTATCTTGGTCATAACCCTTCTCAAACTACTGAAACATTCCTTTTCCTTAAAAATAACCAATAGAAAAATGATTGGTTGAATCCCATACAAACCTGTCAAAAAGAGAGAGAATAAGGAGTAGCATATCATCTCTACAGATAATGAAAGCAAATGAGAAGGGGCACAGTTTTCCTTATTGCAGATTTATGATGCTATATTTGAAAAAACCAAAGAATCAGTGGAAATACTACAAACAATGAGAGAAGTTAGATTGCAGATTGTAACATTAATATACGAAACCCAATAGATACCACTATAAGGACAAAGAAGAATTAGTGTTGAGGTACTTCCCTGGTGGTCTAGCGGTTAAGATTCCAGGCTTCCACTGCAGTGGGTGCTGGGTCGATCCCTGGTAGGAGAAGTAAGATCCCGCATGCTGTGTGGTATGGCCAGAAAAAAAAAAAGAAAAGAATTAGTGTTGAAAACTGGTAAATAAAGCAGACGATTAAGCATTTATTTTCAGTGATTTCTACATGAAATTCACCTCAAGGTAATCTAGTCATCGATGAAGGGAAGTTTCTCTTTTAGAACTGTTAGTTTCTCAGTTGTGTCTGACTCTTTGCGACCCCATGGACTGTAGCCCATGAGGCTCCTCTGTCCGTGGAATTCTTCAGGCAAGAATCCCGACCAGAGATCGAACCTGTGTTTCCTGCATTGCAAGGCAGATTCTTACCCACTGCACCACCAGGAAGTCTCCTTCCCTACTTTTTGCCTTTAGTTAATATACAGTATTTACAATCTTGAGATGATGTGCATACCATTGTTAGTGAGGTCACATAGTGTACTATGATTAACTTTCTTTGCTTGCACAACTTTTTGCTTTTCCTGCTTGTACTTACCTCTTCTTTTCACTTGTTTGCAATTAATACAATTAATTAATAGAATTTTAATCACAAATTGAGGCCCCAAACTATTTGATAAAACTAGAAAACTCCTCTGAAACAAATCAGAATGAGGCAATCTGTCGGGTTTTTGTCCCCTGAGGTTGTCCTTATGGTCCTCCATTGGCCTCATCCAGTCTGGACTGGTCCATCTCCTAGTAGCTGTCAGGAGCATCCTTTCATTCCTCCAAAGCTGAACGACCAATCTAGATTTTAGGATATGTAAGCCTAGTTGCTGTTTCCAGAGATGATCAAGAAGGGGCTCAGGCCCTTTTTTGTGCATTGTTTTCATTCAATCTGATTCTTAATCCTGATTTTCATAATTCTTGGTGTCCTAGTTATGAGCCTTTCACATTCTACCTCTTCAGAGAATAAACCTGTCCCGGGATCAGGGATGGGCAGACACCTGATTGGGAGAGTCTAGGGGAAAGGACTTGTTCTTTAAATCTAATCTGACCAATCATTTTGGTTTTCACCCCTCCTTGAAGTTCAGCTTCCGATTCTTGAGTGTTTCAGGGATTCTGAAGTGGGAATGGACCTATTTCTCATTGACTCCCATTCTTGGTTTCCATCTGTGGTCATCGTCCTTGTCAGTGACCTCCTATCCATTCATTTCCCAAAATTTGTTTCTCAAAATTTTTGTTTGTATCCTGTCTGCAGTCTTCCCTTTATTCATTCAGTTGCTCTTCTTTGCTTTCATTTTAATACACATTGGTTTATGGGGGAGAAATAAATACTTGTGTTCAAGACACCATGTGCTCAGTTGCTCTCATGTCCAACTCTTTTGCGACCCCATGGACTGTAGCCCTCCAGGCTGCTCTGTCCATGGGATTCTCCAGGCAAGAAAACTGGAGTGGGTTGCCATTTCCTTTTCCAGGGGATCTTGCTGACTCAGGGATCAGACCCGAGTCTCCTGTGTCTCCTGTATTGGCAGGCCAATTCTTTATCACTGTGCTACCTGGGAAGCCCCGTGTTATTCTTTAACAGGAGGCTTACCGAGGGAACAGACTGAACAGCTGTGTGGGGCAAACATACACGTATGCACAACATTATTAAAATGTCGAAACAGAGGAAATCCTGCTCTGGAATTCCAGGCTACCATGTTTAACTGGAAATGTCCACTATTTCTCACCCATTATATTAACTTCCTTTAGATCCTCTTTCCTGAGAGTTTCTTATTGAGTTTATCCTTTTCTGGTCCACTCTGGGATGCCTTTCTTCTATATCAGGGCACTTCTATTATTGTGTGTGGTAAATGCTTTGCTTTCTTTTCATTTTGGGAGCTTTTTCTTCCATTCAGTATGCCCTGGAAAAAGGCTTTTGCTTTTTCTTGTTCAAGCTGGAAATAGTTTCCCTTTTTTCTCTTTTAGCATGACACCACAGTATTCTGTTTTATTCTGAGTCCTCCCTGCCCACTGCCTTTTTGTTCTCGCCCTGATTGTAGTGGGAGGGGGAATTTTATCATACTCATTTTCACAGGAAGACTGTTTTCCTTTAGATTCCTCACTGGGTCAATAATGGCAGTTTTTGTGCAGCCTCCTGTCCTATAGGTATGGGACATTGATCACTTCATACTCAGGGGGACATTGAGATAGGATCTTTATGGAACATTTGATCATTTCATACTCAGTGGCATGAGAGTTTTATGATATGTTTTATTTTTAAAGATTTTTTTTTAATGACTGATGAGTGTCCAAGGATATCCTTTATCTAAAGGCCACCAAGATTAATGTTATATCTTTATTTTACTGTTATTTCTTTGAAAGTATTAGGTATCTTGAATGGGCTCCAAGAGTACTGTTGAGAAGGAGGGGGAAGTGAGCAGCAGGGTGGTGTTGCTGCTCCTGTTTTTATGAGGAAGCAAGGTAGCCACTCTTGTTTCTTGAAAATACTGTAGTAGAAACAGTTATGCACTATTATATCTCTCTGCTGTTCATATACTGGTCATTGTCTATGTGAGGAGTCATGACTAAAATTATGGAACTAAGAGTGCCTTAGCCTTAGTGACCATCACATTCATCTGAACTTCCTGATTTTGTCCAGACAGTGGCACTTTAAAATTCAGACTCAGAGAACAAACTTACGGTCATCATGGGGGAAGGACAGGGGAAGAGATAGTTACGGAGTTTGGAATGAACATGTGCACTCTGCTATATTAAAATGGACAGCCAACAAGGATGTACTGTATAGCAGATGGAACTCTGCTCAATGTTATGTGGCTGCCTGGATGGGAGGGGAGTTTGGGGGAGAATGGATACATATGTATGTATGGCTGAGTCCCTTTGCTGTCCACCTGGAACTATCACGACATTGTTAATTGAGTATACCCAATACAAAATAAAAAGTTTCAAAAAATAGAGTGAAATTCAGGCAGAATATTATGGATGGTATTTTATTTAAATGGGTATATTTCAAGAGATGTTTGACAGATTTTGTGTATTCGTTTCAGATGAGTTTTGAGTGCCTACTGTCCCTGGGTCCAGTCCCTGGGTGGTATTCAGCACTGTCCCTGACAGGACGAACTTTTGTTCCCTTTTTCTTACCACCTCCAACCAGGCTGTGCCCTTCAGTAGCTAAAAGTATTGGCAGTGCTGTAGGAGACTGTCTTCCTGGTCCAATTTAGAAGGATTTCATTGAGCTGTGCTATCATAAGCTGAGCTTAAAGAGAACATATTTTCAGAAATTCATGTTTAGATTAAGATCCTCTATGCTTTCTGCAGATTTCTCCCAAATTTACTTCCTTTCAGCCAGAGTGGGGGTGGGGAAAGCTGCATCCCGTGACAGGCAGGCTTTTTTTGGAAAGAGAGAAGGAAGATGCAAACTTGAAGATGAGAGTCCCACTACAGTTCTCTGACGCTCGTACTTGGGGATCTCATTTGGCATTGCGTCCTTCTTACCAGGACTAGGAAACTCCCAGATGGAGCCCCGCCCGGGACTTCCCTGATGATCCAGTGCTGGGACTCCACACTCCCGATGCAGGGGGCCTGGGTTCAATCCTTGGTCAGGGAACTGATCCCACGGCCCACAGCTGGAGTTCGAGTGCCCACATGCTCTCAGGAAGATTGAAGGTCCCGTGTGCTGCAGCTGAGACCCAGTGCAGTCAAAGACATAGATA
The DNA here is from genome assembly GCF_000754665.1 of Bison bison bison. Classification (NCBI taxonomy): domain Eukaryota; kingdom Metazoa; phylum Chordata; class Mammalia; order Artiodactyla; family Bovidae; genus Bison; species Bison bison. The sequence continues at coordinate 8,847,009 of NW_011494706.1, read as the reverse complement.
AAAAGATAAATACAAGAACCTCTTGTCGGGTTGTTAGTATGTGGGGAGGTTGGGTCTGTTGCCCTGTCTAGCATCTAGATCTATTTTGTAAGCAAGTTACCCATCAACTATGAATTATCTTAGTGTTACAATGTTTAAAAGGGCTGGAAATGAGCAGGATGATAGAGCCTATTGTGAAGATCAAAGACGAAAGAAAAATTAGCCAAGGAATGTTTGACTTCAAAAATCCTTGTTTAATGAGGTGAGATAGCTCTTTTTTTAAGAGAAATTTATTTATTTATATTGCGCTGTGCTGGGTCTTCACTGTTGCATGCAGGCTTTCTCTCGTTGCGTCGAGTGGGGGCAGCTCTTCTAGCCGGCTTCTCCTTGCAGTGACTTTTCTTTTTGCAGAGCGTGGACTCTAGATGTGAGTAGTTGTGGTGCATAGGCTTAGCTGCCCCACGACGTGTGGGACCCCTCTGCCCGGGATCAGGGGTCAAACAGATGTTCCTTGTATTGCAAAGCGGATTCTACCAGACCACCAGGGAAGCCCAGGTCAAATGGTGCTGATTGAATCTGTCCCACTTCCCCCTCACCCAGTCTCACACTTCTTTAGTGTAATGTAATAGAGCAGTGATTCTTCCTTGTGGTGTTCCTACAATGCAGGGGATCATCAGCAGTCTGAAGTAAGGGATTATGTTTGAAGGTTAAAGTAAATTTTCAGTGAATTCAGTGTAAAACTGTGTAGCCATATCACAGTATCACTGCAGTGAGCACTCAGGTATACTCGTGCAGTTTATTAAAATCTGGTAAAAACCCCATCCTTGTTTCCAAGAATGGGACTTCAGTGGATGATAGACTTAAGCACGATTTAAATCTCCTCCATTTGGGTGGGAGTTAGAGCCTACCAATGTAGTAGTACAAAGAAAATAAGTTCTCAGTTCCAGTCCACTTGGTTTGAATTCTAGCTCTAGCACTAGCTCTAAGGTCTTAGATGAGTTACTTTGTTTCTGGAGTCTTAAATTCTTCGTATTCAAAAAGGGGTACTAATAGAACCAACTTCAACGTGGTGTTAACAGGGTTTAAATTTAGATAATGAATGTAAAGTGATAAGCTCAAAGCACGGACCATAGTAAACAATCCATAGTAGCTGATTGTTTTTGTGGATTCCATAGTGAACCTAGAGCAGCAAGGGCCAGGAGCATCTCCTTCAGGACAGGGTGATAAACACCGTTCAGCTGGAATATTACCTTGACTTTTTCATTATCCATGCCAGTGTTCCCCTCCACTGATCCAGACAATTGACAGTTCTCTGTGCCTTTATTCTGTTAAAAAAAAAAATGTATTAACATTATCTCATTAAATTCTGTGTCTCTATGCATGTAGTGTCTGTTAATAATTGCTGATTAGCCCTCTGTATATCCAGTCCTCTAAAGTGCTATCTCAAACCTGCAGTCTAAATGGAGAAAGTGATTAAGCAGAGAATAGTGGCCCCATAAAGCTATTTCCATCCATCCATGCACCTGACATCAAAGAGCCAAAGATAATGTTGGGGTTAACTGCTTATTGGTTTGAGCTAGCATCTTTATTTAAAATGTGATGATTTAATGAAGTTTCAAGGGAAAAAAGAAAAAAAAAAAAGGCAAACCAAAGGCTCGGGCTTTAATTATCCAAGAAAACAGGACTTTTTCTGAATTATTCTTAGTTGGCTCCTTTGATTGGAAGTATTTTAATATTGGCCTCTCAAAACACTTGGCATTTGAGTTCCTTATTTATATTCAAAATAATTAAGATCAGAACATTTCTGTTTACTTAAAATAGGAGATTAACTTTACAAGAATTTAACTCTTAAAGCTCAGACCATCTCACAGACATGGCCTGTTCCATGGACCCATTCTTTGGTGGACTAAAATCACTTTTAGAGAGCCACTATCTGTGTGTGATTCTTTCTGTCTTACAGCATGATTGATCTGTAAATTGCAGTATATTTCCACAGTGTGTTCATATCAGTTGCACAAGGCAAATCACATTGACTGTTTTCCCACCCAATGTGGCAAAATAATCATTTTCTGCCATCATATTGTTAATAGAATGTACTTTAAGCATGGCAGTTAATGCACCCAAATCTACTCAGTTAGATAAATAGAATACTTTGTGTCATTAACATCTATTGCTTTATTTTTTCTTATGGGTAAATGAGATATAGCCTAAAAAAGAGTGTTATCCTTAGTTTTTGAATTTCTTTAATTCAGTTTCCTCAAATAGTAAGTTTAATATGGTCCATGTCTTAAAATTACATAAACTAATATAGGCAGTTTAGGAAGAGTGAAATATATCCTTTTTGGAAAATTATCTGCACCTTTCCAGAAAGATAAAATAATAGCTTCCTATTATGTTACCAGCTTTGTGTAACGTGTCTTGTCCTTGCTCTCAGTACACATTAGCAGTTTATCTCCTAATAGGACTAAAGAGGTAATTTTCTGCTGTTTCTTTTTTCTTTAACTTAGATTGAATTTAGTCTTAAAGGAGCACAAAAGCAAACATACAGACTCCTCATTCTGATTTTAAATAATTTAGAGTGGAACTGTGAACACAATATTTTCCCATTGAAGATCATTTTATACTGAAGTTTAATATAGGTTTTAAAATTTCTATTTAAAACTTGGGCTCAGGAGGGTGATGGTAAAGTGTGACATTCTCAAGCTGTTTCTTGGTGATGAAAAATGCATGAGAACATAACCCACACAGGACTAGTCAGGCGCTTTTGAATGTAATTTTCCATCAAGTTTTACTTGATTCAACTCAACATGTGGTTGATGCTTTACCAGTTTCTTGAAGAAAAAAGAATAGATGGTCCATTGTCTATTAATTTCTTCTTGTAAAGTTTTTTTTGTTCATTTTCTAACTGCAGTTAAATATCTAAATCATAATACTTTCAACCTTTCTTCTTTTCTTGTGTGTACACATTTATTTAAATTTTCTTTTAGGTGTAGATTTGCCTGCATCCCATGGGTCTTAAAATGTCATGTCCTCAATGCCGCATATGTACTTATAAATTTTCAATTTAGATTTGCTTTTTAACCCATATGGCTAGACTATTTATTTTTCTTTTTATTCTTATTAATAATTTCTAATTTGTTGCGTTGTGTTCAGAATAAGTAACTTGAAGTGTTTCTTACAGTTTTGATATTGAGATTTTTTTTTTTTGGTGGCCTAATCTTTCACCATTTTTTGTGAATGTTAAATGTGTACTTAAAAAGAATATATGTTAATATGCATATGTTAAAACGTTATTTCTAATACTCAAGCCCATATGTCTCTTACTTATTGGTCATTTGCCTGCTCTGTTGATGTCTGAATGATGAGTGTTTGTCTTGCATTATCACTGTGGATTTCACATTTCTCATTTTATTGTTACCAGCAACTATTTCATACACTGCAAAGCTATGTTGTTTGGCTCATACTAGTGTATGATTAGTAAATTTCTTGGTGGATTTTAACAAGGACCTACTGTGTAGCACAGGGAACTGTGCTCAATGTTATGTGGCAGCCTGGATGGGAGGGGGGTTTGGGAATGAATGGATGCCTGTATATGTACATGGCTGAGTCCCTTCCCTGTTCACCTGAAACCATCCCAGCGTTGTTAATCGGCTATAACCCAATGCAAAATAAAAAGGTTTTTAAAAAGTAAATCTCTTGTTGGGTTTTATTGGAGAAAATAATCTATCTGCTGTTTTGTGAATTCTGTCTTGTCTGCCATCAGTGTTACTATAATGTACAGTTTTGCAAAAATACTTTTTTTGGCTAGATTTCCCTTTTTATTTTCAGATTTGCTCTTTTGTGTGTTTTTTTTTAATTTGTTTGTTTGTTCTTTTGTCTTTTCTCAATAGCACATTGCTAGATTGTCTTTCCAATCTGAGAACTTTCTTTTAGTAGGGAAATTTTTAACGTTCTATTTATTATAAACATTGATATGTTTGGATATAACTTTCTTATTTTATGATTTTCTACTTTATATGTTTGTTATTGAGTATATGCCCCTTCTCTAGCTTCTCCATTCTTTTCCCTTTTTTCCCTTCTTCTTTTCACTTTTCTCTTACATTCTTTCTCTTCTTAACTTGTTTGGGATTTGTACATCTTATTTATTCTAGTAATTACCATCTAAGTCTTAAGAAATGTACTAAAAATTATGCATATGGAGTTAATTAGTATCTGCAATCTGTCTTTAACAATCCAGTAAATCCCAGTATGCTTTTATTTTTATTATTCTACTGTCTCTTGCCTTCCTGCACTTCCCCCGTCACTCTGACTCTAACTTATATGGAGATAAAATGGAATTTTGTACCTTTTCTTTCCCTGTGGGTGATAAAATTGCAACTTTTCCATCCCAACTGATACTCAGCTATCTTGAGTATCAGTTGCTTGGTTGTCTTTTTTCAGCCATTGTTAAATCTATAAAAATACTATGCTCGTTGAAAAAATTTTCTGTTTAAATGTAACTTCTCCCTAGATTTTTTTTTGAAAATTCCATTCAGACGTTGAACTTATTACTTTTTCACCTGTGTACATTCTTTTAGTCACGGCCCATACTTAAATATTTAATCTCTAAATCTCTGTTTCTTTTTAAAGGATACAATATCTTCTTGGATCTCTCTTAAGATACTGGTTATTTTTATTCAGTGTTGTTACGTTTTCAATAAGATGTTGGTATTCCTGAAATGATATATGATTCTTGGTTGTATACTCATTTTTGTATTTTAGAATCGCTCTCAGCTTATTCTGTTTTCTGTACCTTGTCTCTGGTGATTGTGTGAGAGGCAGGGACTGACTACATTTGAGGAAGTAGATGTTTTATTCTTTCTCTGGGTATTACCCACTCAGTCCTCACTCTGCCCTTCTAGCCTGAATACCCACCTTCTCAGCTGTCTCCTCTGCACATGTTCCTGCAGTTTGCTTGGGAGGACATTATGTGTTCAGCTCTGTCGATCAGTCTCCTACTTACCTAGTAGTAGTGTTAGTCGCTCAGTTGTGTCCAGCCCTTTGTGACCCCGTGGACTGTAGCCCGCCAGGCTCCGTTGTCCATGGGATTCTCCAGGGAAGAGTACTGGAGTGGGTTGCCATTCCCTTGATCTTCCTGACCCAGGAATTGAACCCGGGTCTCCTGCATTACAGGCAGATTCTTTACCATCTGAGCTATAGGGAACCCCATTTACCTAGAGGTTCCTAATTCTTTTATCTGTACTAGTTTTCTCCTACATATGAAGGCTCTGCGTCCCCCCAGTTTTTTTGAAGTTTTGATTCAGATTACTTTTTGTGTTTTAGAATTCCTCAAAATATGTGATTAGAAATTGATACTCTTTTTTGCTTCCCTTTTGTATTTCTGATTTATTATTTTTGAAAAGTTTCTTTTCAGTCATTCTGTGGCATTCTAGGTAGGAAGGAGGTAAACAGCATTGCTCAATTTGCTGCATAGAATCTTTATAAACTGTAGGAGTCAGATTCATTGAGGGTAAATTGTGTTTTTTCATAAGTGGTATAAGAGCACATGGTCAAGAATAGTGTAACATTAAGTTCTTGCCCTAAGCTTCTAAGATTGGTTTCTTACAGAGTACCACACAGTCATTAGTAACGTTTAATCAGTTACAAATATACTTAAAACTGTGATTACATAATACTTTTAAGAAGTTATTAATTCCTTATAGAATATTCATTTTAATGTGTATTGATACTATCTTTTTATAGTGACATTAAAATAACAGGTAATTTATCCTCATAGAGGACAGCACTCCCTTTTTCTTGCTGTCTGGTGAAAGTAGGGTGGGAGTTGACCGCAGCAAGAGTGGTCTCATCACTAGCACTTTTGTGGTCATGATAGGATGTACGGTTTCTTAAGGGAGAATGATTTTGTTGCAGCTTAACCTTAAGGATTGGTGTATGTAGACATAAGAGAGTTCATTTTGTAATAACTAGTGTTACCTGAATGTATTTGATTATTTGTATTATTGCTAAAAGGTATCAGAGAGGTAACTTTATATGACTGAATTTTATACAGTCATGATTTATAACAGGAGTCAGGTAGTAAATATTTTCAGCTTTATTGGCTATATGATCTTTCTAGTAACTATAATTCTGCTGTAGCTTGAAAAGCATAAAAGTGAAAAGTGAAAGTGAAGTCACTCAGTGGTGTCCGACTCTTTGCGACCCCATGGACTGTAGCCTACCAGGCTCCTCCGTCCATGGCATTTTCCAGGCAAGAATACTGGAGTGGGTTGCCATTTCCTTCTCCAGGAGATCTTCCCAACCCAGGGATTGAACCTGGGTCTCCCACATTGTAGGCAGACACTTTACCATCTAAGCCACCAGGGAAGTTGAAAAAGCATTAAAAATATGTAAATGAATGAGTGCGACTGTGTTCCAATAATGGGCTTCCCTGGTGGCTCAGTGGTAAAGAATCTGCCTACCAATGCAGGAGACCTGGGTTCCATCTCTGGGTCTGGAAGATTCCCTGGAGAAGGAAATGGCAACCCACTCCAGTATTTTTTGCCTGAAAATTCCATGGACTGAGGATCTTGGCAGGCTACAGCCCGTGGAGTTGCAAAAGAGTAGAGCACAACTTAGCGACTTAAACAACAAATGTTCCAATAAACTTTAGGTCACTAAAACTTGATTTTCATATAATTTTCACATGCTATGAAATTTTATTCTTTTTTAGATTCCCTCTGCATTAAAAATATATAGAGTTTTCTTACGTTTACGAGATATGTAAAACTAGGTGGTAGGCTAAATTTTTTAGCCCCTAATTTAGTTTTTCCAGTAGCCATATATGGATATAAGAACTGGACCATAAAGCTAAGCGCCAAAGAATTGATGCTTTCAAATTGTTGTGCTGGAGAGGACGCTTAAGAGTCCCTTGGTCTCAAAGAAGATCCAACCAGTGCATCCTAAAGGAATTCAACCCTGAATATTCACTGGAAGGAGGATGCTGAAGCTTGAAGCTCCAATACTTTGGCCACCTGATATGAAGAGCCAACTCATTGGAAAAGACCCTGATGCTGGGAAAGATTGAAGGCAAAAGGAAGAAGGGGGTGGCAGAGGATGAGATGGTTGGATAGGATCACCAGCTCAATGGACGTGAGTTCGAGTGAACCCCGGGAGATGGTGAAGGACATAGGAGTGTGTGCTGCAGTCCATGGGGATGCAGAGTCGGACACGACTTAGTGATGAACAACAACCACAGTTTAGAAGACTATATGATAACACGGAAAATATTCCTTTTGAGTGAAAAAAGCAGGTTACAAAACACTATCTGTAGTGTGATCTGTAGTGATGAATGTTAGAAAGCCTTCATCAGCATACAGAGAACACTAGAAGAGTCACTGATGGTGGTTCCCTGTTGGTGATTAGATCATGGGTAAATTTAAACTACACTGTGTTCATATGCATTTTCTTAGTTTTGTATCCTGAATATTTATAATGTTTTTAAAAATAAACATTCTTATAGCAGAGAGGAGTTATTTAAAAACTGATAGAGAATCAACATTTTCAGCAAAATTGGGTTATTTATTGTTAATTAGTTTGATACAATCTGTTTTGTTTACCCTCTGCTTCATTTTTAGCCAACAAGTCCCAAATTTGGAAAAGCTGACTCATATGAAAAACTGGAAAAACTAGGGGAAGGATCTTATGCTACAGTATACAAAGGGAAAAGCAAGTAAGTTCACTCAGTTTTGAATATTTCACATGGAAAGTATGCCTGCTCTCTTAGTACAAAATAACAGTGTATTTAAATAATTTTCACAAACAATAGACTTTCCTCCCTCAGGTTTTCTGTTATTTGTTGTTGTCATTGTTTTAGCAAATCATTAGAATTGGTTTTTTTCTGTGAGCAAAGTTTTGCAGACTTGCCCAGTTCCTCTTTTCTATGCTACCCCTCCCCCATCTTTACTTTCTCTTTCTCTCCTTGGAGATGGAACCCTCCAATGAGAATTCATTTCCAGGTGAATGATGTGATTAATTTCTTCTGGAGGTTTAGGGTTTGCTTAAGAATAAGAGGACTGATTTCATGGAGTCAGATGTATTGACCATTCTTGGGACCTTTTTTTTTTTGTATGTTCTTTTTTTTTCTTTTTTTTTTTTATAATTTTATTTTATTTTTAAACTTTACAATATTGTATTAGTTTTGCCAGACATCGAAATGAATCTGCCACAGGTATACCTGTGTTCCCCTTCCTGAACCCTCCCCCCTCCTCCCTCCCCATACCCTCCCTCTGGGTCGTCCCAGTGCACCAGCCCCAAGCATCCAGTATCATGCATCGAACCTGGACTGGCGACTCGTTTCATACATGATATTATACATGTTTCAATGCCATTCTCCCAAATCTCCCCACCCTCTCCCTCTCCCACAGAGTCCATAAGACTGGGACCTTTTTAAACTGAGCTTTTATGCCATCTTTCAGAAGTAATTAAACTACAAGCTCTTTCTTCCTGTCTCCTTTGACCTCACGCTGTAAGTATTTCCACAGAGAGAAGCAACTCTTCTTCTTTCCCCCATGCTATCCTGGGATCAGGACACAGACTTGGATTCTTTTTTTAATTTTTTTTAAAAAATGAGGTAATTTTAAATTTAATTTAATTTGGTGATTTATTTTGGCCTTGGTAAGTGGCATGTGGGATTCCTAACCAGAAATTGAACTCGTGCCCGCTACAGTGGAAGCATAGAGCCCCAACCCCTGGACTGGCAGGGAATCCTACAAATTTGGGTTCTTCAGAAGCTTGCCTCTGTATGTTCCTGATATGCCTTCTCCCTCTCCCTTTTTTATTAACACTGAGTTACTGTATTTGGTAACACGTAGCGTGTAAACTGTCCTTGTTTTTGTCTCTCTTTTAAGTCATTATGAAGGGTAGGAAATTCCAACTAAGCAATCAGTTAGCAATAATTGAGTTACTCACTAAGATAAGTAATTAAAGAGCTATAGAAGACAGTTCTGTGAAGGATCATTCTAAACTTGTCATTGGAAATTTTGACTATTTGCTTATTGAGGTACTCTGGCTTTTCTGGAAAGTAGTCTTACACCACTGTTCATAGTTTTTCAGTTAAGAAGGTGAAGCAATATTCCTGATAAAGGAAGATATGTAAGTATGGAAATTCAGGAATGCTGTAGATCAAAAATTGAGTGTTAATTTTGAGATTTTATTTTTTTACTTAAAAAAGCCTTATAAATTTTGAGTAGGAAAAAAATATGGGGAACGAAGTAACAAAATCTAGAGGGCTGTTGATGACTTCATTCTATCCCTTGAGCATAATGAAATATCATGAAAATGGCTTCACTAGTTGAGTTAATTTCAACAGTGGTTGTATCCCAGGTTTTTTTTTATTTTTTCCTAGGGAAAAATAGTATTCTGCTGTATAAACATAACTTGCACCTTTGATGTTAAGAAGGTGAAGATAACTACACTGAATTAAGCAATTGTTTTGTATAAAGTATGGTATATTCATTGTCTCAGTTACTCCTCACGACACTCTGTAAGATAGGCCCCATTATTACATTATTGCCATCTCCGCTGGACCAGGCGTCTTGGTGCCTAGAGAAATTTCGTCCCTTGTCCAAGTCCATGCAGGTTATTAGTGACAGAGCTTGTCTTGGCTCATGTCTATCTGATTTGAGGTCGTCTTTTCCTAACCATTGTCCTTCCACAGGATAAGGTCTTCTTGGAAAGACTTGGTCCTGCGTAAATATTCCAGATGGTTGTCCCAGATGCTCTGGCTTATTTTAACTGTGAATCCAACTGAAGCAAACATAGCATTTCGTTATATGGAAATGAACCAATCACTTTGCAGTGCCCTCCCATCAAAGATATGCTCGCCTGGTTTCCAAGTACCAGATTACAACTCAGATGCTTCAGATTTATGACAAAATCTTGAGACATAGTTGAAACGTTCTGTTTATTATGCCTGAATAAAACAAAGACTGCTTTTTAAGTACCTACAGTCTTTGAGAAGGATCCTTCTGGACAGTTAATACTTTTCACTCCAGCAGGTTTCAGTGTAACCTGTCAGCATTTCTCGAGCAGTTTAAAACTCTCTGGTCACGTGAACGATTTAATTTCCTCCAGCTGGAGATGGAATCCACTGACCACTCACCTGCTTTAGGAGATGACAGGCTGCTTGGCTTATTTTACAGTGGTAAGTGGCCTTACCTTTACAGTGGCAAGGTCAGGCCAAAGAACAATAGTCACGTGCATCTAGCAACATTGGAGAGCTGAATTTGGTGTGTCTTCTGAAGCACTACATGATTTAAAGAGTCAGCTGAATGTCGGGATCCTTGTTCCAATACTACTCACTCTCTCATAGCTGTCTGCATCCCTACTTCTTCGTTTTTTTTTCAATTGTTCATTTAATTCATCTCTTTGACTGTGCTGGGTCTTAGTTGTGGCATACTGGATCTAGTTTCTTGACCAGAGATCAAACCCAGGCCCCCTCCTTTGGGAGTCTTGGCCACTGGACCACTAGCGAAGTCTTCGTGCTTCCATCTTTAAATATTGTCTTTAGCATCATGCTCAAGAGCAGCTGTCATTACATTGCAATAAAGCTGCCTGTCATTTGTAGAGATACCACTGATGCTTGAATGGTGAGCATTTTACGTATGTGTAAAATGTCAAGTTTGGATTTTGCCATAGAGCTCATTTTATTAGTTTGCTAGACTGCTAAAATAAATAGCATAGCTTAAGCATGGCTTAAACAGCAGAAACGTATCATCTCCTGGTTCTGGAGGCTAGATCTAAGATCAGGGAATTGGCACAGCTGGTGTTCTTACGGCTGGTACCGTAAGGCAGAGTGTGCTCGTTGACTCTGTCCTCGCTCCTGAGGTGTCCAGCAGTCTTTGGCGCTCCTGACTCGGTGCTACGTCACCCTGATGTCTGCCCTCATGTTCACGTGGTGTTCTCTTTCGACATGTTTGCCTCCACATCCCAATTTCCCCTTTTTATAAGAACGCTAGTCATTTTGGATTAGGGCCCACTATAATGACCTCATTTCGCTTGACTACTTCTGTAAAGATGCTGTGTCCATACAAGGTCACTTTCTGAGGATTTAGGACTTAGAACTTCAGCATATCTTTTTTGGAGGATACAGTTGAATCCATAACACTCATTCATTTCAGACCTCACTAATTTAGCATCAGTGTGCATGGTAATATTCTTCTTTACCATCTCCATTTATGGTATAAGTACGTCATCTTTTATTTCATGGTTCAAATAAAATAGGCAAAGAATATCCCCCCAATCAAAAGACTTGTGTAATTTTTGACTTTGATACCGTTGCCGTTAGCCATTGTTTAGAAACCTGAGTAGAAATAGAAAGATTTTTTTTTACTCTTGAATTCACTTGGGTTTCTTATTCCTGTAACAGTACATAGTCTGGGGAGAAGTTGTCTGAGATTCCTATACTGTGTAGCTTTTTGGTAAGGAACTTGCCTCTAAAAAGTATGGCTGGTTAACTGCAACCATTTCAGCGTACAACACTTACAAACAAGTTTCTTATTAAAAAAAAATTTTTTTTTTGAACCCTCCCACAGTTCCATGTTTAAGTAGAGATTTGTTTTGTTTTGAAACCAGTGTTCTCCAGCTTCTTAATACTTTCTTTGTGCTTATGTGTGTTTATGTTTGGGATGGGAGGCAGTTTATCATCACTCCTGTTACTAATCTTTTTCCTGGTTTGATTTCCTGGTTTTGTTCTCTCGTCTAAATCCCTGTAACATTTAATATAGGATTTAAAAAAATCATGCAGTGTGTAATACTCTACATTTTAAAACTCGTGGCATTTAAAGATATCTTTAGTTCAGCACCTTGAAATCCTCTGTTTTCCAGAGCACTTTTGTACATTCAGAGATTTGTTCACGTTTTTTGAGTTTTTAAAACTAATGGTGAGTGTTCTATCCTGCAGGTGGATAGAAAGAAGCTTAGATACAGACTCTGCCCTCAGGAAACAGCAGTTCTGAAGGGAGATGGTCCATATGCTATAATAGCTCTGTATAAGTTAGAATGCTGTTATTGTTGATTAGTCACTAAGTTGCGTCTGACTCTTTGCGAGCCCATGAACTGCAGCTTGCCAGACCCCCCTGTCTTTCACTATCTCCCAGAGTCTGTTCATGTCTATTGAGTCAGTGATGCCATCCAGCTATCTCAACCTCTTTCGCTCCCTTCTCCTCTTGCTCTCAGTCTTTCCCAGGATTAGGGTCTTTTCCAATGAGTTGGCTCTTTGCATTAAGTGGCTACAGTATCTATCTATCTATTTACATATACATACAGCTAGAATGCAGTCAGAAAGGCCCAGGGGAAATGGTGTGAAATTTCAAAAAGAAGAATGTTGAGTAAAGTATTTATTCTCTCCAGTGGTGACTGGTTGAATTCATAGCCTCATGTGCTTTTAAATCCAGCCTCCCTCGTCGCTGTGTGTTATTTGTAGGACTCCTTGGGAGAGTTTTCTTATGGGACTTGGTCCTCTAGGCACACACAATGACATTTTCACTGTTTGTTACCAAACTCTTCACAAAGTCTGTGAAAGCCCGAGGGCCATAAAGTAAAAGCAAGCTGCTTTATTTGAATTATTGTGCAAATTTAAATAAAAGCACTAGTGTTGTGTTTGAGTGTTAACGTGGGGTTGGCGTTAAGCAATAGAATTTGAAAGGCTTGGCGGGTTGTTCACGGGTGAGCTCATGAATGGCTGCCTGTTGTAGGTAGGAGCTGTGAGCGCCAGCCACTTCAGCTCCCAGACTTGGAGTGTGGCGGGCTTGTGTGTTCCTCACTGCGCTGGGATCTGCTGGAGGGGTGCACCTGCATCTCCTCCTCACCCCAGATGCTCGAGTTTTCCCGGCTTCCACCCCCTGCCGCGAGTGCTGGGAACCTTTACTCTTGCCTGGGACAGACTTCAGACTCCTCTCTTTTCCTTCCTGTTTTATCTAGAGAGGATGGAGACTGTGGCTGCTTGTTTTTAAATTAATGCATTCCTTCATTTGGCTGCCTCAGCTCTCTGTTGCGGTACTGTTTTAGCCATGGCATGCAGCGGGAAGCCGGGCCCGCTGCGCTGGGAGCACGAAGTCTTGGCCCCCGAACCACCAGGGAAGTCCTGTTGCTGCTTGTTTTTGATTTTCTCATACTTCTTGTGTCATTTAGAGGAAGAGAAACTTTGTTCTCTAGTTCCGTCTCTGGAATTAAGAGTATGGGACTTAGTCATCCCATGGATGCTCCTGATTTCTGGTCTTTTTTTTTTCCCCATCTCGTCATCAGTTTCTGTTGAGGTAAAGGTACCAAAACCTTCCTCCTGCAGGAGCCTGCTCGACAGAGAAGCCTGCCCATGCTGGTGTGTGCCAGCTCTGAATCGTTATCTCAGAGGTCAATAGGAAGGAACAATGGAGGAATTTGCTCATTTTGTGTAACACAAGACTTATGTGATTGCAAATGCCAGTCTTCTTTTAGCATTTCTTTCTGCCAATTTGTGCCGAATAATTGAACTTGAAATCAATGACCTCATAAATTGAGAGACTACAGCCAAACCAAGGCTGAGCCATACTAAATACGTTTCAAAGAGCTCTTCAAAGGCCCAGGAGAAGTAGGGGGAGAAATGCTGTGAATTAAAACAAGCAGTAGCAAGAAGAAAGGCAGTGGCAGTTAACCACCTTTTCAGAATATCTGATATAAAAGAGGGGCTGGCTGTTACTGCTGGGCCCTGAAGGTCAGCTCCACTGAAACACTATCAGCAGAGTGTGAAGCATTCTAGAAGTCAGAAAACCCCAGATGCAGAACACTGGACTCCGGGTTCACTGAGGTTCTGGTCCTCAGTGTTGATACTTGGACTGTCATACCGACTTTCAACATCCTGAGAGGTTATCTACCCACAAACAGAAGCTACAGACGAGAGGCAAATCTGATTACTTTTTATCGGCTCTGCTGCTCTCCCTTTCTCATTAGGTCTGCTCTGATTTCTTTTTGACTTTGGGTCCATAGGCTTATTGTCACAGCTCACTTCAAAGATCAAGCCTGTAAGCACACTATTCGTCACATGGTGTGAAAAACAGCAGCCTGCTATGATAATGCAATCCATGTTAGTTTTGTAATTTAATGCACAAAGTACGGTATTACAGCGTACATCAAGAGACACTGGATTAAAAATGGAATGAATGGAGTTGGCACCATGTAATTTCCAAACTGGGGGCTCCTTGTGTACAGATGAACATTGGAAAAGTAGAATTTTTTATCCTTACTTAGTCCGAGGAGGATAACAGCCCACCCACCGGCATCTACTAATTTTATTTTTCAAAATCTTAAAGCCTATTCACAGTGCAGACTCAGCCCAGACTTCCTTTGGAAGAAGAATGCAAGGCATTGCAAGCTGGTTCGTGGGCACAGCTGGTTTCCTTTAGTTTGCAGCAGATACACAAACAATACCTAATCTTTCTGACAAAAGTGACAATGAGGATATTGTTTAAGCAAGAAGCATAATTTCAATCGTTAGACTACACTGCACGGGGATAGCTTTCCTATTAGACAATATTTTAATGATGGCCTCCGTTAGCCATTTTCATTATCAGGGTTCTTTGATCATTTGATTAGGAGACCCTCAAAATAATCAGTGATATTTCCTGTCTTTAGGGTTGTAGTCTAGCTGGTGAAAATGGAGGCATTCTTTGGAAATTAGGAATCCTTTGAAAGAGTTAGTGTAGAATATCCAATTATCATAATGTCAGGGCTCTTAGACTCTCTTGCAGTTCAGCTTAAGTGGTTTTTGAGGAGGGCTTGGAATGACATGGTAAGATTGGTTTCAGTTTAAAGCAAACCCACATTCCTGAGTTGCTTCATTATCATTGCCATCCTTTTAGTTTAAACCAGGATGCATTTGCTGATGCCTGGAGACATATTTGTTTTCATAACTGGGGGAGTGGTAGTGGTGGTATTGGCATCGAGAGGCCAGGGGTGTTGTGAAACATCGTACAAAAGAACAGGACAGTCTCACGCAACAAAGACTCATTTGGCCCCAAGTGTCAGTAGCGCCAAATCTGAGAAGCCCTGGTCTCACCAAGGAGTGTATAGAGGCGTTGCCCATTTCAAAGAGCTCTTTCCATTGGAGACGTTTCCTAAGCTGGTACTGAGTTTGGGGTTCTGGGCCAAGCAATGGATCTGTTGTTGTCGTTCAGCTGCTTAGTCGTGTCCAACTTTTGTGACCCTGTGGGCTGCAGCACCCAAGGCTTTCCTGTCCTCCACCATCTCCCAGAGTTTGCTCAAACTCACGTCCATTGAGTCAGTGATGCCATCCAACCATCTCATCCTGTCACCCCCTCTCCTTCATGGTGGACCAAAGAGAGTTTTGCTTTCCATGGGGCCTGTCATCTAGTGGGGAAGGCAAACATGACTCAAGTCAGCAGCCTGTGTGCTCGTTGCTCAGTCGTGTCTGACTCTTTTGCAACCCTATGGACTGTAGCCCACCAGGCTCCTCTCTCCATGGGGTTTCCTTGGCAAGAATACTGGAGAAGTATTCTGCTACTTCCTTCTCCAGGGGGTCTTCCTGACCCAGGGACTGAACCCACGGCTGTTGCATTTCCTGTGTTGACAAGTGGATTCTTTGCCACCACGCCACCTGGGAAGCCCCAAGTCAGCAGACAAATTACAGCAGATGTAGTTTTAAATCACGTAAAGGAAAAGTGAGCTGCTGCTGCTGCTGCTGCTAAGTCACTTCAGTCGTGTCCAACTCTGCGACCCCACGGACTGCAGCCCACCAGGCTCCCCCGTCCCTGGGATTCTCCAGGCAAGAACACTGGAGTGGGTTGCCATTTCCTTCTCCAATGCATGAAAGTGAAAAGTGAAAGTGAAATTGCTCAGTTGTGTCCAACTTAGTGGCCCCATAGACTGCAGCCTACCAGGCTCCTCCGTCTATGGGGTTTTCCAGGCAAGAGTACTGGAGTGGAGTGCCATTGCTTTCTCCGAAAAGTGAGCTAGGAGAAATAATTAAGGTAGCGGGTGGTGGTTTCTATGTTTATGTCAGGGACAGCGGTAGGCAGTGCGTCTACCTTAGATGAATGGCCAGTGGAAGCCTTGCTGATGAGGGGACATTTACACTTAAATCTGAAGGAGGAGATGTAACCAACCAAGTAAAGATCAGGGACAAGAGAGTTGCACGTCAGACCCTGGGAAGAGCTTGGTGTTTTCTGCAGACTCAGAGAGCCCCATGTGACTGGGAGTTCAGGGGAGGTTGGTATGATTTGAGCTTTGAAGAGTTGTCAAGGATTTGAGGATAGTCTTAGGAATGTTCTGCTTATATATTACTGCAAAATGAACTACCTCAAAGCTTAGAGAGTTAAAACAGCAGCTGCCATTTATTTTGCTTATGAACTTGCTATTGCGAAGGGCTGGATGGGAAAGGGTTGTAGCTGTTCCATATGGTGTCATTTTTCACAGCTGAACTGGGAAATGAGGGGTCTGTATATGATTCACTAAGTGGATATAAAATGCTCAATAAGAGGGGGAAGAAAAAGAAGAAAGAAAAGGATAAAGCAATGAATAGAAAACAGTTACAAACAGGATAGATATTAGTGCACTTATATGAAAATCACTTTGAATGTAATTGGTGTAAATACTCCAGTTGAAAGACAGAGATTGTCAAAGTGGATAAAATACAAGATCAAACTAACTATATGTTCTTTATCAAAAACCCACTTTAGGTATAAAGATTCAGGTTAAAAGTAAAGTAAGAGAAAAATATACCATGCTAACTCTAATTAAAAGAAAGCTGGAATTAGTGATACTCATTTCAGACTAAGCAGACACTTCTGATGATTCTAAAGACCATCAGAGATAAAGAGGGGCATTCCATAATGATAGAGAGGTCAGTTTTCTAAAAAAGACACAAAAGTTCTTAAAGTGTATGTATCTGACAATAAAGTGTCAAAATACATGGGGCAAAAATGGATACAACTGAAGGATTGATAGGCAAACCCCTGTAGTAACTGGAGACTTCAGGACCCGTCTGTCTGTCAGTAACTCATAGATCAAGCAAGAAGGAGTATTAGCAAGGAATAGATGCCCTGAACAACAACAGAATACAGAAGGTGGAAGCCGCCTACATGGTAAGGCCCATGCCCAGCACCGAGGGGTCACTGTCAACTTCATCAGTCAACTGTTGGAAGAGACCAGATTCCCGGGAAGGGGATGCAGACTGCACTTCTCAGCGAAAAATGTCAAAGAGTCTTTGGGCCATGTTTTAATACCTCACAATACTGCTTGGATTTCATTTTAGTCTGGAATTCAATCTTTACTCCTACCTTTGCACAGGGTTCTTTCACTTGTCTTTTCATTTCCTACTTTTTGGATTACCCTCACTCATTTTGTATCATATTCCCAAGAGGGACAAGGTGTTTTGGTGTAAGGTGCTTTTTGGAAAGGAGGACCTTATGTCCTGGTTTGCTTGGGACAGTCCTGATTTATGCTTCCTATCTTTGTGTAATTATTTATTGCTCATTTTTGCTAATTCAGTGTTTTTTTACTATTCACTGTCTCCATTTGGATGATAAAATATGTGATCACCTTCCTTATGTAGTGCTTTATTCTTCTAGAACTTGACAAAACATTTTGCCAAAAACAAAATTCCTTTAAAGTATTTTACTGTGGAATCTAGTTGAGTATTTAGAAGCATCAATTGCAGTGAACCTTGGAGATGTTTTGAATTGTTTGTGATTATCACTGAACCTCTAATGAAGATTTGTCAATTGATTTAAAAAGTTTCATGGCTAATTAGTGAGTTTTAGGTATAGCACATGCTCTAGGACAGCAAGGTATGGAGGCTAGACTTCAGGAATTTTGTAGCAACTGATCAGTCTAAAATTCATATGATTTACCCAGATCCCTTACTACTCATGCCATAAAGCATAGGCTCAGAGCCACTCAAGGTAAGAGAAATATTGAACAATATTGAAACATGCATTAATGAGTAAGCTGGGGCTTGGATGAAATCAGGAACTTTTAGAGCCCAAAGCTAATAGTTTTTACTGTCAATAAGTTTTAGTCAAATGCTGACTGTCTGTTTAGCATTGATGTGTACAAAAAGAGTATATTAAACCATTACGTGCGTCACGTCAGTCAAGTCCGACTCTTTGCGACCCTATGGCCTGCCAGGCTCCTCTATCCATGGGATTCTCCAGGCAAGAATCTGGAGTGGGTTGCCATGCCCTCCTCCGGGGGATCTTCTCAACCTAGGGATCAAAACTGACTCTTGAATTTCCTGCACTGGCAGACAGATTCTTTATTACTAGCACCGCCTGAGAAGCCCTCACTATACCATTAGGAGCAATTATAACAATGGAGACATGTCATGTACTTGACAGTTTCAGACTACAAATTGTATAGAGTAATTGAATGCAAAATTGGATTGTAGACCCTGTTGATTTGGGGTGACTTTTAAGGAATACAAGGAGAAGGCAATGGCACCCCACTCCAGTACTCTTGCCTGGAAAATCCCGTGGACAGAGGAACCTGGTAGGCTGCAGTCCATGGGGTCGCTAAGAGTCGGACACGACTGAGCGACTTCACTTTCACTTTTCACTTTCATGCATTGGAGAAGGAAATGGCAATCCACTCCAGTGTTCTTGCCTGGAGAATCCCAGGGATGGTGGAGCCTGATGGGCTGCCGTCTATGGGGTCACACAGAGTCAGACACGACTGAAGTGACTTAGCATAGCATTAAGGAATACAAGATCTGGTAGGTCAGGGGTTTGATCTGATTCTTTCCCTCCGTATGCTTGAGTTGCCCCTAAAGTTCAGCTTCAGGCTCTTGTTTTTTTTTGGGGGGAGTGGTGTACCCTGTGGCATGTGGGATCTTAGTTTCCTGACCAGGGATCGAACCCATGCCTCTTGTGGTGGAAGCGTGGAGTCTTAACCACTAGACCGCCAGGCAAGTCCTCCAACTTCAGGTTCTCGTTTGTTGCTCCGTTATAATTAATCGGAGAGTGTTATCTACCTTTGTCAGTAAAATTTGGAAATGGAAAAGATAATACAAGCTCAGGGGCTTTTATGAAGAAAAATATCCTGAGCTCAACAAATCTCAGACAGGAAATTATTTTAAACATCCCAGGCATGAGACATTTCTCATGCTTAATGGTTGATTCCAAGCAAATATGTGCTCCCTTCCTTCTAGGGTTCAGGGAGACAGATATATATATATATATTTCCCTGTATAAACAAATTCTTTGAAAATTTAAAAGATAATTCTGTTTCTAGTTTGAAATGGTCTCCCTGGGATTGCTGTGTTTTTAACTATCGCTGTTTTAAGGGATTTAAATAAATGATCCTACGGATCCACCAGCATTGACTGAGAGGAAGGAAGATTGTAAACACTAGGAACTCTGGTTACCAGTTGAAAGCCCTGTTCTAACTCAACTGAGAATAAGATAGACGTCATTCCTAATTGGCCTGATGGGTGAGACAAGGGATATAATTCTGAAGCAGCTTGGTAGGCAGCGCAGGTACCGACAGACAAAAAAAACCCAGAGGAAAAGGAACCAAAGGCCTTTGCTGTGTGCCTGATCAGACCTCCTAGGAGAAAGAAGAAGGAAATGGAGATACTGAGAAACCAAATCAGTGTTACAAACAAGGCCTACTGGGGATCGCAGAGGAAGCTGAGTTCCTAATGAGAAGGCAATGGACTTGGTTAAACAGAGTGACACTCCTCCACCCACTCCCCCGATTCATGTCCTGGGAAAGTTTCAGTGTCAAGCTCTGGAGAGTTGAGGGTGCCTGGGATTGGGCCCAAAGTGAAGCATAGAGGATGATTAAATTAAAACTGAATCTGTCTCTTCTCTGGGTGAAATAGAAGGGATGAAAAAATAAAGTGTTAATAGAGTTGGACAAAGGAAGAACTAAAGACTGTGAAAGGGGTTGCTAGGAGAAGGAGTAAGAAAACCAGCCAAGTGCCAAGGAAGGATGAGAGTTGCTGAAAAGCGTGGACGATGGTGTCAGATATTTGGCAAAGGCGAATCAGAAGAGTCCTGAAAAGAACCCGTTACAATTAGGAAGGTGTTTCTTAAATATGTGTAGGGGACTGATGAGGGCTACAGACCTAATTGCTTTGGTTGAAGAGAGAAGGGGGAAAATGGAGGATGAAATGCAAGCTCTTTTTTTTTTTTTTTGGCCATGCCACATACGGTATCTTAGTTCCCTGACCAGGGATCGAACCTATGCCTCCATTTGGAAGCTTGGTGTCCTAACTCACTGGACCTCCAGGGAACTCTGCAAGCAATTCTTTTGAGGGGTGAGGCAGGGGAGAAAAGGAGAATAAGAAGAAAGGGCAGAAGTGCTTTGTGACAACCTAGAGGGGTAGGACAGGGGTGGGGTGGGAGAGAGGTTCAAGAGGGAGGGGAAAAGTGTATATTTATAGCTGATTTGTGTTGTTACACAGCAGAAACCAACACAATATTTTAAAGCAATTATCCTCCAGATAAAAATAAATTTTGAAAATAATAGCTATAACTGGAATATAAGAATGGGAATAAATATAACCAACGTGATTTCTGCTGATATTTTTAGACTTTATCTTCTACTCTATGTACTTGAAAATCATTTATAAGGTATATAATTTATTATTCAAAAAATTTTAAACTAGCATAGAAAATACATGACAAATTAGGAATATAGCTATAGTAAGAGTGGCTATATATTATGTTTTATATGTAAAATACTATGTGTGGTATTAATAAAAGCTATATTATTGTAAAAAAGTTCTTGAAAAATAAGAAAAAAGTAGCAAAATTTCAGATGGCTAAAGAACATGAAAAACAACCCAACAAAATGGACACAAATGGCCAATAAGAACATGGAAAGGAAAGAACAAGGAGAAAGGGCAAACGTGTTTTCGATGTTTTAGCTTTAAACTAAATGGGAAGGAGCTGAGTGTGTGTATAGATTATAATAAAGGAGCCAGTAAAAAGGGAGAGAAGAATTGATTAAAGAATCACTTCTGGATGCAGAAATTTGAGGTACTCTCTTTTCTCTGTCACTTGAACTTTATTCGTATGTCCCTGGTAATTGGTCTTGCCCTTTCTTATTCTGATAATATATAGGTCTGAAATCATTGTTTTCCT
Organism: Bison bison bison; assembly: GCF_000754665.1. NCBI lineage: Eukaryota > Metazoa > Chordata > Mammalia > Artiodactyla > Bovidae > Bison > Bison bison. Next base: position 8,825,911 of record NW_011494706.1, on the reverse strand, counting down.
TGCCAGCTTTGTCTCATGTCGGACTTAGACATATGAGAACATGAAAGTGTTAGTTGCTCAGTCATGGCCGACTCTTTGCGAGCCCGTGGATTGTACCCACCAGGCTCCTATGTCCATGGAATTATCCAGGCAAGAATATTGGAGTGGGTTGCCATTTCCTTCTCCAGGGGATGGGATTGAACCCGGGTCTCCTACATAGCAGGCAGCTATTCTGTACCATCTGAGCCACCAGGGAAGGCCATGAGAACATAATCCTTCTTAAATATCTCTTCTCCTTTTATTTGTGTTCTTTAAAAATTCAGATATATTACTGAACTGTCTGTGTAGCCCATTGGTTTCTCTTCTTGGCCAATTTTTCTTCACTGGTGCTAGTTAAGATTTTAAAGTAACACTGATTTATGTAAATCATCTATTTTTTGATGCTACCTATCTCTTGGTGATTAGGGTCATGATGTAAAGCTTATATTTATTGAACGCTGGGTTAAGCCTGATTTTCTCATCCGTGAAAGTAGGGCTGATAATGAAATTGGTTTCACATGGTTGTGAAGAGTGTCTATGAATGAATACCTTTGGAGTGTCTATAACTGTGTCTCACGTGTTAAATGAATGTTGGCCATTACTTTTTTCTTTGTTTCTATTAACAATACTAGAAAAGCTTTGAAATGAGGTTACTTTCTTGTTTTACAGATGTAGAAACTGAGGTCCATAAAATTTGAGTAACTTGTCCATAATCACACAGCTCAATGACGGAGCTGGTCACTCCAACTGAAGATCCAATTTCTTAATTTTTATCTCCTTTCATTTTTCAGGGGGTGTGTGGGAGACATTTTGACATCTGTTTTCTTAAAATCTATGCTGTCGGGACTTCCTGGTGGTCCGGTGGATAAGATGATGCGGTCCCAATGCAGGGGGCCCTAGTTCAGCCCCTGGTCAGGGAGCTAAGCTCGCACATGCCGTAGCTAAGACCTGGCGCAGCCAAATAAATGAATAAGTAAAGAAAAATATTTTAAAACATCTATGCTATCTATGATCACTGTATCCCTTGTTAATGATCAACACTAGGGGTACTTAGCCATTTTTTTCCCTGTGATGATTATATCTTTCCTCTGTGTCATTTTCATTTATCATTCGTATTCTCCACTATTCTGGGCAACTCTACAGTGACACCATAGTTATTTTTCCCTGTGTTTCACCCAAGTGGTTTATGGCCTTCCAAATAGTAGGTGCCTGCATGAAATAGAACTCTTACTGTTCCCTTTTGTTGTCTATTGGATACGTTTATTTTGGACAAGGTTTCCATCCCATTGCTCCCTTTTCATGGTGAACCACAGACCAAGGTTTGATGGCACCAATTTCTCTTACCACTTTTTAAAAATTCTTTTCATATGGCAGACATAACTCCGAATCTGCCAGCACCTTTACAGCTGTTTTATCCTTCTCATAAATAATGGAGCAACTGATATGGCAGTAAGAATTGTACCTTAACAAAATAAAATGCTTTCCAATAGGTTTCTGAGTAAATCAGAAACTCAGCACCCTTGAACCCCTACTCAAAGCGTATTCCCAGCACCAGCTATGAATGTAGTTTGGCATTCCAACCTAGAATTAAGAGGAGAAAATGATTCTCTATACCTATTACATCCTTTGAAAGTCTTGTCAAATTTTCATGGGCCTTGTTCTTATATTAGTCACTTCCTTTTGTGTTAGTATCTAAGCAGGTACCTTTTTTGAATATATTTGTTCACCAGTTTTCAGGTGACTTGATTAATTTCAAATCATTTTTAGAATGCTTGACATGACCTGAGCTTACTTGCCGTTGACTCATCTGTTAGAACAGAAGCTTGCTTAATTAATAAGACCTGGAGAGAACAACTGTAGTTAAGGTTATTTTGCCTAATAAGTATGGTTATGTGGATGATGCTTCATCATAAACACAATTACTGAAGCTACGTGCATGCTCAGTCACTCAGCTGTGTTTGACTCTTTGTGAACCCCCTGGACTGTAGCCTGCCAGGCTCCTCTGTCCATGGAATTTTCCAGGCAAGAATGATGCAGTGATTTGCCATTCCCTTCTCCAGGGGATCTTCCCAACCCAGGGATCAAACCCATATCTCCTGCGTCTCCTGCATTGACAGGTGGATGCTTTACCGCTGAGCCACTGGGGAAGCCCTGCTGAAGCTGACATGGCCAGATTTCTATGTAGAGACAGTGTTGCTGCTGCTGCTGCTAAGTCGCTTCAGTCGTGTCCGACTCTGTGCGACCCCATAGACGGCAGCCCACTAGGCTCCCCCGTCCCTGGGATTCTCTAGGCAAGAACACTGGAGTGGGTTGCCATTTCCTTCTCCAGTGCATGAAAGTGAAAAGTGAAAGTGAAGTCACTCAGTCATGTCCGACTTCATGACCCCATGGACTGCAGCCTACCAGGCTCCTCCCATCCATGGGATTTTCCAGGCAAGGGTACTAGAGTGGGGTGTCATTGCCTTCTCCGAGAGACAGTGTTAGTAGCTACTTAATAATTAGCCTGTATAGTTTTATTTCTCTTTATATGTGTCAAAACCTTTCCGTTGTATTATATATATTCATATAGCTTATTAATATAGAGGTATTCATATATATATATATGAAAAGAAAGTGCAAAGAGGTTGTAGTAGAGATTTTCTTTGAAAGTTGAAGAAAGTGGAGTTGACAGGTTGAAAGATAGGTACAGGTTTAAAGCTCTGAGTAGTAAAATTTCTTCACTGAAAACTTGTATCTCAGCTTCTCATCTGATACTTTCTTACTGTATTGAAGAGTTGGAGTCATTCCATCTATCCAAAAATGAGTTAATCTTTCTGTTTTTTCAAGTCTCCTGTATAATGGAGTCACACTTTCTCCTTCAGTTCAGTTCAGTTCAGTTCAGTCACTGAGTTGTGTCCAATTCTTTGTGACGCCATGGACTGCAGCATGCCAGGCTTCCCTGTCCATTACCAACTCCCGGAGCTTACTCAGATTCATGTCCATCGAGTTGGTGATGCCATTCAACCATCTCATCCTCTGTCGTCCCCTTCTCCTCCTGCCTTCAGTCTTTCCCAGCATCAGGAATTTTTCCAATGAGTCAGTTCTTCACATCAGGTGGCTGAAGTGCTGAGTAAGCTATGAGCGTAATGACTGAATGCTTGCTTGATAACATGATTAATCCTGTCCTCTCAATTTCTAAAGTTAATAATCTCAGATTATTAGTGGTTTGGATTTCTTTTTTGATGTGGACTGTTATTAAAGTCCTTGTTGAATTTGTTGCCATATTGCTTCTGTTTCATGTTTTGGTTTTCTGGTCACGGGACATGTGGGATCTTAGCTCTCTGACCAGCCATTGAACCTGCACCCCCTGCATTGGAAAGTGAACTATTAACCATTGGACCACCAAGGAAGTCCTCATGGTTGGGATGTTTAAAATAAGGGTTAAAAAGAAGAATAAGCAATGTTCAGTTCAGTCGCTCAGTTGTGTCCGACTCTTTGCGACCCCATGGACTGCAGCACGCCAGGCCTCCCTGTCCATCACCAACTCCCGGAGTTTTCTCAAACTCATGTCCATTGAGTCAATGATGCCATCCAACCATCTCATCCTCTGTCATCCCCTTCTCCTTCTGCCTTCAATCTTTCCCAGCATCAGGGTCTTTTCAAATGAGTCAGTTCTTTGCATCAAGTGGCCAAAGTATTGGAGTTTCACCTTCAGCATCAGTCCTTCCAATGAATATTCAGGACTGATCTTCTTTAGGATGGACTGTTTGGATTTCCTTGCAGTCCAAGGAACTCTCAAGAGTCTTCTCCAACACCACAGTTCAAAAGCATCAATTCTTTGGCGCTCAGCTCTCTTTATAGTCCACCTCTCACATCCATATATGACTACTGGAAAAACCATAGCTTTGATTAGACAGACCTTTGTTGGCAAAGTAATGTCTAGCTTTTAAATATGCTGTCTAGGTTGGTCATAACTTTTCTTCCAAGGAGCAAGAGTCTTTTAATTTTGTGGCTGCAATCACCATCTGCAGTGATTTTTGGAGCCCCCCAAAATAAAGTCAGCCACTTTTCCCACTGTTTCCCCATCTATTTGCCATGAAGTGATGGGACCAGATGTCATGATCTTAGTTTTCTGAATGTTGAGTTTTAAGCCAACTTTTTCACTCTCCTCTTTCATTTTCACCAGAAGGCACTTTAGTTCTTTGCTTTCTGCCATAAGGGTGGTGTTATCTGCATATCTGAGGTTATTGATATTTCTCCTGGCAGTCTTGATTCCAGCTTGTGCTTCATCCAGCCCAGCGTTTCTCATGATGTACTCTGCATATAAGTTAAATAAGCAGGGTGACAGTATACAGCCTTGATGTATTCCTTTCCCAATTTGGAACCAGCCTGTTGTTCCATGTCCAGTTCTAACTGTTGCTTCCTGACCTGCATGTACTTTTTCTTTAAATATTTGTGTATTTAAAAACAAAGAAACAAGGAAAGGAAATGAACCCTTATTTTAATCCTCTGTGTTGTTTGTGTACTGTGAACACAGGAGATTAGTTTTCTAGTATCTGTTTTCATTGTAATTTTATGTATTTATTTTTATTTTGTGCTGCCCTGGGTCTTCATTTCTACACGCAGGCTTTCTCTACTTGCAGTGAGTAGAGGCTACTCTTCCTGGCAGTGTATGGGCTTCTTACTGTGGTGGCTTCTCTTGTTGCCAAGCCTGGGCTCTTGGCATGCAGGTTTCAGTAGAGGTGGTACAGGCAGCTTAGTTGCTCTGCAGCATGTGGGACCCTCCGGGATCAGGGATGAAACCTGCATCCCCTGCCTTGGCAGGTGGACTCTTAACCACAAGATAACCAGGGAAAGTCTTACTGTAATTTTAATATAGTGACTTTCCATTTTTTTTTAAACAGGAAAAGAGTATAAATATTATAAAAGGAGAGTATGTAGACAATTACTAAGTGAATAGATATCTGTGGATATTTGACAGAAACATTTAGGTATGTGTGTTTAATTTACCCAAGTTACAGACGTACTATTTTTTAAACTCATTGTAAGGTAACATATTGTACTAGCTGAAGCCTCATTTATTTTCTGGGCTAGGATTTGTAAATACGATGCTGTTATGGAAGAGTTCTTCAACTGGATGACTACTGATGATTTCCCATCTGCTTCAGTTGGAAAAGAGTCATGGCAGTTGTATTCATCCCTCATTTTAGATGAAAACCCAGCAAATATTTAGTTGCTTTTGAGTATATTGTTGTTCAGTCGCTTAGTCGTGTCTGACTCTTTGGGACCCCGTCGACTGCAGCACATCAGGCTTCCCTGTCATTTATTATCTCCTGGAGTTTGCTCAGATTCATGTCCATTGGGTTGATGATGCCATCCAACCATCTCATCCTTTGCTGCCCTCTTCTCCTCCTGCCCTCAGTCTTTCCCAGCATCAGGGTCTTTTCCAATGCATCAGCTCTTGTAGGAAACCTGAGTTTGGGAATTTCTTACTTATAGAAATTGTTCTATCAGGAGAGCTGACGTAAAGTCCTGTCTATATTTGTTTCCTAGTTTAGTCCTGGTTTGAGATAGTTGACTTTGTTCATTCATGCGTGCAGTATTATTGGAGCCAGACTCCATGAAAGCCATAAAACATGATTTCTCCTTAGAATGGCTAGATTGTTTCATCTCACTGAGTAGAAATTAGATTTCTTATTAGAAGTAGATTTGGTGGGCGAGCCTTAACGTTACTGAATAGTAATTTAAGATCTTGTCAGTTTTCCTTACTCTGTAGCACCAAACCTAGCAAAACAGATTGCTGTGTGTAGAGAAAGGATGCTAATGTCCTGTTTGATGGTGATAAACACATGTTACTGCTTGGAAAGCCTTGAAAGTAGCATAGTTGGATTTAACAAATTGTATTCAGCTTTCTTTCTCATTACAGTGCAGATTTGCTACCAAATATTTTATAGTTCTGTATATATTTGTAACTACAGCATTTCAATCCTAGAAATGTATTAATATTTGTTGTGGTTTAGTCACTATGTCCAACTCTTTTGCGAGTCCATGGACTGTAACCCACCAGACTCTTCTGTCCATGGAATTTCCCAGGCAAGAATACTGGAGTGAAAAAAAAAAAAGAATACTGGAGTGGGTTGTCATGCCCTCTAGAGGGGAAGGGGAAGAGGGAAGAGGGGAGCTTCTTCCCTGGAGATGTAAGAAACCAACTCGCATCTCTTGTATTGACAGGCAGATTCTTTACCACTAAGCCACCTGGGAAGCTATATTAATATTTAGTAGGTTTTACTTTATATTGATAACTGTATTCATTTTACAGTCTGTTTTTAATCTCTGCGTATATCATGGAGATATATTTAATAGACTTATAAGCTCTGTTAATTTACCTTTGTTGGTTGGGAATAAAAATGCGTATTTAACACAGGGAGCTCAGCCCACTGCTCTGTGATGACTTAGACAGATGGGATGGGTGAGAGGTTGGGAAAGAGGCTCAAGGAGGAGGGGACATACGTTTACTTACTGCTGATTCATGTTGTTGTATGGCAAAAATCTGTACAACGTTGTTAAGCAATTACCCTCCAATTAAAAATTTTTTTAATGTAAAAATTTAAGGTAAAAATTAAAAAAAATTTTGTTAACTTTAGAAGCCTATTTGCTTCTTTCAAAGCTCTACCCTGAAATATGTAGGCAGATAATGAAGATACTGCTGTCTAATAAGATCAGATATCTGATTGCTGGTTCAATTTTGTAGGCGACCCGGCATCTGCTTTTTTTGCCTTATGTCCTTCTGCTTCCCTAGTTTCTACTCTCTGTGCTTTCAACGTGCCTCCCCCCCCACCCCCGTACCCCTTCTACATCTTTATGATGGATCCCTTTATGTAAGCGGCTTGCCTCCTCTTTTTACATGTCCACATTCTATCCCATCTTCAAGTCCTGTTCATGTTATGAGCATTCCCTGGCTTCTGACAAGATACTCTCTTGGAATAAACTTCAATTATGTTACTCTAAGGGCTTCCCTGATAGCTCAGTGGTAAATCTACCTGCAGTGCAGGAGACGTAGGAGACACTGGTTCGATCCCTGGGTCGGGAAGATCCCCTGAAGCGGGGCATGGCAACCTACTCAAGTATTCTTGCCTGGAGAATCCCATGGACAGAGGAGCCTGGCGGTCAACAGTCCATAGGGTCCCAAAGAGTCGGACAGGACTTAAGCAACTGAACACACATGTGTTATTCTAAGCTCTCTTTTGCCTGGGCCTTGACTTTGCCACTCCCTCCCCAGCCCTAGCCCTGTCCTTGCCAGGCCTGCCTGGCCCAGTTTTAGGAAGGATCCTGCTAAGTCAGTTTAGAGAAAATCCCCCCACCCTTGATATCTGATGGCTCTGGACTGTTTTTAGCAGGAATCTTAATAGATCAGTTGAGCAAGGTTCCCTCCTACCCCTGATATCTCCTCTTAGTAATTTTCTGTCCATCTGCTCTTTGGCTAGAAAAACCCACCTGTTGTTGCTGTATTCAAAGTTGAACCATATCTCTCTTTCCATTGTTGCAGTAGTCCTGATTAAAATCTTACTTTTTAAGCAAATATCAGAATAGTTTTTTCCTTCTTTTTCATAATTTTGTTACTGCCTTGCTCGACAGCTCCTTTGCCTCATATGTATGTGACATATTCTCATATGCATATAACTTATTCTTCAGCACCTGTTATAGTACTATTAATAGATGCTTAATAAAGATTAACTATGTGGGGCTTCCCTGGTGGTTCAGTGGCTAAAACTCCAGTGCTCCCAGTGTACGGGGTCTGGTTCGATCCCTGGCTGGGGAACCAGATGCCACATGCCACGAGTAAAAGATCTCGCCTGCCACAAGTAAGACCTGATGCAGCCAAATAAATAAAATATTTTAAAAAGTATGTAATGTTTGGGGGACATGTTTAGGAATGCTGTCAGCAGGCTCTTTAAATATGAGAAGAGACTTAGATGTTTGGCTCTTGTATGGAGAGATTTACCATACAAATCTCTTCTTAGTCAGGACTTAAGTTCTTTCTTCAAGTACACATTTGGTTATCGTGTTATTATTATTCATATCTTCAAGTACACATTTGATTATCGTGTTATTATTATTATCTCCATTCTCCTAAGATCATGTATCTGGCTTCATGGAGTTAAATATGCTAGAATGTCTTTCCTGGAGGTGATTTACGTGATTCTTTTCTGTCACTGGGTTGGAGCAGCCCCGGAAGACTGAATTCCAGTCAGGCTGACTCAGAACAACTGTGCCCCGAAGGTTCTGCCCCTCATTCAGGCCTCTATTGCTTCTAGCAGAGTTACTTTCATCAGTAAATCACAGTACAGGAGTCATGAGATTTCATGAACTAAAGAAGTACTGGGACCATTTACGTTAAAAGGAAAATGTGGGCTTGTTCAAACTTGAGGCTTCCTGGTTCTTACTGCAGCCCATGCAGTAAAATAATGATTTTTAAACTAAAGTGGAAAAGTAGATGACCAAATATGGGAGGACAGCATTTATAAAAATCTGCAATAGGGGAAAAAAGTCTAGATGATACTTTTGTTGAAGAATTTATCACTGAATACTGGGATTATTGTTGATGTAAATTTTTTTTCCTGTATTTTCCAACTATTCTCTGATACGCATGATAATTAGGATAAGACTTATTAATGCCGTTCTAAAGTATATTGGTTTATTTTGATAATATTTACAAAGCATTAGAAAACACAAAAAAGTAATGACGTTGCTTTGAGAGTAAGTAATATGTGTCTGGTGTAAGCAGAGTGCATCTGTTGAAGGGAGAATATGAGGGTATGGGCCACACACCTTTTTTCTGTAGTTTACACTTTAATTATTGCTACTCCACAGAGAATTTATGAATATGGGCCTTGACGTCTAGTCTCCTAGGTCCAGTTTGTGGACCTACTGCTTCTAATATGTGCCTCAGTTTCTTTATAAACATGGAGATAGTAATACTATCTGCCCCACAAAGGTGGTGTAGTGACCAAATTACTGTAAATAAATTCTTTGTCCCAGGCCTGCCACAGTTAAGGTACTGTGGGTACCTTAACAGGAGCATTTAACACGAATGCTATTTTTAAGGTAAAGATAACCATCTTGATTTTAAACTTACTAGCGGTATAAAAAATCATTTTATTTCAAATCAGGATACTGTTGATAGGATTTGGAAGTAAGACTAGCATAGATCGTATCATATCAATTATATATAATTTTTATGAAAGTCTTTCTTTGTGTAATCAGCTTCCCTGGTGGCTCAGATGTTAAAGAATCTGCCTGCAATGCAGGAGACCCAGGTTAAACCCCTGGGTTGGAAAAATCTCCTGGAAAAGGGAATGGCTACCCACTCCAGTATTCTTGCCTGAAGAATCCCATGGACAGAGGAACCTGGCGGGGTACAGTCCATGGGGTGGCAAAGAGTCACACACGACTGAGCAACTAATATTTAATGTTTAAATATACTTAATATTATTTACTAATATTTAATCAGTTCTTTCCCAACGTATGAATCAATATAAACCCTGATCTTCAGCATGTATAGGTCGGTTATTTTCAATATTATAGTTAGGAGAATCATTTTTTACTTTGAGACTCTACTTGCCTAAAAAGCAATCCAGTTGAGTGTCACTTTAATTTCTAGAAGTGCAGCCTTTTAGATTTAGATAATTCGTGATGCCGTAGCATTTTTGTCCCATCATTTTTGTCATAAAGACAAGTCAAACTAGATACATTTGGCTTTGCTTGATATTTTTGTAAATTTTCATTAAAAACTTACAACAATGACAGATTTTCTATAATTATGAAAGTAAGACATTTTCATTGGAGCAAATTAAAATCACTCATAATCTCTTTGACTTGATATAAGTCTTCTAGTCCTTTAACCAAGTTCAGTGTATTTATAATAATTTTCTTTGTTGATTCTTCATGGTCTGTCACAGCCAAACCAAAAAAAGAAAACATTAGCTTGCTGTCCTGTTTGTAACATAAGCTGGAAGTGTGGGGTGTGTGTGTGTGTGTGTGTGTGTGCGCGCACACACATGTCTTTATTAGAATTGGGAGAATGGGTTGAGAATAGTCTGAACTCTGAATACCCCTGCCTTAATGGCTCTCCTGGGCTGCTTTAATTGTTTAATCCTGCTGTTCCAAACTTCACTTAATTTTGTAAGGCTGTGTTTGAATGGAAAACACAAGATCTCTGTGGTTACCATTACTTGGCAATGAGTATTTGGGGACTCCTCAGAGTCTCTTGGTGAGTCGGTGATGAGCTTTTGGCACATCTCATTTAACTTCTTTGGAGATGCTTTTTTCCTGAGAGTGGAAGCTTGACCTCTCTCTTAGGATGCTGAACATGTATGTCTTTCCTAGAGGAGGGGGAACATTTATGACTCTCCTCGAGAAATGGGAATATCATCTTTTAAACATACCTTTGAACTAGGAAGCTTGAAATGCTATAAGAGTTAGTATCAGACTTCATCATCTTTTCTTTAATCCCAGCTCATGTAATCATTGACTCATTGTCATTCTGATGCTGTAGTTAGACTTTTTAAAAATTATGAATTTTTTTTATTTTTAGATATATTAATGGTATAAGATATTGTTCTTGTTCAGTTGCTAAGGCATGTCCAACTCTTGCTGCCCCATGAACTGCAGCATGCCAGGCTTCCCTGTCCTTTGCTATCTCCCTGAGTTTGTTCAAAAATAAAAGAGATGCCATGTAAGAATTATCCAGGAAATAGTAATCCAAGACAGGTAAAAATGATAATATCATCAAGAAATATGTCCATTTCTTTTCTGCTTTTTTGGGACCATTTTCTATGGGGAAAAAATAGCTACTGAAGATAAAAATTGTTTTGAAGTGGCAACTTGACCTCAGAAGAAGAAAATGTGATTTCTCTAGAAATGTAAAATGCAACCTTTCCAAAGACTGCAGTAATATGTTTTCTAAGACAAGTGTTCTTGAAAGTGGGGCTAGAGAAAAACAAAGTAGAAAAAGCCCTCCTACTTCTTTTTGTTCCTTGATCTTCCCATCATGCCCTAATTCTTAGTTTTCATCTATATGTGTACATATAGATGTATGTTTAGGGATATGAACTGCAGTACATTAAAGATGAAAACTTACAGAACTAATATAGTTAGCTTCAAATCTCACTTTGTGTGAAAAATCAGTCTCAAAACTCCTAATAATAAATTACATTTACTTAGGTCTTATGAAACCCTCTCATCTCATCAAGTAAACAGTTCTTCTCCAGTAACTTCAGGAGTAGTGTAACCAACTACCTTTACATCTATGGGTGTCCTGGGCATTATTTCCAAGCTTCTTGCCTTTTCTTGAAAAGTTAATTCTTTCATTCCTTGTCTTTGATAAATTTGCTTTACTTTTTTTTTTTTTGGACAAAGAACTTACCTTTATTATGCATTTAAGTTGCTTGATACTGTCTTATTTATTCTTTGGCTGGTAATCTCCTCAAGTACTATATGCTGGTAACTTTTTGCTCGCCCCAGAATGGTTCCTTGCAATTGGAGATACTCCAGAAGAATACTGAGATGTGTACAGTGGTTTGCCCTAAAACTCTGGAAGGTTAACATGTCAACATGGGTGATAAAAATCTCTCAAAATCCAACAAACATCAAGATAACTACAATACAGTCCAGCTCAATGATGGAAGGAGAGGAAGTATTAATAATTCAGGAAAAGCTCAGGTTTGATGTTTGCATACAAAAGATGCTGTTGGGCTAGAAGTAAGTGCAATTACTCTATGTTTTGCTGACACCATAATGCTGGGAAGAGTTCCTTTTAAGCCCCAAAGTGCAAAGCAAATGTAGGAGTGAATTGAATTATCAGATGTCTCAGGAAGTCTGATCGTACTATGGTTCTCTGACGGATTCTGATTTAGGGTCTGAGATGTGACTGATCGTACTATGATTCTCTGACGGATTCTGATTTAGGGTCTGAGATGTGACTGATCGTACTATGGTTCTCTGACGGATTCTGATTTAGGGTCTGAGATGTCTGTGTCACAGACTTTTAAAGAAGTTGGGAGTTGAGATTGTCCCCTCATTGCTAGTCATCTCTGAGGATCTGTGGAAAACTGGGGATACAGTAAGCAGCCTTGAGCTGTCCAGATGTTCACAAAGAAGATGGAAATGGGTCACCTAACCCTCGTATGCCTTTTTTCATTCCCCCTCCTCCAGCTGGAAATTTTAGGACAGATGATCCACTCAGATGATTTCTGAGTAAGTCAAAATAGAAAGAAAAATAGTGTTCTAGGAATTCATACAGAGAGGGCAGTGGCACCCCACTCCAGTACTCCTGCCTGGAAAATCCCATGGACGGAGGAGCCTGGTGGGCTGCAGTCCATGGGGTCGCGAAGAGTTGGACATGACTTAGCGACTTCATTTTAACTTTTCACTTTCATGCATTGGAGAAGGAAATGGCAACCCACTCCAGTGTTCTTGCCTGGAGAATCCCAGGGACGGGGGAGCCTGGTGGGTTGCCGTCTATGGGGTCACACAGAGTCGGACACGACTGAAGCGACTTAGCAGCAGCAGCAGCAGGAAGAGTTCATAAAAGATTATGTCATACCTAAATAACTTTAATTCTTCTTTTTGAGGAGATAGTTAAGCTAGTGGACTGGAACACTGTAAATGCTGGATATCTGCTTGTTTTTCCAACATGGGTAAATGTTCTGATTATGTTCTGGTAGGTTAGACGGCCATAGACAATTGAGTGATCTGCTGTTTCTGGTGGTAGATTTAAAACAGGCTGGTCAGAGTGGTAGGATTTTGAGTACTTCTTTTATAAGGTAAAGGGTTGACTCATTCATTCACCACTGAACACTGTGTGATACATGCAAATTTTCCAGAACAGTCCAGTGGTAGAAGTAGAAGGTCAGTGTAGTGGTTTGGGACAGAGTGGCCATGGAGAGGAAGGTCTGGGTTAGAGAGTCTGAAAGGGAAAAGGGAAGGAGGAAGGAGAGAGAGAAAGAAAAAGAGAAGACAGTCAGTGAAGCCAGGTCCCCCCAGAGGGGATGGGATGGGTGTCGAAAGCGTGGTGTCAAAGAGCACTGCCCTGGGGACTCCTTGGTAGCTTCCAGTGGCTAAGACTCCACACACCCAGCTCTCAGGACTGATGCTGAAGCTGAAGCTCCAGTACTTTGGCCACCTGATGCACAGAGGCAACTCATTGGAAAAGACCCTGATGCTGGGAAGGATTGAAGGTGGGAGGAGAATGGAGCGACAAAGGATGAGATGGTTGGATGGCATCACCAACTCCATAGACATGAGTTTGAGCAAACTCTGGGAGATGGTGAAGGACAGAGAACCCTGGTGTGCTGCAGTCCATGGGGTTGCAAAGAGTCGGACATGACTGTACAGCTGAACAACAACAAATGGGTTTTAAAATGTAGACAGCAGTGAGATCCTGTACTTTGGTCTCTTGCGCAGCTGCTGGGCTGGCCCTAACCCACTCCAGGCCTTGCCTCACACACACAGGGGTGGCTTTGCTGAGTAACAGCCAAGACAGGATGGACTTGCCTCTGCCTCACACAGCAAGTGTGGGGTCTGGCTGCTCACTGCTCAAAAGCCAGTGAAGAGGCCAGGTTGGTGGAAAGGAATTTTGCTTTTTTTTGGATGCCCGCAACCGGTCCAAAGGCCGCCGGTCCCCCCACTCCCACAGCCCGCTGACAGCCAGCGCATAGAGCTTTTATAGACAGACGGAGGGGGCTCCATGCAGAAACAGCACTGGCAGCTTTGACAGTCATCTTCAAATTGGTCACTGGGGTCTGATCAGTGTCCATTTGGTTGTCCATTAGCTTCAGTTCTAGGGTCAGTTTGTTTCTATTTTTTTTTTTTTTTTTTTGAGGTCATTTCACGGAATTGTGGCAGCTTGTGTCATGGGTAGAGTCTGGTCATCATGTAGTTAACTTTTTCAGCCTGGTGGAGGTTTCAGTATCTATAAGACAGCTCACAGGATATGGCTCAGAGGAACTAAAGCCTTTGAAAAGCTATTGCCCTTGAGATGGAACCAAAGGTCCTTGACTTTAATGAACATATTATTATTTGGTCTCCTTTGACTCTTTTGCTTTGTTTCTGTGTTTTCTCACTTCTCTGACTATAAATTTATCCTTTGGCTGAAGGTTTTCCATAGACAAAAGGCAGACTGAGGATGTGGGGTTCAAGGACCATAGGGTTCTGCTCCATTTCAGTACCTCTGTTTGCTGCAGCGCTCAGCCGGTTCAGTCTCTCAGTCATGTCCACTCTTTGCCACCCCATGAACCGCAGCACGCCAGGCCTCCCTGTCCATCACCAACTCCCGGAGTTTACCCAAACCCAAGTGCATTGAATCTGTGATGCCATCCAACCTTCATCCTCTGTCGTCCCCTTCTCCTCCTGCCCCCAATCTTTCCCAGCATCAGGGTCTTTTCTAATGAGTCAGCTCTTCGCATCGGGTGGCCAAAGTATTGGAGTTTCAGCTTCAGCATCAGTCCTTCCAATGGATATTCAGCACTACCTGTGGTATATAACTTCCCGGTTTTCTATCTACTGCTTGGTAATCTGTCTGTCTATCTGCCTGTCTGTCTATGTATTTATCTGTTACCATAGCACCACCCGTGGTATACAGCTCCCTTGCTGTATAGGTATACAGCTCCTTGGTATACAGCCCCACCTCCCTTCTCGCTGCTCCCACTGTTGGGTTCCTTCAGTCTTTTCTCCACACCATAACGAGGGAGCTGCAGGCATGTAATTTAATCATGCTATCTCTTTTCTGAAGAGTCCCAGTGGTGTTTGTTTTAATCAGGCCTTTCTGTGGCCCTTAAGACCTCAGACCTCAGACCTTTCTGTGGCCCTCAGACCTCACTGAGGGTCTCACAGAGTATTTCTTACTCTGTCTCCTACTCTGTGCCTCCCCCTATCCTTCAGACTCTTTTCATGTCATCTAGATTTAGAATACCATTCTCTGATTCTACCTTTTTCTTAGTGTTTTCTTTACTCCTGCTTTACCGGAAAACTGGCTGTCTTGAGATTATTGCTTCCCTTGAACTCCTCCAATGATTCACACATTTTTATGTCTAGCTTAGATTTTTGTACTGAGACCCAGACTCATAAACACGAATGTTTCCCTTATGTCTGCACTTGGTCACTTCTAGACTACTTTCCTCCCAAACAGACTCTTGGATCTCTGTCTAAATCTCTTCTGTAGTTTCCCTTGCCTCAGTGCACATACTTCTACCCACGCAGACATTGCAGTCAGGACATGTGGAATCATCCTTCACCACTTGCCCTACACCCAATCCAGTTTATGCTTATAGACTGTTGAATCTGTCTTCAGAATATTGTTTTCCTTTTTCCCATTGCTTTTGCCAATGCTCTGGTTCTTGGTGGCGAGCATCTTTTCCCTGGACCAGAGCAGTCACTGTCCCACCTCCCTTCTCGATGCTCCCACCGTTGGGTTCCTTCAGTCTCTTCTCCACACCATAGTGAGGGAGCTGCAGGCATGTAATTTAACCATGCTATCTCTTTTCTGAAGAGTCCCAGTGGTGTTTGTTTTAATCAGGCCTTTCTGTGGCCCTTAAGGACCTCTGTGATCAAGCTTTCCTGCCTTCTCTCCACGTTCCCCCATCCATGCACCCTACCCCCCAGTGACAACAAGCCTCAGCCACTCTTTCTTATATTTTTGTTTAATGCATTGTGTTCTCTGCCTCTGGGCTTTTGTACAGGTTGTTCCATCTGCCTGGAATATTATTTACTTCCTCTTGCTGTATTTCTTGTTTCAGCTCAAATGTCACACTTTCAGAAAATCCTTCTCTAACTGTCTCAAATAGGTTATTTTTTTAAAGAAAAACTGAGGTACAGTCAATTTACAATGTTTTAGGTGTAGAAAGTGATTCAGGTATACATATGTATATATCCTTTTTTAGACTTTTTTCCCATTTTAGAAGATATTGAATATAGTTCTCTGTGCTGCACAATAGGTCTTTATTGCTTATCTATTTTATTTATAGTAGTTTGTATCTGTTAATCCCAATTCCTAATTTATCCCTCCCCTACTTTTTCCTTTTGGAAGCATAAGTTTGTTTTCTGTTAGTCTATTCTGCAAGTAGAAGGCGATGGCACCCCACCCCAGTACTCTTGCCTGGAAAATCTCATGGACGGAGGAGCCTGGTGGGCTGCAGTCCATGGGGTCGCTAAGAGTCGGACGTGACTGAGCGACTTCACTTTCACTTTTCACTTTCATGCATTGGAGAAGGACATGACAACCCACTCCAGTGTTCTAGCCTGGAGAATCCCAGGGACGGGGAAGCCTGGTGGGCTGCCGTCTATGGGGTTGCACAGAGTCAGACCAGCGACTTAGCAGCAGCAGCATTCTGCAAGTAAGTTCATTTGTATTTCTGTTAAAATAGGTTCTTTATCTCTTTTATGGCATGCTGTGATTTCCTTCATGGCATTTATCTCAATTTCTATTGGGAGTTTGTTTTCATTTTTAAAGAACATACTATAGAAAATTAGAAGAGACTGGAGTTTTCATAACTCCCCATGATGCCGTCCTTGACAGCCTGTGTATTTCGTCTGTCTTCATTCCTCCCAGTTATTTTGAAACAAACCCTAAACATCATTGTATATTTTTTCTTTGAAAGATAAGAACCTTGTTTTAGATAAGCACCTAATCACAATACCATTATCAAGTATAAAAATTTTAGCAATTTTTTAAATCGTCAAATATATAGTCAGTGTTAAAATTAGCTTTGTTGGAATCAAGATAACATTGCAGTTCATTTCAGTTAGTTGATATCTCTCTCTTTTAAGTTGTGGGCTTTCCCCCACCTTTTTTTTCTTGAAATTTATTTGTTGAAGAAACAGGTTCCTATCCCTATAGTTTCCTATAGTGTAGACTTTTCTCACTCTATCCCAATAAGAAATGGTGTTATTTATTTAATAAATTGTTCCTTTGTTTTCTTAAAATAAGGGATTAGATGATACTTGGTCACATTCAGATTGAATTGATTCCACTGAGGTGCATGAGTGCTCCCATCAGGAGGCACTTAATATCTGGTAGCTTTTTTGTGTGATTTCAGCAGCTGTTAATGTTGATATTCAGATTTTGTCATTTCCCCTTCATTTTTCACATGATGCGTCTCTACAGAGAAATTTCACATATCCACTATCTGATCACACTGAGGTATAGTGTGTATGGCACGCTGCAGTCAGTCCATGGAGTCGCAAAGAGTCAAAGCAACTTAGCAACTGAACAGTGACAACACGTAGTGTATAGGAAGGTATATGAAAAGGGAAGCGAATGCTTGACATGTTCTCTTTAACAGTTTTTAAACTAATGCGTGGGATCCATAGTACGCTCCAAATGTAACTCATGAGTTTCTTCTAAAGTCTCATTATAGGGGACTTCCCTGGTGGTCTGGTGGTTAAGACCTCACCTTCCAATGTAGGGAGTGCAGGTTTGATTCCTGCTTAGGGAGGTAAGATCCCACATTTCCTCATGGCCAAAAAACTGGAACATAAACCGCAGAAGCAGTAGTGTAACAAATTCAATAAAGACTTTTAAAATGGTCCACATCAGAAGCTGCCCTATAGCACAGTGAGCTCAGCCCAGTGCTCTGTGATGGTGAGTTCGGGGTGGGTTAGGGGTGAGTTCGGGGTGGGTTAGGGGTGGGTTCGGGAGATTGGGTATAAGGGTTGGAAGGGACGTTCAAAATGAAGGGATATATGTATACTGAGGGCTGATTACCTTGTTGTATGGCAGAAAGTAACACAACATTTTAAAGCAATTATTCTCCAATGAAAAATAAACTGAAAAAAAAAAAAAGAAATTAAAAATGATCCACATCAAAAAAAAATCTTAAAAAAATAGAACTTATAAGTAAATAATATCTCATTGTATATGAAAAACACCAATACAGTATACTAACGCATATATATGGAATTTAGAAAGATGGTAACGATAACCCTGTATACAAGACAGCAAAAGAGACACTGATGTATAAAACAGGCTTATGGACTCTGTAGGAGAGGGAGAGGGTGGGAAGATTTGGGAGAATGGCATTGAAACATGTGAAATGTCATGTATGAAACGAGATGCCAGTCCAGGTTCAATGCACGATGCTGGATGCTTGGGGCTGGTGCACTGGGACGACCCAGAGGGATGGTATGGGGAGGGAGGAGGGAGGAGGGTTCAGGATGGGTTCTTAAATTTGTAAGGAATATATTAAATTAAAAAAAAAATTAAAAAAAAAATAAGTAAATAATATCTCATTGTAAACTTATTGATTTAAACATATTTACTGCCTTTCAATCACAGGTATTAGTTTAGTGATGGTTAAATTGTCCCGTTTTTGGCAAGCGAGCATCTCCTGCCCCCCTTTGATTAGCTGTCTTTGTAGATACATGTTTTACATCTATCTCCTCCGTGAGCCGTGAGTGCAGGGACCGTGTCTGGGTTGTTTATTCTTTATCCCCAGCACAGCTTAACATTCGCTCCATTAGTATTTGTTGAATAGGAGGCAGGATAGTAAAACTTCATTAAGTGGAGGGCTGTCTCGAGGAAGAGCATTTAGTTTAGTCTTTGTGGACTCAGAACTTGATTGAGAGAGTAGAAGTTACAGGAAGCCAATTTTGGCTGAACATAAAGAGGGACTAAAAAATGTGGGCGTTTTAGGGGATTTGAGTTCCAACAAAGTCTTCTGAGGGAGTGCTTTGTTCCTGGGAGTGACAATCAACCCAGTAAGAATTTTTTCGTTTTGAGTGATCACTGAGTTTACTTCTGTTTTTTTAAATTAGTTTTTATAAATTGAAGTATAGTTGATTGACAGTATTGTGCCAATCTCTGCTGTACAGCAAACTGACTCACTTCTCAGTTACGTTATACACATGTATACATTCTTGGTTGTGTTTTTTCCATTGTGTTTATCACAGGATAGTGAAAATGGTTCCCTGTGCTGTACAGCAGGACCTTGTTTATCCATCCTAAATGTAATAGTTTGCATCTGCCAACCCCAAATTCCCAGTCCATACCCTCCCTCCACTGAGGTTACTTTTTTAAAGTTCTAAGATTCTCAAATCCTTTACTGACAGACTTTATTTTAGGAAAAATGCAAGTTTTAAGTTATTGAAATGTAATTGTTTTCTTTTCTCCCAGAAACAATATTTATTCCTCTAATTTTATGTTTCAAAGTATTATGAGTTTGTACATTTAATGAAGCATCATTATCAATATTTTATCAAACGTACAATCTCATAATAATTGTTGGTTGAGTGCACCCTTTTTCTCATTGCATTAAATTATTAGACTTTTTGCATTGTTAATCATATCTTAATAAATAACCATTATGCCATTCTTTTATAAATCTTTTTTTTATTTAAAAAAAGAAATCAATTCAACAGAAATAACATTAGTCTTCTTCCTGTTTTTTCTGTATTGTTTTGATAAAGATTAGGGTGAGGTGTGATTACTGACAACTTACCTTGAAATTCTAAATTTACTTTTCCAGAATAAATAATGTACTTTTAGAGTATTTCTGAATATCAAAGGTTAAATAGTACTGAGATGGTTTCTCTTTTATACCTGAGTGAAAATTGAATTTAGGCGGAGATGGTAAGACCATGAATATTTAGTTGCCTTTAATTTTTGAAGTGTGTATGTGATACAGTATCATCAGCATTCCAACCAGTGTCTTAAGAGAGAACAAATGAAAGAAACACTGATGGTAAAACCTTTAAAATATTTTTAATGACTTTGCCAAAAAGGTGTAAGTTCAGTTCAAAATATTGTCCTGGATGTGCTCAGCCTTGCTATTGCCACTCTCTCAGTAGTAACTACATTTCCTTCTGTTGCTTTAAACCAATACAGCGAGGAAACAAAAGCTGTGTATCTCCGTGCACTCGGTATTATTTTCCATAGCAGTTTCTCTTGAGACAGACTCATAATGGAAGAGAGAGGCAGAATATATTAAATTTGCCAGAGTATATTAAATTTCTTTTAGGTGTATTGCCTTAATTTCCTTTATATCCTCTAGACATAATTTCTCCTAGGTGTTAGCACATGAACACTATTTTCAGAGATGACCTAGATAATGTTTGTTATTTTGTTTTATTGTACAAAGTTATCTTACGAATTTGCGGTAACTAATCTGATAGAAAACCTTTAGGCTTTCCTTTGAGAATTGTCCATTAGGAAATTCTCTTCGTGCATCGTCTTTTGAGCCTGGAAAATTGACCCTGAGTGGGAAAGTTTTGCTTTGTAGGGTTCATGAAATGTCAAAATAGTACATGCGTGCAAAAATGAATAGGCTATTCTCCTTATTCAGAACTTCTCCGTCTTGCTTCACCCACACAAGATAATTTTATTATTTACAGACTTATGGGCACACATATCTGTGGACAGGATTTCTGAAGTTGGCAGAGATTTGGATTTGTGGTTAGAACCAGTTTGAAATCACACGTCCTTGAGCATGCAGCGAGCTTCACAGGGAGGCCAAGCTGGGAATGGCAGTTCTTGGAAGAATTAGAGACTGATAGCTAGTCTCTGAAATTAAAACAGCTCCCTGTATGGCTTAGAACAGCTAGACATGAGCCTGGCAATTTCTCCAGCAGAAGGTTCTGTGGTAGTATTAACACAATTTAAAGCATTTTAAAAATGTTATTTACCTGGGTTAATGTCTCCGTTGCCAATCAAGTCTTGATTGCCTTCTATTCATTAGCCTTTGATTTAATTAATAAGACTTGTTAAAGAGGAATCTTCAGTGTTTTCCTATAAACAGCTCTAATTTATTGATTCAATTTGAATTTCGTAATTATTCTAAAGAACTTAAGTCAATGTTTGAAGTATGTGTTTTGCATATTTAATTAAACAGTTTAACCACACAAAGTAATTATTAGATATGCTCCAAAGGTTGAACATTAGAATATTTGTAATTATTTTTTCAAGAGATACCTTTTCCAAAAGTTGAGCCAGTGACTTAATGTTTTTACTAGACTTTATGCTGAGGGATTCAGTAGTTGGTGAGTGTCTAGACGTGTGGTGAAAAATTAAGAAAACAGTCACAATGTCTCCTAGGTTAAAGAACAATTTGATGATCAATACGGTTCTTAATGGGAAACCAATTAAGCAGTTGAAAAGAGGGAGAAACTGATTAGCAGTCTGAGCTCAGATTATTGAAGATACTGAGGGGTTTGAAACTGGTCTGTTGGGTGAAAAAGGTTAATTAACAAAGCATTCTATAAATTCTAAAACCTTAAGGAAATGAAAATTTTATATATCTGCATGCATCATCAAAAACAAAGAGACTCCACCTTTAATTTGAAAAAAGAAAATATTTGTTTGGCTGCACTCTCCAGCACGTGGGATCTTAGTTCCCCAACCAAGGATTGAACCCATGGCCCCTGCAGTGGAAGTATGGAGTCTTAACTGATAGATCGCCAGGGAAGTCCCAAAATAAATATTTAAACTCAAACATTGAGAGTTTTGTGATTGACAGGAACATGCCAAATAGATGACCAACAAGGACCTACTGTTAAAAAAATTAAATGTGAAAGAAGATATTGAAATCTTTAAAAAAATGTGATATTTCTGAAATCTTTGAAAGCAATAATTTTTACATTTTAAGAAATGTTAGTATATTAACATTTTTAATATTCATTCAATCAAATATTTTGAGTGTATTCTGTATGTCAGATGGTTTTAGGCATTGGGCATGTAACAGTTAACAAAACAGAAGAAAGTTCCTTTGCTCTTAAATCTAATAGTCTAGTATAAATTTTAAGGAATTTTTTAGCTTCACATAAAATCCCAGTGTCTTTAACTCCTGTGATTATCATAACTATAGAAATTGATAGTTGGAGGTTTAACTCATGGAGCATTATGCTACAGAGTCAGGATTCCATTAACCCGGATCTTGTTCTTTCAGGCAGTTTATCATAGTAAATATGTTCAAGGTTTATTTCACCTCAGAAATGATGCACACGGTCTATGAAGTTGCTTAAAGGTGTTCCTTCTCTGGTTGCATTTAAAGTATCAAGGCTGGTTCAGTTAAAGGCTCATCGCCTTTCAGTGTATTACAGGGGAATCATAGCTTCATGGTCTGCATCTGTTTTAAGCATATAGCCTTCCAAAACCATAAATTCCCTATATTCCAGAATTCAGTGCGTGTAAGCCAGCAATCTCAAGGGAGATGGAAAAGCTTTGTGGGAAGAAGGCTCTGTGTGTGTATGTGTTATTGGTGATGGGAGACTATCTGTAAATGAAAGGAGAATTCCAAGCAGTTCTTGGCCTCAGTTCCCACCTCCTTAGGGAGCCAGTGATGAGCTCAGCTGGGCTGAGAAAATCTGTGCAGATGTCAATACTGACTGCATCCCAGCTTCAAGCCTGGCTGGAGGCCTCCCTCAGCCGTAAAGAGCAAAGTGGAGAGGGCAAGGTACAGTCAGTCTCCAGTTGAACCCCATATGAATATTAATGTTTTACTTGCACCTGGTACCTAGAGCATAATCAGGATTAGAAAGACATCAAGGTGACATACTCAGGAGAAGAGAATTGCAGAGCAGAAAAGTGCCAGGCCTGTCCTCCCAGCTGAAACACAGGGGAAAATAAACCAGCCCCCTAACCCAGAGGAGACAGCACATTGCAGAGCCTTATAATCAGATGTCCTTTGATTACTGTAACCAGTAATGTATTTGAACAATCAGTTCAATGAGGGATGCCATTAGGATGGCTGGGTTGTGATAAATCCCTGACCTTTCAAATTCTGTGTCTGTGGCAGGGTTTTTTTTTTTTTTTTAATAAAAAATAGACCAGTTGGATGCAGTTTACAAGAAAGAGACTTTCAGATTCTTTTATTTCAGACTCAGGCACTGGATTCTCTGGGACGCATGGGCTCTCTGTTGATTCCATAAGCTCTAAAGACTTCTGGTTGCAATTTAGACTACAGTGAGAACCTCTATTCCTCCATCAAGTTGGCCAAATCAGTGGTCGATAACCTAGGATCTATCAGTAAAGGGGGAACCCAAGCTCCTATTTGCTATAGGTAGTAGAAATTGGTACAACCTGTGTGTAGGATAATTTCTTAATGTTCCACTAAAAAGCTTGATGGACAAGGCGACGGCACCCTACTCCAGTACTCTTGCCTGGAAAATCCCATGGACAGAGGAGCCTGGTGGGATTCAGTCCACGGGGTCGCTAAGATTCGGACACGACTGAGCGACTTCACTTTCACGCATTGGAGAAGGAAATGGCAACCCACTCCGGTGTTCTTGCCTGGAGAATCCCAGGGATAGGGGAGCCTGTTGGGCTGCCATCTATGGGGTCACACAGAATCGGACACGACTGAAGCGATTTAGCAGCAGCAGCAGCAGAGGATTGGAATTAAGTTAAGCATACTACACTTAGACAAAGGAACACCCTGTGGTTTTCTAAAAACAAAAGACGATTTCTATGAGTTTATGAGGAAGTCACCCAAATATATTGAGAGATAAAAATAATATACACTGTACCCCGTATGGCATATTACCATTTGTATATGTGTGTGTTAAGTACACATATCAAGCTAAGTTACCTGAGTTAAGTGACCTCAGAGGGTGGGAGCTGGCTATGTCAGGGAGATTTACTTTTCATTACAGCTTTCTTGTAGCTTTTACATTTTTAATATGTGCTTATTTTACTTATTTTATTTAAGTATATTAGTATGAAATATGTTGGTAATCCTAGTCAAGGTAAAAGTAGAACATTCAGCTAGAAGAATGTCTTTATTTTACTAACAGAATTGATTGTATAGAAAGTTACTTGCCTAGTGTAATCTTACTTTTAATTAGAGCTGATGCACATTTAGAATGTGTCTAGAAGAACCATCTGTTTTGTATGGGTCTTGTATAATTTTGTAATAGTAAAATATTCTTAACTTTTATTGTGATGATATATAGCATTATAAAACATCATCAGACTAAATACAACTTTAGGAGATTCTAGCTTAAGAAAATGGCAAAAAAGAGAGGAACAGGTGGTATTGATAGAGACAGAGAAAGAAGAGGGGAGAAGCAAGAAGTCAGGGTCAGTTTTCCATCTTTGGGGACTGAATGACGTCAGCTTAAGACTGGAAATGAAGTTCTTGTTGTTCAGTCACTCAGTCGTGTCCGACTCTTTCTGACCCCATGGACTGTAGCCTGACAGGCTCTTCTGTCCATGGAATTTCCTAGGTAAGAATACTGAAGTGTGTTGCCATTTCCTTCTCTAGGGGATCTTCCTGACCTAACCTGTGGTCTCCGGCTTGGCAGGCAGATTCTTTACCACTAAGCCACCTGGGAAGCCCTACAGACATTTGATCCTAAGAAACAAAGGAGCTATTGGAGAAATAAAGGGAGAGTGTTATTCTGAGTACTTGATTTTTAATTAATCTGAATAATTGATCAAACACAGTATTTTTTTTTGTTAAGCATTAGTTACATGTTGGAAAGCACATTGAGTGAATCACAGAAAACTTGAGTTAAATCTTGGACTATGCAAGTGTGAATATTTAAAATGTGAATATTTGAAGTGTGAATATTTATGATGATGATATAGGGTTCCCAGCCTTACTGAAGTTAGTCTTGTTGTGGTGGCATAATTGAGTCACTGTCATTTTTAGTGCAAATCCATAAAATACAAATCGTAATGAAGACAATTAGAACAGTGTGTACTAAATCCCTTCAGTCGTTTCTGACTCTGCGACCCCATGGACTGTAGCCTGCCAGGCTCCTCTGTCCATGGGATTCTCCAGGCAAGACTACTGGATGGGTTGCCATGCCCTTCTCCAGGGGATCTTGCCAACCCAGGGATCGAACCCGTGTCTTTTATGTCTCCTGCATTGGCAGGTCGGTTCTTTACCACTAGTGCCACCTGGGAAGCCCAATTAGAACCCTAACAAGACCATATGTTCATGGATTTCCTTCTCTTCTGTTTCTCCGTTTCTCCAGGGTGAATGGAAAGCTGGTAGCCCTGAAGGTGATCAGGCTGCAGGAAGAGGAAGGTACACCTTTTACAGCTATCAGGGAAGGTAGGCATTTTCCCTTGTTATCCTTGCTTTTGTGTTTGTGTGATGCCCATAACTGTTTAAATAGTATACACCTCTGAATATGCTGTTTCTAAATTATATGGCTCTATTTCTAATTGGAATGTGTGAACTGAAATATAAAATCAGCACCTCTTACAATCACATCAAGTCATGTTAAATAAAACTATCCTGCTGAGTATTCAGCTGTGGGGGGAAAAAAGTATGTGCTGATGGTGAGACTATAGCTGGCTGAGGGATTTTACACATCTGATTTTGTTTGCAGAGTTCTTAAGGCACATGTTAATCTAAAATTACTCTATACTCATGACTTTTAAGGAAACTTCTTAAAAATGGGGGGAATTATGCTATCTTATTAATCTTTTGTATTTCATCTTTCTTGATTTCTTTTTTCCTATTCTTTATTTTCTATTGGCTTTGCTTATTGATTTATAGATGCTCTTTATGTATCAGCATTATGTTGTAATATTTTTTTCTACTGTCATTTTTCTATAAAGTATTCTTATTTTTTTATATTAAAAAAATCCTTATTTTTGGCTGCACTGGGTCTTTGTTGCTGTGAGCTAGCTTTCTCTAGTTTGGGCTAGCAGGAGTTATTCTCTATTTGCCTTGGGCAGGCTCAGTAGTTGCAGCCCGAAGGCTTTGTTGCCTCATGGCATATGGGAGCTTCCAGGAGCAGGGATCAAACCCACGTGCCTTGCATTGCAAGGTGGATTCTTAACCATTAGACCACCAGGGAAGTCCTAAAAAGTCTTTTAAACAGTTATTTGTTACATTTAAATTTTTATAAAATAAAATTGCTCTATCTTTTGCTTTATACCTTCCTGCATAGTTTTCTACTTCAAGGGAATAAATCACCTTTTATTAGTGGGATCTTTTCAGTTCACTTTCAGAACTTTTACTTCTACTGCATGTTTTTATGGAAAAGGAAATGGCAGCCCACTCCAGTGTTCTTGCCTGGAGAATCCCAGGGATGGGGGAGCCTGGTGGACTGCCGTCTCTGGGGTCACACAGAGTCGACATGACTGAAGTGACTTAGCAGCAGCAGCAGCATGTTTTTAAAGTATAAATGATCTTGAAATAAGACTTTGGTTTATTTTGGCTTTGCAGGAACTATGACTACTTGTCTGCTGATCCACAATGAGATAAATAATAATGATTTACTTCAGTAGTAGTATTAAGATATTGATGAACTGAATGTAGTATGTCACTGCTCTGATTTGTTTCCCTGACCAGGGAGTGAACCTGGGCCACAGCAGTGAAAGCCCAGTATCCTCACCACTGGGCCACCAGGGAGCTCCGAAGAAGTCTACTTCCTATTTTCACTTTCTCACCGTTCATTCTCCTTTTCCTCTCTCTTCAGTTTGGTTTCTGTCATTCCTGTTTAGCTGGAAATATTGGAAGGTTCATCAGTGAACTTCTTACTGTCACATTCAATAGACACCTGTCTTACCTTATCCAGCCTTTTATCAGGTTGTATGTGGTTAAAACATTCTCTTCTATGAGACCAGATTTTCCAAGTAGGTAACTGTTTCTCTTTCTCTTGTGCTGTCTCCTTTTCTAAGTGTTACAGAGTTCCCCTAAACAGGGAAAGGACCTTCTTTTCTGTAATCAGCACTCTCTCCCATGTGATTTTATTCATTTCATGAGTTAAATAGTAACCATAATGTGATGACCAGCACATACCTCTCTTGAGCTAAGATTCTGTCTTTGTTTCCATTCTCACATATCCTTCTGCGTATGTGGCATTTCCTCTTGAATCCAGTAATATGTAAACATGAAAATATATCACTGTCAGGTGAGATTTATTCCAGGAATAAAATACTTGTGTTCAGTCTGATGAAACTGGAGACTACTAGCTGAGATAGGGCAGTGGGTTCCCGTTGACCTGTGAAGTTTAGTTATGGTACACTCTGAATGTTAGGAAGTAGGAGAGTGCCAAAGAGTTGCTGGGCTACAAGAGAAGCAGGAGGGGAGTGATTCTGGGCAGCAGGCATGCTCCTTAGCAGGTGGGGCATGTGCTGGAATTAACCAGCTTAACCTTGCTGATGTCTCCCTAGATTCAAGGTTAAGAGGAAGTTCCTAGTGTTATCAGAAGATGCAGTTTTGACAGTTTGCTCCACCATGGGAAGCTCAAGAGAAGAAGCAAGAAGTAGGGTCATATTAAGGTTTTTGATGATCTGTCTATTCATACTGGCTGGGTATGAGGCAAGGCCTTTGGGCACCTGGTATACCTTGAGATGAGCTTAGAAGCGGGCCCTGAGCTGTGGTTGTGTTGTAGAATGAGGATATTGTAGTTGGGACCTGTTCTGTGGCTTAGAGGGCCTCTGAAGACTTTTGAGCTGAGTTTATTAGGAAGATAAATCTGGTATTAGAATATGATATAGATTAGAGGAGGAAACTGGAAGTGGATAAATCAGTCATTCAAAGCAGTGTAGATTTGAAATTATGAGAACTCAGGGTTTATTAGAAAGCAGGGACAAACAATGATGTTGTAGAGGAAAAAAGGTCAGATCTAGGTGAATGATTGGTTATAGGTGATTTCAGAGGGAAGTATCAATGGTTTTGAGTTTGAATGAGTTAAAAAAAAAAAAAATGGTGCCAGAGAGAGAAATAGCTTGTCATTGCACGGTCAGTTCAGTTCAGTTGCTCAGTCATTTCCGACTCTCCGTGACCCCATGAACCACAGCACACCAGGCCTCCCTGTCCATCACCAACTCCCGGAGTCCACCCAAACCCATGTCCATTGAGTCGGTGATGCCATCCAGCCATCTCATCCTTTGTCGTCCATTTCTCCTCCTGCCTTCAATCTTTCCCAGCATCAGAGTCTTTTCTAGTGAGTCAGCTCTTAATATCAGGTGGCCAAAGTATTGGAGTTACAGCTTCAAAATCAGTCCTACCAATGAACACCCAGGACTGATCTCCTTTAGGATGGACTGGTTGGATCTCCTTGCAGTC
>NW_011494706.1:8797498-8797792 GCF_000754665.1 Bison bison bison | reverse complement strand
TTGCTTTTTTGATGATCCAGCGGATGTTAGCAATTTGACCTCTGGTTCCTCTGCCTTTTCTAAAACCAGGTTGAACATCTGGAAGTTCACGGTTCATGTGTTGCTGAAGTCTGGCTTGGAGAATTTTGAGCATTATTTTACTAGCGTGTGAGATGAGTGCAATTGTGCGGTAGTTTGAGCATTCTTTGGCATTGCCTTTCTTTGGGATTGGAATGAAAACTGACCTTTTCCAGTCCTGTGGCCACTGCTGAGTTTTCCAAATTTGCTGGCATAGTGAGTGCAGCACTTTAACAG
>NW_011494706.1:8796530-8797398 GCF_000754665.1 Bison bison bison | reverse complement strand
CAATTCTTCAGCACTCAGCTTTCTTTATAGTCCAACTCTCACATCCATACATGACTACTGGAAAAACCATAGCCTTGACTAGATGGACCTTTGTTGGCAAAGTAATGTCTCTGCTTTTTAATATGCTGTCTAGGTTGGTCATAACTTTCCTTCCAAGGAGTAAGCATCTTTTAATTTCATGGCTACAGTCATCATCTGCAGTTATTTTGGAGCCCCCCAAAATAAAGTCTGACACTGTTTCCACTGTTTCCCCATCTATTTGCCATGAAGTGATGGGACCAGATGCCATGATCTTAGTTTTCTGAATGTTGAGCTTTAAGCCAACTTTTTCACTCTCCTCTTTCACTTTCATCAAGAGGCTCTTTAGTTCTTCACTTTCTGCCATCAGGGTAGTGTCATCTGCATTTCTGAGGTTATTGATATTTCTCCCAGCAATCTTGATTCCAGCTTGTGCTTCTTCCAGCGCAGCATTTCTCATGATATACTCTGCATGTAAGTTAAATAAGCAAGGTGACAATATACAGCCTTGACGGACTCCTTTTCCTATTTGCAACCAGTATGTTGTTCCATGTCCAGTTCTAACTGTTGCTTCCTGACCTGCATACAGGTTTCTCAAGAGGCAGGTCAGGTGATCTGGTATTCCCATCCCTTTTAGAATTTTCCACAGTTTATTGTGATCCACACAGTCAAAGGCTTTGGCATAGTCAATAAAGCAGAAATAGATGTTTTTCTGGAACTCTCTTGCTTTTTTGATGATCCAGCGGATGTTAGCAATTTGACCTCTGGTTCCTCTGCCTTTTCTAAAACCAGGTTGAACATCTGGAAGTTCACGGTTCATGTGTTGCTGAAGTCTGGCTTGGAGAATTTT
>NW_011494706.1:8781047-8796430 GCF_000754665.1 Bison bison bison | reverse complement strand
CCTCCACTAGCTTTGTTCGTAGTGAGGCTTCCTAAGGCCCACTTGACGTCACATTCCAGGATGTCTGGCTCTAGGTGAGTGATCACACCATCGTGATTATCTGGGTCGTAAGGATCTTTTTTGTACAGTTCTTCTGTGTATTCTTGTCACCTGTTCATAATATCTTCTGCTTCTTAGGTCTCTACCATTTCTGTCCTTTATTGAGCCCATCTTTGCATGAAATGTTCTCTTAGTATGTCTGATTTTCTTGAAGAGATCTCTAGTCTTTCCCATTCTATTGTTTTCCTCTATTTCTTTGCAGTGATCACTGAGGAAGGCTTTCTTATCTCTCCTTGCTATCCTTTGGAACTCTGCATTCAAATAGGTATATCTTTCCTTTTCTCCTTTGCTTTTTGCTTCCCTTCTTTTCACAGCTATTTGTAAGGCCTCCTCAGACAGCCATTTTGCTTTTTTGCATTTCTTTTTCTTGGGTATGGGCATGATTCCTGTATTCTGTAAAATGTCACGAACCTCCGTCCATGGTTCATCAGGCACTCTATCAGATCTAGTCCCTTAAATATATTTCTCACTTACACTGTATAGTCATAAGGGATTTGATTTAGGTCATACACTTTCTTCAATTTCATTCTAAATTTGGCAATAAGAGGTTCATGATCTGAGCCACAGTCAGCTCCTGGTCTTGTTTTTGCTGACTGTATAGAGCTTCTCCATCTTTGGCCACAAAGAATAATAATCAATCTGATTTCGGTGTTGGCCATCTGGTGCTGTCCATGTGTAGAGTCTTCTCTTGTGCTGTTGGAAGAGGGTGTTTGCTATGACCAGTGCCTTCTCTTAGCAGAATTCTATTAGCCTTTGCCCTGCTTCATTCTGTACTCCAAGGCCAAATTTGCCTTTTACTCCAGGTGTTTCTTAACTTCCTACTTTTGCATTCCAGTCCCCTATAATGAAAAGGACATCTTTTTTGGGGTGTTAGTTCTAGAAGGTCTTGTAGGTCTTCATAGAAATGTTCATGTTCAACTTCAGCTTCTTTAGCTTTACTGGTCGGGGCACAGACTTGGATTACCATGATATTGAATGGTTTGCCTTGGAAACGAACAGAGATCTTTCTGTCATTTTTGAGATTGCATCCAAGTACTGCATTTCAGACTCTTTTGTTGACCATGATGGCTACTCCATTTCTTCTGAGGGATTCCTGCCCGCAGTAGTAGATATAATGGTCATCTGAGTTAAATTCACCCATTGCAGTCCATCTCAGTTCACTGATTCCTAGAATGTCAACGTTCACTCTTGCCATCTCTTGTTTGACCACTTCCAATTTGCCTTGATTCATGGACCTGACATTCCAGGTTCCTATGCAATATTGCTCTTTACAGGATCGGACCTTGCTTCTATCACCAGTCACATTGACAACTGGGCGTTGTTTTTGCTCTGGCTGCATCCCTTTATTCTTTCTGGAGCTATTTCTCCACTGATCACCAGTAGCATATTGGGCACCTGTGGAGTTCCTTTCAGTGTCCTATCTTTTTGCCTTTTCATGCTGTTCATGGGGTTCTCAAGGCAAGAATAGTGCAGTGGTTTCCATTCCCTTCTCCAGGGGACCACATTCTGTCCATCGCATTCTGTCATTCTGTGATTGTGTGGAGAATTGCTTTGAACACCTTGCAATTTGAAAAGGCTGTTATCCAATTTAACCTTCCTTCACATTCGCCCTTTGAAGGTTTTTTTGAGAGGGGCAGATATAGAATTAATATGGTTGGTAAAATTCATATAGTTAATATGGAATTAAGGCTTGGAGAGCTTAGACGACTTGTCCAAGGACTTGAATCTTGTACATAGACTTTCTTAGATTTAAAACAGTGTCCATACTAACTTTGTGGAATAGTTGATTGGGATTTTAGACATTAGGGTTTGAGTTCATGAGACATCTATGTGAAAATCTCTCTGGTGATGTGGAAGTGAAGCTCCCAAGAGTTCAACATAAACAGTGTACATTGACATGGTCTTTTACAAGTTGAACAAGTGTAGGATTTTTATGGGAGAGAAGTTTGAGTGAAAACAGAGAGTTAAGTTGCAGGACAGTGCACTGAGTTGGAAAGCCTCATGTTAGAGTCTGCAAAGCTGGGATTTAATCCTGGCTTTGTTTTGCATCACTGTGCTACTTTGCTAGGGCTGCTTTAATACAGACTGAGTGGCTGAAGCAACAGCAATGTATCATCTCATGGATCCAGAGGCTAGAATCTAAGGTCAAGGTGTCTGGGCGCTCCTCCTTCTGATCCCGAGGGAAAGGCTTGTGTCAAGTCTTTCTTAACTAATAGATATGGCTGTCGTCTGCTTGTGTCTTCAAGTTAGCTTCTCTCTGTACCTTTGTCCAAATGTCCTTTACTTATAAGGACAGCAGTCATATTGGATAAGGTTCTACTCTGGTGACCTCACTTTAACTTAATTACCTCTGAAAAAAATTCTATTTCATATACTGTCATAACCTGAGGTGCTAGGGTGTTGGGACTTCATATGCATTTTGGGGGACACAATTCAATCCACAACATCACTTAATGGCTTTAGGCCTTAGTAACTGTGTGCAGAAGGGGCTTCCCCAGTGGCTCAGCAGTAAAGAATCTGCCTGCAATCCAGGAGACACAGGAGACCCCAGTTCAGTCCCTGGGTCGGGAAGATCTGCTGAAAGAGGAAATGGCAACCTACTTCAGTATTCTTGTCTGGAAAAAATCTTGTGGACAGAGGAGGCTGGTGGGCTGCAGTCCATGGGGTCAGAAAGAGTCGGATATGACTCAGTGACTAAGCATGAAGTACAAACCTGTTATGCAGAACATGGGAGTTGGTTTGTGCCATTTCTCAGGCACCACCTAGCTCTGCACTGTGGCTTTGATTTCCCAAGGAGTCCTTAAACTCAGAGTTTTGAATGCTCTGGAGATGAGTGGTGTAAGAATTGTAGAGGCGTGTAGAAACTGATCACAGTGAGACATTGTCTTTTCCCTTTGAATAAAATATTTTAAGATTTTCCAAGTAAAATCTGACTTCCAAGTGATTTTTATTGGAGATAAATGACCGTATAAGAAAAAGAATTAAACTCTAGGCAGTTTTGGTTATTTGTTCCACTCTTACCTTTTATAAGTCTTATTTTTCTGCTATTTATGTGTGGATGCAAGAGCAATCACCAGTGTTCATTCTCTTTCGGTGTTACTAATCCTAGAAATCCATGCACAGAACTCCTCTGTGCTTCCTGTGGTAGAACTTGGAATAGTTAGGACGAAGGTGGTAGATGCTTCGTTATAGACGTTATAGATGCTTCGGTAGATGAACGGGGGTTATGTTCGTTTTTACATTGATGAGGGTTCTGTCATGGCTTTTTCAACTGAGAGGAAGGACTTTAATTTGAGTTTGCCCCTTTTCTGCTGTTTTGGTCAATTTCCTCATTCACCAAATGTCAATAGCAGGAAGATTTCAAATGAAGAAAGCCCTGTGCATTGTAAAGTAGTTTTCAAGTGGCTGCTTGCCAGTTATAAGCTTACCTGGGAATTTAGATGTTAACGCATAATTTTCCCCTAAAGTGGAAACACTTGTAAGCAACCCTAGTCTTACCTAGATTTATGTCCAAAGATGGACTTTGACTTTTATCTCATAGAGCTAGAGTACTTAATGACTTTAATTCAGGTTCAGGTGCTTTGAAACTCTTTCTGTCTTTGATGGGAGCTTAGAGAAATTAAGTAGCTATGCTGAGACCAGCTTTTCTATTTTATTCTAAAATCCTTGTATGATACTGTCATGAGTTTTGATTGTACTGATAAAGCATCAGGAGGTACAAGAAAGGTTTGAAAGGAAGTAGCTGAAATGTCTTAGGATACAAGAAATGAAGCAGTTACAGAAAGGAAAAATAGGACGTTCAGTCTTGACTAGTTAAGTGTGAGGTCTGACATTCACATGACATTTGTTTATATGGTTTGCACGTTAGGTAATAGGTCGGTTGCCTGTAAATTGGAGACATCATTCAGCATTTCCTGAGTGATTTCATTTAATTTTTCACCATTGTGAGAGAAGTTGATGTTACTGTCTTCGTGTTAAGAAGTTTTTATGAAGCTGGGATCTAAAGACATTTTTGTCCAAAGTCACACACATACTTTGTGACAGACAAGGAGTTCAGCTCGGGTCTTCCTACCCAGTGCCCAGCACTGTGCCTGACACATGATAGCTGTTCTGTGCATGTTGAACCAGTGAGTGAGTGACTGAGTGCGAAAGTCCCAAATCCTTACTGATCCAATTGTATGTAGAGTCTTTCAGGCTGCTAAGAAATAAAGAGGTGAAGTTCCATATAGCAAAGTTGTGATGAAGACTGTGCAACTACCTATGTATCATGAGCAAGTTACTTAACACATTTTGTCTTCGGTTTCTTCATCTCTGAAGTAGCAGACTCGAACTGTCTGATCTTATGTTGCTGTTGTTTAGTCACTCAGTCGTGTCCACCTCCTTTGGGACCCCATGGACTGTAGCCCGCCAGGCTCCTCTGTCCATGGAGTTTTCCAGGCAAGAAGACTGGAGTGGGTTTCCATTTCCTTCTCCAGGGCATCTTCCTGACCCAGAGATTGAACCTGGTCTCCTGCATTGGAAGGTGGATTCTTTACCACTGAGCCACCTGAGAAGCCCCCATATGCATCATGATTAAAATACTAGTACCAGCATGAATCTTTTCCTGGACAAAGGATCTGTAATTGTATCATCAGTATTCCGCATCCACACATTCTGTAGTGTGATACACATTACTGTGCTCAGAATATTTCTTTTAAACCTTCTAATAATAACCTTTTATGTCTGTCACTGAAGAAATTAACATCAGTTGCTTCAGAGCATTTGACAATTGACAGACAAAATTTTTTTTAAATGGAAGATAAAAATCTATGAGTCTAGACTTTGATTCTAAGTAAGCTTATGTAAATTTCCAAAATTGTTATTCTTTGTAAGTCTGAGCAATTTGATGAGTGTCTGCCAATTGATACCAACAAAAAATTTGCAAGCTGTTAGATCATGTGACTTTAAAAACTATAAAACCATGTCTTATCTTTTTCATGTCTTTAATTTTTAAGGATAAAGTTTTTTTTTAATGAAACATCTATTCTTGTCTGCCTTAAATTTTTAAGAAGTTTTATATTTTGTCTTTTCTATTTGGAAGTAATAGTTTTCAGCTTATATTTGGAAATATACATTTTATTGGATATATAAATAAACATACATTAAATTAAACATAAAATAAACATTTTATTGGAAATACAAATTGAGTTCTGATATATTTATATTGAAAACACATTTAGGAGAACTATATAACTGTTTCTAATTTGAAGGCATTTATAACTGGCTAAAATTTTTTATTTATTTATTTAAAGCCAGTTATAAATGTGTTCAAATTAGAAATAGTTACATAGTTATTTTAAATATGGACTTTTTTTGGTGCCTGAAATGCTAAGAACCTTTTAAAAATGTTATCTTGTTTAATTCCCAAAATATCTCTTGTGTTAAATATAAATATCAGTATCTCCATATTACTGATGAGGTCATTGAGGTCCAGCAAAAATAAATTATCCTCTGTTATAGAGTTTACTAGGAAACAGCCAGGGCTTCCCTGGTAGCTTAGCTGGTAAAGAATCTACCTGCAATGCAGGAGACCCCAGTTCAACTCCTGGGTCGGGAGGATCCCCTGGAGAAGGGATAAGCTACCCATTCCAATATTCTTGGGCTTCCCTTGTGGCTCAGCTGGTAAAGACTCCGTCTGCAATGTGGGAGACCTGGGTTCAATCTCTGGGTTGGGAAGATCCCCTGGAGAAGGCAAAGGCTCCCCACTCCAGTATTCTGGCCTGGAGAATCCCATAGACTGTATAGTCCATGGGGTCACAAAGAGTCAGGCATGACTGAGCTACTTTCAAAAAAAAAAAAAAGCATGTATATGGAATCTAGAAAACTAGTACTGATGAACCCATTTACTGGAAAGAAATGGAAAAGCAGACTTAGAGAATGACCTGTGGACACTGGAGGGGGAGGAGAGGGTGGGATGAATGGAGAAACCAGCATTGGCGAATATACACGAGCACGTGTAAAACAGATGACTGGTGGGGAGCTGCTCTGTGCCGCAGGGAACCCAGCTTGGCACTCTGTGATGACCCAGAGAGGCAGGATGGAGGGAGGGGAAGGAGGCTTCAAAGGGAAGAGTTGTATGTAGTATGGTGATGACTGATTTGAGTTATCGTATGGCAGAAACCAACGTTGTAAAGCAGTTTTCCTCTATTAAAAAAAGTTTTAAAAAAGCAAAAAATAGAAAGAGTTGAAGTCTTCTAGTTATAAAGGTGACATTATCAATTCTGAAGGTTTCCTCATTCCAGGAAGACAGAGGGCGAGTAGGAGCAGTCTCTGTGAGCTGAACTGATCTTTTCTAACCACTTGGGAGAAGGAAAGAACGGTTGCACCAAAGAACTTTTGAAGCATGTTTTGTTGCAGTTGGTTTTTGACAAGTAGCTTTAATCACAACACACTATTTGTTTGGTGAGAAAAAATAACCCACTAGAAGTAAAAAAATATCATTGTATAACTTATGGAGCCAGGAAGCTGTCTGTAAATGGCAATTGACAGATTGTACTTTTATGACTACCCAGTGGAGAAGTGGTCAGAGAAGAAGCTGTATCGCATAGGAAGAAATGTCCCTTGCCCTGCCTGAGTCCTCCCAATCCCTCCTCAACTCTGCTTGAACCATCTTTTAAGACCTTTTTGAAGTCCTGTCTCTTTCCTGAAACCCTTTCGACTTTCACAGAAATAATCTTTTTTCCTTTTTGGCTCTTCTGGCTTGCTCTGCTTCTGTTGTTGTTGTTCTTTGTACGCTTATCTTTTAGCATGAACTGCATTGTACTTTCGGAGAAGGCGATGGCACCCCACTCCAGTACTCTTGCCTGGAAAATCCCATGGATGGAGGAGCCTGGTAGGCTGCAGTCCATGGGGTCCCGAAGAGTCGGACACGACTGAGCGACTTCACTTTCACTTTCCACTTTCCTGCATTGGAGAAGGAAATGGCAACCCACTCCAGTGTTCTTGCCTGGAGAATCCCAGGGACGGGGGAGCCTGGTGGGCTGCCGTCTATGGGATCGCACAGAGTCGGACACGACTGAAGTGACTTAGCAGCAGCAGCGGCTGCATTGTACTTTATGATGTGGTCAGTTGTGTTCAGTTGTAAACTAACTGATAATCTCTGGGCCTTTTTATTCTGAGGACTGTGGTATGAAGCTGGCATTGACTCGTCATGTCCCAGCTCTTTCTCTGCCCCATCAAAATGAAACTAATCAAGGATCCAGGTAGTGTTTGAACGGAGTTTAAGCAGTACTGAAAATGACTGTCAGAGTGTTGGGATTAAAAGGAACGCGATCTCTGGTGTGGACATGGACGAGATGAGATTTGGGCTGAGCTTAAGTCATAGTACCATGGCTTGGGCTGCTATAACAAAATCCAGAGACCGGCAGCTCTTCAACAGCAGAAACATATGGCTCACATTTCCGGAGGCTGGAAGTCTGAGATCACAGGGACAGGATGTTTGAGTGAAGGTCCTCTTCCAGGTCAGAGACTTCTCATTGTGTCCTCATGTGGTGGAATTGGCTAGAGAGCCCCGGGGCAGCTCTTTTTAAAGAACATTAATCCTGATTCCCTGGCAGTCTGGTGGTTGGGACTCTGGGGTTCTACTGTAGGGGGCATGGGTTTGACCCCTGATTGGGGAACCAAGATGCCACACAGCACACACGGCAGGGCCAAAAAAAAAGAAAGAGGACTTCTCTGGTGGTTCAGTGGTGAGGAATCCACCTGCCAATGTGGGAGACATGGGTTCGGTCCCTGATCTGAGAAGATTCCACATGTGCTCCAACTGTTAAGCCTGTGTTCTAGAGCTGGGGAGCTGTAACTACTATCTACTGTGTCCTTGTGCTAAAACCACCGAATCCTGTGTGCTCTAGAGCCCGTGCTCCAGAGCCAGAGAAGCCACTGCAGTGAGATGCCTGCTCGCCACACCAGAGAAAGCCTGAGCACAGCAGCCTGGCACAGCCAAAGATAAATAAATAAAATTATTTTAAAAATGAAATAACATTAAGCCCATTCATGAGGGCAACACCTTTATGAGCTAATCACCTCCCAAAGGCCCCACCTACTTCTATCATCACCTTTGGGAATTAGGATTACAACATATGAATTTGTGGGGAGTGGACGAGGCACAAACATTCAGACCATAGCTGATAGGTAGGATTCACATAAGGAGAAATGAAGAGAAAATAAAGAAAGCTAAGTGCTGAAGAATTGATGCTTTTAAACTGTGGTATTGCAGAAGACTCTTGAGAGTTCCCTGGACTGCAAAGAGATCAAACCAGTCCATCCTGAAAGAAATCAGTCCTGAATATTCATTGGAAGGACTGATGCTGAAGCTGAAATGCCAGTACTTTGGCCACCTGATGCGAAGAACCAACTCATGGGAAAAGACCCTGATGCTGGGAAAGATTGAAGGCGGGAGGAAAAGGGGATGACAAGGATGAGATGGTTGCATGGCATCACTGACTCCTTGGACATGAGTTTGAGCAAGCTCCAAGAGTTGGTGATAGACAGGGAGGCCTGGCATACTGCAGTCCATGAGATTACAAAGAATCAGACACTACTGAGCAACTGAACTGAATTGAACTGAAGAGAAGAAAGCATGCCCATTAGAGTAGTTATCTAAGGTAGGATGAATCACTTTCTCCCCCCCACCTCAATCCCATCACCAGTTTGCAGCCATTGAGGAAGTAAATCTCTTGGCAGTGGTGTGTGTGGGTTGTTCCTAAATGTTTTCTGATGAAAACTGTACCTGTTCTTGTGTTTGTTGATAGTCTACTAAAAAGATAATTTGTGTATTTTTCTGTGCAAAGATTTTGTTTCTAGGACTTTTTGGTAAATTGTTATTTTTTTCATTTGTTTTGTTACTCCAGTATTTGTTACTCTGTGTTTCATGGTTGAACCCAGATCATTAATGTGGCCAGGACACGTGGGATAATTGATGAGGAGAAAACCAGGAGACCCAGGGATCTGTAAGGGAATGCCATGGAACCTGAGAAAGGGGATCTAGAACAGTATACTGAAAAGGAAGAGCATGCCCAGTTGAGGGGGATTGATAAGGCGCTAAGGACAATTTGAGTGTCTTGGGCAAGAATTGAGTTTGAGGTTGATAGAACCTACATTTATAGAAACTGGAATCCAGAGGTGCATGCATGCATGCTCAGTCGCTTCAGTCATGTCGAACCCTTTGTGACCCTATGGACTGTACCCAACCAGGCTCTTCTGTCCATGGGATTATCCAGGCAAGACTACTAGAGTGGGTTGCCATGCCCTCCTTCAGGGGAATCGTCCAGATCCAGGGGTCGAACCCTTGTTTCTTAAGTCTCCTGCATTGGCAGACAGATTCTTCACTGCTAGTGCCACCTGAGAAGCCCCGGAAGCCAGAGGTAGCAGCAGTTTTATAGTCAGAGGAGTTAAATAGATGTTACATATGCTGAAGTTGAGGTGAGAGCCATTTATATGAGTTAGAAATCACCAAATCATAGGATTTTAGAGCTGAGAAGATCTTCAGTGAGTCTGTCATCTGGTTCCTTCATTTTGGAAAAGAACAAGCTGAGTCCTGGAGAGTTCGGTAGATAGTTTATAACTACCAAGATCAGGACAGTTAGGCCTGGAGTGAAAGTCAGTTTGAGTCATTATTGTAGAGATGATGCTCAGAGATCTTGGCAGTGAATCACTACTTAAAAATGCAGCTCTCACCACAGATTATAACTGATCTCGGTGGGAAGTGCCAAAAAAGATACGTCATTTCAATTTTCCTCTATTTCTCATTTTCTTCTGACACTTTGGAATGTGGTAGAAGCCTTCAGAAGACCGATCAAATAATTCTGATTTTGGTTCTTTAAAAAAGAAAATTAATCCCATATGTGGAGAAGATGTACCAGTTTGTTGTGGGAAAACTTTAGAAGTAGAGAGTTCAAGGAAATTTTAGTATAGGACATTTGTATGTTTTGGACACATGCCATCCCAGTCAAGTCCCTGAGTATACGCAGAAGAATTGATTTGATAATAGCACTTTTTAAAAGCACGAACAATTTGAATAGAGCCCAAGAAAAAGAATTAAAGGAAATAATGAGCATGAACTTGGCAGTGGTTCTGTCATCGGTGAGCTGATAGTTCTTCCTTCTGTCCTGAAGTTTAGGGCTAGGGTAGGCAGGAGCTCACAGCATGCTCAGTTTTAATGACAACGACTTGGTTTCAGAGAACTACTTATGATTACAAAATTTTCTTGTTGAAAGACCAGGATTAATTTTTCTGCAGGGACATTTTTTTTTTTCCTCAGAGATTTGAGAAAGTATGCATGATGAGCAGCAGATTGGTTGGGTTTATTTAAGATGATCTGGGTAGTATTTTAAATATTCTGCATGCATTATAGGCATTCAATAAGCAGTTATCTATTTCATTGCTTTCTAAGTGCCTTTAAATATATTTTTAAAATTGTAAGCCTGTGGGAAACAGTTAAACATTTCCTTTTTTTTATTATTATTATTTTTGGCTGCTTTGGGTCTTTGTCCCACGTGCAGGGTTTCTCTCGTTGAGGTGGCCTCTCTTGTTGCAGCGTGTGCTCTAGAGCACAGGCTCAGTAGTCGCCCCGTGGCCTGTGGGATGTTATTTCCTGAACCAGGGACCGAAGCTGTGTCCCCCGCATTGGCGGGCAGATTGTTAACCACCGGACCACCAGGGAGGTTCCACAGGTAAACATTTCTACTTTTTGACTTCCAGGGTTGATTTGGCTCCGGAGTATGTCCTTCCCTCTGCCCCTGTTATATTAATACATCTGGTCTAACTACAGGTGGTTGATGGTGTTGCAGGGAACCAGTAACTCCCACCACCTACCCATTCTAACCAGCAGATTGTAAACCCACAGAATTGACTACCTGATGAATTTGAACGCAGCTCCATCTGACTCTATAGCACGGCTATTAACACGAGAATGTACTACTTCCTAGAGGCAGGATCATAGAGATGAAGATTTAACCTCTCAGTGATTTGTACTTGATTGGGGCCGCAGATCAGTTCCCCAGTTCCTGTTCCAACTTTCCTTTCTTAGCCTAATACATGCAGTCTTCTCTAGTAGAATCATGAATGTGTTAGAACAGAACTGAAATTTGCCTGGCAGGATTCACCCATAACCAATTAACTGTTGGAACATAGATTAACCAAATACTAGATATCTTGCTAATTTTAAGGTGATTAATATTGCAGAACTTATTGATACTGCCCTTAGTGGAATAATTAGTGCAAAAGAAAATATTTTTAAAAAGTGTGATTTAGCTCCATCCGGGGAGCTAAATCAAACTGAAAATGGAAAAACATGAAAACACAGCTGTTTACCATACAATTTTGATTTCAGACACATACTTGAAAGTTTTCAGAATTAGGGACTGCTTGTAGCTTAGCTCCTGCTTGAAAAACTGGACTTCCAGGTACTTCTTATATTTCCAGAAGAGTTTTACCTCAGTCGTAGATTGTTGAAAATACTTGACGGACAAGCCTATGCTATTATCATTTAAGCTTTACCTAAACCATTAAAAGTAAAGTCATAAAAATATTCTGCACAAGTGATCTTAAACTTGGTTCATTAAGATTGTCAACTTTGAATTCTGTCTATGAGATAGAAAAATTACTGGTGTGAGACACTGCAGTCTTTAACCAGAAGTTCCTGCCTTCTTTAAGTAAAAACTTCATCAACCTATACTATTTTAAAAATTAATAAATGATTAATTTATTTGTGGCCCGCGAGGTCTGCGTTCCAGGCGCGGGCTTTCTCTAGCTGCAGCGCGTGGGCGCTGGCTCCGGTTGCGGTGCTGGGGCTTCTCATTGCTGGGGCCCCCCGTGTCCTGGAGGACGGGCTTTAGGCACGTGGGCCTCACTGGTTGCAGCATGGACTGCGGTTGCAGCATACAGGCTACTAGTTGTGGCGGATGGGCCTAGTTGCCCTGCAGCGTGTGGAATCTTCCAGACCCGGGATCGAACCCACGTACCCTGCGTTGGCAGGTGGATTCTTAACCACTGGACTACCAGGAAACTCCTATAATGTTTGGGTAAAGAACAGTCTTAAAACTTACAAAGAACAAATGGCCATTTTGTGTGTGTGTGTGTATATAATTTATTACCCCAATTCTTTATTTGCTGCTGTGTTATTATACATATTGCTGTACTTGGAGCAAGAAATATGACTGGAGAAATATATGGCTATGTTATTTCGATGATTTGATAAACCCATGTTTTGCTTTTGGGTTTCATAAAGCATCTAGGCAAATCCTTAAGTACGGTGATAGATTACCTTGGTCTCTGAATGGAGTTGTTAGTGGAAGCTTTATGTGTCATTGGAGGGCAGTACATGGCCTTTTATATTTCAGGGATGAAATATAATGCAAAAGCTAATTTGAGATGACAGTCAAGAATTGAGATTTTCAAACCTGTGGACTTTTCTTAGGGAGAATGTTTGCTTTTCTTTGTTTATAAGGAAGTAACCAAAATGATTTGTTTTGCATATATGGCCTAGGGGATATCTAGGAAGGTTTCTTCAATGCTAATATTTCCTAGCTACAACCCTTTCTGTTATATATGCACATGAATATACACATCGACACATTTCTGCAAATTAAAAGCCTATTTTAGATATATCATGTTTAATAAGTGCAATTCATGTTTTCCATTTCCCTGGTGTGTGTGTGTGTGTGTTTTAATTTCATAGACATAAACATTTAAGGAGCTGTCTTCCTTTTTATTTCTGTGGGCCCCCGGAGTTCCTGGTATCACTCTAAGCAATTTGTAGTCTTTAAAAAGAGCGAGAAGACATCTTTTAAAGGTTTTAAGTGGTCATTTAAAATGCATATATTAATGTAGAAAACCAGTCTTTTGAGAACCTTCCATATTTTTGAGCAATCTTAACCTTCCCCTAGTTGGAAGAGGAGGGTTTCTAATGCTGAACATTTGTCCTTTCCCTGGAGAAGGGGTAAAATGCCCTGCTCCCCCCTCCCCCAACCCCAAACAATTTTTGTAAAAGAATAATTTAACCAGAAATCAAAATGTTAAGAGAGCACACATTGTCATTCAAAACACAGGAATCAGTCTTTTACAGGATTTTTCAAATAAAACCTAGAATGTTTTCCCTTAAAGGTTACCAGTGACTTCCACTTAGCAAAAACTCAGGACCTTTTCAAATTCTTGGTCATCTGTAATACCATTTTATTATTTGACACTGTTTTCTGCTGCCACTGAAGAATTGTATGTCCCTTGCATTTCACTGGGCATGCTGTATTTTTATTTGCTAAAGCTGGCCTCTCGTAGAACCCTTTCTTTTCTGCAGAGACCTTCTCTTTTGGCTTCTTAAGGGCGTCCTGCAAATCCACGGTGTTGGCTCTCCTCACTCGCTCACGGGAGATCATGATCCTTTAGTACCAGCTGTCACTTCTCTGGGCAAACCACAAGCTCTAGCTCTAGCCTTGACTGTGTATGCCACCGCCTTCAGATAACCTAGTATAACTCATTAAAGGTTCTGTTGCTTTCTCCAACCCAACCCAACCCAACAGTTTTAGATGCGTCGGGACCAGTGTGTTTCAGGCATAACATTATTTCCTTTGACTGAAACACATCAGGTTATCTACACTGGGTCGTGTTATATTAGACTCCCCTCTTCCCTCCTAAGTAATCTGCCTCCACTGCAGGGTTTTCCTCACAACAGCGTCCACTCTCTCCTCTGCCTTTTCATCTTCCTTGCTTTTTTCCTGTCCAGATATAAAGTTGTGAAGGTCCGTGAAGTGGTTTCCTCTCTGGGCCCCTCTGGTTCATGGGGCCATCCTTTCAGTTTCTTCCATTTTCTGCTGCCGGATTCATCCTCCTGAAGCACAGTCTTTGGCTGGGTTCCCTGGAAACAGACTCAGAGGCCAGGTTGCATGCAGGTTTGGGAAGTGAAGGTGCTCTCACCTGCAAGGAAGTGAGAAGACAGGTTGAATGGAGAGAAATTTGCCTGCAGTGAATTTGTAGCTGAGCCCACAGAGCGCTCACAAATGGAGGCAAAGGACCAGACCCTTCAACACCCTCAGCTCTACCAAGACATCCCTGCTGTGGTTCATTTCACAGGCCCTAGCTTCCTCTCCTGTATGGCTCTGTTTGCTTTGCTGTTGCTCTGTTACTTAGTCATTCAGTCATGTCTGACTCTTTGTGACCCCATGGACTATATCCCACCAGGCTCCTCTGTCCATGGGGATTCTACAGACAAGAATACTGGAGTGGGTTGCCATGCCCTCCTCCAGGGGATCCTCCCGACCCAGGGATTGAACCAGGGTCTCCTGCATGGAGACAGATCCCACTGAGCCACCAGGGAAGCGTTCTGCTCTGTGACCTTGCTGCCTCCTCGTGTGCCTGGCTCTAAGCCAGTTACCCCCACTGAGAGCGGGCAGGAACCGAGTGAGTCTGTTCTGCAGCCAGGGGCTCCTCGTGATAAGGGACACACGGCAGAGCAGCCTCTGAGAGATGAGTGTGTTGATGCTGAAGGGGGCTGTGAGCCCAGCCCCATGAGACTCACTCCAGCCACGCTGAGCATTGCTCTTTCCCATGTAGGAACCTGCATTGCTTCCTTCCTGCCTGCTTCAGGGTCAGTGTCTCAGCCTGACTGCAAGGGGCCCTCTGTGATCTGGGCCCGCCGCATCTATTACTGAACTCAGCGTCCCACCGTCTTCCCTGCCCGCCCTCCAGTGCAATGAAGGTTGACCTCGGTGTCACCCGAGTGGTCAAGTCTGCTCTGTAGCCTCCTTGAGATCCCTGTCACCCTCATTCAGGGTGACTTGTGCTGTCCCCTTGCCTGCAGCGCCCCCTCCTCTAAGTCTGTCCTTTCACACCCAGTGTCTTAGTCCTGCTTCTAGTTACACCATGTAATTCTGTAATTTATTGCGTATTTTATCGTATTTCTTCAGTAGCTTGCGATAAGCTGTTCTCATTTTCAGTGTTCTATTAATTTGGAATGTGGCACATAGTACTTCACCTCTTGAGTGTTCTTGGCAGAATCTAGCAGCATGTTAGCTTCATAGTATAGGATCCATGAGAAACTGTTTTTGCTTTCCTGATTGTTTTTGTAGGTGGCGCAGCCAAAAAATTGAATCTCAAGAGTGATGACTTAAGGTGGAAGGGGCCTTCTAGAAAGATTGTGTTTGAACTCAAGGGATGAAATTTGTCTTGCGGAAAATTTCAGAGTGTCTGAGTTACAGGGTTTGCATGGCTCCTGAGTGGATGAGCTTTACTACAATCAGGAATTCATAGCAGTT
>NW_011494706.1:8779751-8780947 GCF_000754665.1 Bison bison bison | reverse complement strand
TCATAGCAGTTTCCTTCTCTTCTTGTCCTGGCTCACTTGCTCACATTGTCCTGGGGCCACTGCAGCCTGGAGTTCCTTCTCTGGGATTCTCGTCCCCTTTTAGGAATGCTGTGTGGACTCTGGGATTGACACGTAAATACCTGCTTTATATGTTGTCAAATCCACACAAGTTCCCTATG
This sequence comes from Bison bison bison, assembly GCF_000754665.1. NCBI lineage: Eukaryota > Metazoa > Chordata > Mammalia > Artiodactyla > Bovidae > Bison > Bison bison. The sequence continues at coordinate 8,780,768 of NW_011494706.1, read as the reverse complement.
GGGTATATGCTGCCATTTTACAAAACAAAACAAAAAAAAAACCTTCAAGGAAAGGGGTGCAGCCTGCTCAGAAACACACAGTGAGGGAGTCGGACAGGTGTTCCAAACCTCTGTAGCCATCTGAATCATCCTAAGAGTGAACACAGCATCTGTGGGGGATGGTACCAAAGTTGTTTTGGAAACAGTTGCTCCCAGGGGAACTGAGAGTTGATTCAGTTCAGTTCAGTCGCTCAGTCGTGTCTGACTCTTTGCAATCCCATGGACTGCAGCATGCTAGGCCTCCCTGTCCATCGCCAACTTCCAGAGTTTACTCAAACTAATGTCCCTCGAGTCAGTGATGCCATCCAACCATCTCATCCTCTGTCATCCCCTTCTCCTCCCATCTTTAATCTTTCCCAGCATCAGGGTCTTTTCCAATGAGTCAGCTCTTTGCATGAGGTGGCCAAAGTATTGGAGTTTCAGCTTCAGCACAGTCCTTCCAATGAATATTCAGGACTGATTTCCTTTAGGATGGACTGGTTGGATCTCCTTGCAGTCCAAGGGACTCTCAAGAGTCTTCTCCAACACCAGAGTTCAAAGGCATCAATTCTTCAGCACTCAGATTTCTTTATAGTCCACCTCTCACATCCATACATGACCACTGGAAAGACGTACCTTTGTTGTCAAAGTAATGTCTCTGCTTTTTAATATGCTGTCTAAGTTGGTAATAACTTTCCTTCCAAGAAGTAAGCGTCTTTTAATTTCATGGCTGCGGTCACCATCTACAGTGATTTTGAAGCCCACAAAAATAAAGTCTGACACTGTTTCCACTGTTTCCCCATCTATTTGCCATGAAGTGATGGGACCAGATGCCATGATCTTTGTTTTCTGAATGTTGAGCTTTAAGCCAACTTTTTCACTCTCCTCTTTCACTTTCATCAAGAGGCTCTTTAGTTCTTCTTCACTTTCTGCCATAAGGATGGTGTCATCTGCATATTTGAGGCTGTTGATTATTTCTCCTGGCAATCTTGATTCCAG
>NW_011494706.1:8762598-8779651 GCF_000754665.1 Bison bison bison | reverse complement strand
ATGATATACTCTGCATATAAGTTAAATAAACAGGGAGACAATATACAGCCTTGATGTACTCTTTTCCCTATTTGGAACCAGTCTGTTCCATGTCCAGTTCTAACTGTTGCTTCTTGACCTGCATACAGATTTCTTAAGAGGCAGGTCAGGTGGTCTGGTATTCCCATCTCTTTCAGAATTTTCCAGCGTTTGTTGTGATCCACAGAGACAAAGGCGTTGGCGTAGTCAATAAAGCAGAAGTAGATGATTACTTTCTCGAACACTGTTGCTTTTTTGATGATCCAGTGGATGTTGGTAATTTGATCTCTGGTTCCTCTACCTTTTCTAAATCCACCTTGAACATCTGGAAGTTCACGGTTTATGTACTATTGAAACCTGGTTGGAGAATTTTGAGTATTACTTTACTAGCGTGTGAGATGAGTACAATTGTGCGGTAGTTTGAGCATTCTTTGGCATTGCCTTTCTTTGGGATTGGAATGAAAACGGACCTTTTCCAGTCCTGTGGCCACTGCTGAGTTTTCCAAATTTGCTGGCTTACTGAGTGCAGCACTTTCACAGCATCAGCTTTTAGGATTTGAAATAGCTCAACTGGAATTCCATCACTCTACTAGCTTTGTTCATAGTGATGCTTCCTGAAGCCCACTTAACTTTGCATTCCAGAATGTCTGGCTCTAGGTCAGTGATCACACCATCGTGATTATCTGGGTCGTGAAGATCTTTTTTGTACAGTTCTTCTGTGTATTCTTGCCCCCTCTTCTTAATATCTTCTGCTTGTGTTAGGTCCACACCATTTCTGTCCTTTATGGTGCCCATCTTTGCATTTCTTTTTCTTGAGAGTTGATTAGGGGTCAATAGTTCTATCTCTGCTCTTCTACAGCATTTATTTCCTTGTTTCTAGCGGTGCAGCGTCTTCGTTGCTGTGAGCAGGTTTTCTCTAGCTGCGGTGCTCGGGCTTCAGTAGTCGGCACACAGGCTTAGTAGTTACAGCCGTGGGCTTGGTAGCTGTGCTTTGTGGGCTCCAGAGTGTGGGCTCAGTAGTTGTGGTGTGTGGGGTTAGTTGCTCCGTAGCATGGGGGGGTCTTCCCAGGCCAGAGATCAAAACAGTGTCCCCTGCATTGGCAGGTATATTCTCAACCCCTGGACCACCAGGGAAATCCCCATGAAGCAGTAGCTAATAAACGGTTAGCATGTTTCCATGGAAAGGATGTGGAGAGAGAACTGGTTTCAAGCCCTTGCCACTCAAAAGCTTTTCTGTAGTCTTGGATAAGTTACTTAACAAAACAGGGTATCTATTTCTTTTAATATCTTTAAGGAGGGATAATGGGCTTCCTTGGTGGCTCAGATGGTAACGAATCTGCCTGCAATGCATGAGACTGGGTTCAGTCCCTGTGTTGGGTAGATCCCCTGGAGAAAGGAGTAGCAACCCACTGCAGTATTCTTGTCTGGAGGATTCCATGGACAGAGGTGCATAGTGGGCTACAGTCCATGGGGTCACAAAGAGTGGACATGACTTTCATTTTCAAAGAGGATTGAGAAATAATGTCCTTTGCCTTTTTGTTCTATGGGACTACTGTAACCAAATCTGGGGTTTATGAATTGTCAGGTGCTACAAAGGAAGTTATTTTTGTTAAAGTGTAAAGTAATACACATGGTGATGCTAATAATAATTATATGTTGATGATGCTTTAATAACAATCATAATAATAATGATTTAAAATAGTAAAGAAAATAGTAATAGCTTTGCATCAGATGGCCACAATGATTGAACTTCCCTTTGCTGGCAATATTTCAAATATTTGTTGATTAAGTTCTTTTGGTAGATTTTCAGCTTTTTCCCTTCTTGGCTCAAACAAGCAATTAAATTCTCCTCAGGAAATTGTGAAAGGTTACGTTTAGTTGTACAGTCTATGCTCCTGAATTTTGGCGTCAGTTCACAATTCATGGCCAAATTAACATCTCAATCACTTGAGACCTATTCATAAAGAATGGGATTATGTACATAACTTGTAGTACTTAGCTATTAAGGAACTTGAGTTTCACAGTGTAGCCAGGAGGAAGAGAATATACTTCTTTCTATACTTTGTACTCTGACTCACAGGCTGAAGTGTGGCCATATGAGCCTGTGTTTATACGTAAGTGAGCATCACATTTGGGCCGGAACTTGCCAATTTAACGGAGGATGCCTCCAATTTAGCATTTGAGATTTGTAAAGGATCCCTAGGGCCTTCCAGGAAAATTTTTGTATAAATGAAAGATAATAGCAACATTTTAGTCATTTGCAAATCATCTCTTTTAAGTAAAATGCCTTATGGAAACCAATAAAGCCATATAATTCTTTCTAAAAATGAAATTCAAATACTCTTAGAGGGAATTCTTCAGAGCTAGAAAACATTTTTGTATTGGTTGTCGTTGCTTTTCTTTCTTGCTGTGGTATAAGTAATGGAGACGTGTATAAAAGCTGGTAAGTTGAAAGTGATTATTTTTGGATCAAAAAATTGGGGGATGAATTTTTTTAAAAAAATAGCTTTGTATGTGCCATGTCCATCTCTACAACCCTATGAACTGTAACCCTCCAGGCTCCTCTGTCCATGGAATTCTCCAGGCAAGAATATTGGAGTGGGTTGTCATACCCTCCTCCAGGGGATCTTCCTAACCCAGGGATTAAACCATTGTCTCCTAGGTCTCCTGCATTGCAGGCGAATTCTTCACCCCTGAGACACTGAGGAAGCCCTTTAATAACTCTGTATGCAATTTATAGCAAATACAGTCCTTATGGAATTTTTCACATAGTACGAACTTTAATATTAAGGACTTGGCAAATGTGTGATTTTTTTTCATGAATTGTTTTGCTAATAAGACTAATTCTATTTGACTAGATTTCTGTATCATACATTTATTCATCATTGTTTAAACATTTAATTACTCGTATTTTGAAAAGGACTCTTTAAAGGTAAATTCACATCAGAACGACCACACAGAGTGTGGTAGGTATACTTCTGTTAGTCAAAACTCCTAGCAGTTTCACTTTTTTTAGATTAAAGACCTGATTAGTCATCTGGATAGAAATTTTAAGAAACTGCTTTTGCAATTATAGCTATTTTAGAGGAATTCCTTCCAGAGAAATTGAGCAAGAGTGGCAATTAATTCCAGCTGTTGGAGTGAACTAGATCTAAATGTCTGAGTTCAAGCTCTAGTAACTTGCAGGGAAGCTTCTCAATCCTATGATTTAGCAGCCATTAAGCTTTGTAGACCATTGTCCACTCATTTGATGAATTCTTAAGTGAAGCCTTGATTTCTTCATTTTCTTTTTCCATGAGCTCAGAATCCCTGACACTACTGACCATCTCTGTGGAGGGCAAAGAGAAGAAAGAAAGGGAGGCTTAATTTTTAAAATTCTTACGATTTTTAAATTCTCTTTTTCTCTAGAAAGTTGCTTATGTGTGCTTTTAAAAAAAATTAATATACTTTTTTTTTTTTTAGAATAGTGTTAGGCCTACAGAAAAGTTGAGCATAAAATGCAGAGATTTCCTGTACACCCTTCTCCCCAGGCCCAAATTTTGCTGCAGTTAATGAATGAAGTCATGATTAACTGAAGTCCACAGCTTACGTTAGACTTCACTCTGCGTTGTACAGGTTTATGGTTTTGACAAATGCATGACAATGTATTCATGATTACTAAGGGCTTCTCTAGTGGCTCAGATGATAAAGAGTCCACCCGCAATGCAGGAGACTGGGGTTCTATCCCTGTGTCAGGAAGATCGCCTGGAGGACGGCATGGTAACCCCGGAGACTGGGGTTCTATCCCTGTGTCAGGAAGATCCCCTGGAGGTGGGCATGGCAACCCAGTCCAGTATTCTTGCTTGGAGAATCCCATGGACAGAGAAGCCTGGTGGGCTACAGTCCATGGGGTTGCAAACAATCAGACACAGGATTATTGAAAGGCTTTGCTGCCTTAAAAATCCCCTGGGCTCCATCTGTTTATCCCCTCACTACCTTACTCTCATCTAACCCTTGACAGCAGCTGATCTTTCACCATCCCTCTAGTTTTGCCTTTCCACAATCATATAGTTGGAACCATATTGTATATAACCTTTTCAGATTGGCTTCTTTCCTTTATTAATCTGCATTTAAGTTTCTTTCCTGCTTTTTCAGGGCTTCATAGCTCATTTCTTTTTATCACTAAATGATATTCCATTGTGTGGCTATAACACAGTTATTCATTCACCTACTGAAGGATGTCTTGTGTGTGTGTATGTGTGTTAAGTTGCTTCAGTCGTGTCCGACTCTTTGCGACTCTATGGACTGTAGCCTATCAGGCTCCTCTGTCATGGGATTCTCCAGGCAAGAGTACTGGAGTGGGTTGCCATTGTCTCCTGCAGGCGATCTTTCCAACCCAGGGATCCAACCCATGTGTCATGTCTCCTGCATTGGCAGGTGGGTTCTTTACCACTAGCGCCACCTGGGAAGCCCTAGGACATCTCAGCTGCTTCCAGCTTTTGGTAACTGAGTAAAGTTGCTCTAAGTGTTCTGTGCAGGATTTTGTGCAGATGTAAGTTTTCAACTCCTTTGGGTACTTAGTTTCTTTCTTTAAAATGTTATGGAAATACCCCGAAGAACATTTTGGCCAACCCAGTACCTAGAGAGCAAGTAGACACTGGATATGTAGATGAGAGTCAAGATAAACACACCATTGTTTATGGGAGTGGGAGGCTGGGATGGGGGAAGATTGCTCACTTTAAAGTATGAGTCCAGCGCTGCAAACGCCAGTCTGTCTCCTGCCAGTGGATAAGTAGACTTAGGGGAGAAGTTGGAAGGATGTTTTCCTGCTTGGTTACAGTTCAAAACAATCAAGGGGAGTACTAATAAACAGCCTTAATCAGTCCCAGTTACAGGCCTAGCTAATTAAATTCCCATAAACACTTTAAAACTGCATTTATAAATTTAATGTACTTGGTTCTTCTTAAGTGTTCAAGGACCTTGATCTAACAACTGGAACTTCTCCAAGTACTTGAACTTTTCTTATAAACCTAACACAAGTTTTTAAGTCCATCTTAAGAATTCCAGTGCTTGGAGCATCTAGTAAAACCCTTTTACACCTTTCAATTTATTTATTTTTAAAATATTTATTTATTTTTATTTGATTGATGGTTGGTTTACGATATTGGCTTGATTTCTGTTATATATCAACATGAATTAACCATAGGTTAATATGTCCGCTCCCCCTTGAATCTCCCTCCCACCTCCCACCATTCCCACCCCTCTGGGTTATTACAGTTTGAGTTCCCTGAGTCATACAGCAAATTTCCATTGGCTATCTATTTACATGTGTTACACACATATGTTACACACATATGTTACATACAGAGCATTCATGCTACTCCCTCCATTCATCTCTGCCTCTCCCTCTTCTCCCCCACTCTCGGCCATAAGTCTGTTCTCTATGTCTGCGTCTGCAATGCTGCTCTGCGAACAGATTCATCAGTTTCATCCTTTTAGAGTCCATATATAAAAGATATATAGATTCCACCTTTCAATTTAAAGTCACAGATTCAAATAAATGGAGATTACAAGTATAGTCTGTTAACATGTCAAAGTGTCTTAAACATAATAAACATGTTATCAACTAAATATTGAACCTGTCCACGCTGGAGTGGGTAGCCATTCCCTTCTGCAGGGGATCTTCCTGACCCAGAGACTGACCCGGGTCTCCTGCATTGCAGGCAGATTCTTTACCATCTGAATCACCAGGGAAGCAAGTAATGACTACACTATGATTCCTAAACTTAACATCGGAGATTTTAATACCTAGGGTTAGATTTGATCATTACGTCTCTATTGAAATCTAAAGATTCTTGGAGTTCTTGTCACCCAGAGTGATTTAGGGTTGCCATCGCAGGAAGAGTCAGGCTCCTTGTGTAAAGCGAGGTCGGTCACTTACCAGCCAGAGGCCTGAGACCTGGTGGAGGGCGTGGGTGTCACAGCTCTTCTTCCCCAGGCACTGAAGGATACACTGCACCATCTGCATAATCAGGATAACAGCAGGAGGATCCGGGTCTCTATTCTTAAGTAATTCTTTGATCTTATTTGACCCTGCAGTCCTCCTAATCAGAGGCACTTGAGTTCTCTCAGCTAATCTCTCTTCCTCCTTGTGGAATTGTATATTCTTTTCATACTTTTCTTGTCTGGTTAGGTCAGAACCCTTAAAGCTATTTTAATCTAGTGCTACCACTGAATTCCCTGTATCTCTCACACCTCTGTCTGTCTCAAGCCACGACACTAGAATCTGGCTCGTGACAGCTGTGCTGAGTTTCCAGCCGTGTTTGGGACACTTGTCTGCTCATTGAATGAGTCACTGAGAAAATGGTGATCGTGAATCATACTTAGTAAGGAAGGTGAAGTAGTAGCGTTCTAGAGTTCAGATATTTGAAGTCTTGCGTAACATTTATATTATATGGAAATGTATTGTTCTAAAAGTGCCAGGGTGATTTTCAAATCCAACTAAAGGCTTTTCACAAAAGATTTATTGTGAAGGACAGTTTTGAGATGTGGTTATTGGGATGAACTTGCTTCTTTCTCTCACCTCCTGCGTCTAGTCCATTGATAAATTCTGTTGGTTCCACAGGAATCACCAGCTTTTCGGCGCCTCCTTGGCCGTTGTTATATGTCACTTGGGCTCTGTTGTTAGATCGCCTCCTAATGTATTTTTCTTGTTTGTTCATTTTCCTTCCACAGTAACCCCACTCCTGCCCATAGTCTGTCTTCCACACAGCAGCTGGCTTGATCTTAAACCATAAATTAGATGAGTGACCTACTACTGTCAACGCTGCCGTGGCTTTATTTCCTTATTTTTATTTTTGATGGGAGGATAATTGCTTTACAATGTTGTGTTGGTTTCTGTCACACAACACTATGAATCAGCCGTAAATATATATCTGTCCCCTCCCTCCTGAGCCTCCTTCCCAGCGTCCCTCATCCCACCCTTCTAGGTCACCTTCAGTCTTTCATCGTATTACTAATAGACTGACATCCAGATACTTTTCCCGTACGTCCCAGATCCTGGCTTCTCTGTGACCTCACGTCCAGGCAGTGTCCTTAGCCAGACTGGGCTCCATGTTTGTTATTCCTTTACTTGAGGTTTCACCTCAGCACCTTTGAACTTGAGTGTGCCTCTTCCTGCGACCTTGTGTTCTATAATATTAGCATTTACTGAACACTCTTCTCTGTAAAATTAATAGTAATTTTGATGTCCCTCACATGAAGAATTACCTCCTTAGAGACGTGTTCAGGGAGTGCGTCTGACCATCTGATCACCGCTTTCTGATTTAAACTCCCTCTCTGTCCCCCCTCACCTCCCCTACGTTGTACCCTCGTCACCACCTCTCTGCGGTTTCTCATGGATTAATTTTTATTCATAGTCCTCACCAGCAGTTGGCATTGTTTTTCTTGTCTGTTTATTCATTTATTTCAAGTTCATTACTATACCCTCAGCACCTAAATAGTTCCTGGTGCCAGTAATTATTCAGTATCACTTTAACATAATATACTGCATGAATGAATGGTTTTCTCATTAGGATAAAAGTCCAGTAGGGCTTCCCTGGTGGCTCAGTGGGGAAGAATCCACCTGCCAATACAGGAGACATGGGTTCGATCCCTGATTTGAGAAGATCCCACATGCCACGGAGTAATGGAACCTATGCAAAAAAAAAAGAAAGAAGAGTGAAAACCTAATGACAGTAAGGGCTATGCCTGTCTCAGTATAGCTGCATCCGCAGGACTTGACACATACAAGCAAGCACTTGATGAATATTTATCGAGTGAATGATGGACTGGTTTGAGTTCAGATCTCTGTGAGGCATTTCCATTCCTGGTCTTAGATGCCCTTGACCATGCCCTACTCACTGACAGTCACTTTCCTTTCTGCCTCCCTTGCTGCTTGCTCCCCTTCCCAGTGATGAAGCAGCTGAAGGGAGTCTTTTGTAAGTTACATATAAGAGACTCTAATTGAAACACGTGTCAGTGGACCCTTTGCTGATTTCATTTTCCTCTTTGTACTGCTTTATAGCATCTCAAACCAAACGTAAAATTAGTGGTGTAAGCACAAAGCTGAGAACAAAATAGAATACTTGAAATTATTTGAGGACTTAGAATTGCTAAAGTAACTTACAGTCTTCCACACGGAGTGTACATTAGACACTGCCATTTATAGTTTTTTTAAGCCACTTTTCATACAGAGTAATTTATAGTAAAATACTTAGTATTTTACAAAAAGATAGTCATGCTTAAAATATATACCTGAAATCTCTTAAATAAGTTTGAATTTCTAAAATAGCATCTCACACTGGAAAAAAAAATGTGTTGCTAAGTACTGAAGTATCATTGAGGATACAATAAGCTCTTAATAAGCTCTTAAGTTTTAATAGTGTCACACAGTTCATGGAGCACTCTCCTCTGCTTTATCTTAAGCAGCCATGGGCCTGGGATCGCATCTGATAAAAATGCTTTCCTTCAGAATGGAGATCATGAAGAGAAGCTTACGTAGAAGGCTCTGAGGAGGTTCTTTTAGAGGAAGGTCCTCAGAGTGGTGGGTAACTATGCCTAGCATGGTCCACGGAGATGAGAAGGGTCATGTGTGTTAGCACCTGGGGAACTTTCTGGAGCTGTCAGTGGCACCTGCAGAATCTCTTCTCATGCATGTAGGCCTCTGCTTCCCACACCTCCTGTCCTCACCTTGTCATCCACCATGTCAGCACTCAGCTCTTTCTTAAAAAATAGTTTTATTTATTGTTTCATTTTTGTTGCCTGTGGCTGCCCTGGGTCTTTGTCGCCACGTGCAGGCTTTCTCTAGTTGCGGCAAGCAGGGGTTCCTCTCTGGTTGAGCTGTGTGGGCTTCTCATTATTGCGGAGCACGGGCTCTGGAGTGTGGGCTTCGGTAGTTGTGGGCACACAGGTTCAGTTGGTCTGCAGCATGAGAGATCTTCCCCAACCAGGAATTGAACCGGTGTTCCCTGTATTTCAAGGCGGACTCTTAACCACTGGACCATCAGGGAAGCCCCGCGCTTAGCTCTTGGTACTTCCTGAGCAGTGAGATCATGGGACTTATGATCACCAGGACTGTTTATGACTTCGGCTCCACCACTTCACCATTTTACAGCCTTTTTCCAGTTCAGATCTCATTCATGTTCTATAAAGATGGGATTACATCCAATGCTTAGTTGACTGATAATGGAAACCGACTGATGTCTAAAATTTGTGAAACCCTTAGTCAGACTGTCATGATAAGACACTGTGTCAGGGCTCTGAGGCTGTGATTTGCCAGTATTCCATGCACGAGGATCCCTTGGAGAAGGGGAGAGTGGTTCCACACACATCCCATGGCACACCCAGCTATGCTGAGTCAGAGCCTTTGAGGCTCCCGAGCAGGGATCTTGGTGGTAAAGTTCTGAAACCACTGTTCTGGGGACAGAACAAGAATTTTAAGGCAGAGTCTCTGCCTTCAAGATACTTGTATCTCGTCAGAAAATGAAAGTGAACACGAATGACATAGTTGGATTTCTTTTTATTTGATTGATGTGTTTGGAGGGGAGTCTGGATATGACAGCATAGGTTTGAGTGTCCTTGATTTATTCCCGGAGTATAGAGTTTGGGTAGAAATGTACCAGATGGCCTAACTGGTATAGTATGGTTTATTTTAGCATGTCAATCATTAGTTTGGCTTCCAAGCATATATAGGGTTAAGTAGACGTTTAAATACCACCCCACCCACCCCCTCTCCCTAAGCTGGTAAGATTTTTCAGCAATGACTTAAAAATAGACCCAGTCATTTGGTTAACTTTTTTGTTGTGAAAATAAATTCCCTCCCCCACGTGTTTTATAAATTTAAGTTGCATCTCTTTTCAATTACCTTAGAATGTGAACTTTGCGTATTGTGTAATAGTTCCCATGATCTTAGAGGCAATTTAAAACTGTGTGGCATCTATATTATCCACTTGCTTTATTATGAACTGTTTACACTGTGACTAAGAGACCCCTTCCTTACTGGTGATGAAATCAATCATTAGCTATTGGTGTTTGTCTTATGGTCAAAAAGCTCAGTGGCTTTCTAAAGCTTTACTGTAAAAGCTTTTATAAGTAAATGATCTGAAAATAAGATGGAGTCAATTAGAGGCTGTGTCACTACTTTGTATCTTTCACATTGCATATATAATTAGTATATCTTCCTAGAAAAGACTTTGAAAAGCATATTAATCAATGATGCCAGTAGGGATTCTCTGAGAAAAACCTTGATTATCATCACATAGGTTTAGTTTGTTAAAATAATAGTACTATATCTGGATGTAGATTGACTTGTTTGAAAATAAAGCATAGAGACGGGAGCGGTCAGGTAAAGTAGGACCTTGTATGTAAAAAGCTATGATTTTATTATGAGTACAGTGGGAAGCCATTGGGGTAGTTGGCAAGGAATTTAAGGATTTGTTTGTTTACAGGGGAATGATATAACCTGATTTAAGTTTTAAGAGACTTCTTTATATTTATAGTAGACCAGGAAGAAAGATGTTGGTAGTTTAAATTAGGGTAATAAACAAACAAACAAAAAAAAATTAGGGTAATAGTCTGGAGAAGGAGAAAAGTAAATGGAGTCTGGATATATTTTGTTGATGTTACTACTGCTGGATCAGAGTGAACTAGAAATCAAGGTTTAGCATTCACTGAAATGTGATATGTTGTAAGAATAACGGGTTTGGAGACAGACCTGGAGGAAATCAAGCATTCATGAGTCATCCAACTTGACATATGTTTTTTGGCAGCTGGATGGATAAGACTGGTGCTCAAGGAGACACTGGGGCCTCAGGGAAAAACTAGAGATTTATTAGTGAATTAGATGGTTTTAAAGCCACAGAAATTGATAAATCACCTACTGAGTGAATGTAGGCAGAGACGAAGAGTCAGGACAGAGTTCAGCGTTTAGAAGTCAGTCAGGAAAGAACGCAAAAGCAAAGGTGACCGAAGAGAGGGAAAAAGGTAAACAGGAGAATAAAAACATTGAAAGAGGGTGTATTCAAATTTGTTAGTTTTTTTTTTTTTTTCACAAGACAGAAATTGACTAAAAGTAATGAAAAGATGGATGCCAGACTGGATTGTGGGTCAAACAGGAGATGATCAGAGGAATGAGCAAGGATTGACATCTCTGAGCAGGAACTAGAAATGGTTGTCAAGGGTGGCAGTTGTGGGCTGAAGAACTTGAGGTCAAGGAAGTACTTTCTTTTAAGATGACACTAGGGTGTGTTTGGTATGACTAGTGCGTTCTATAGGCAAAACTCTGTTAGCCTTTACCCTGCTTCATTTTGTGCTCCAAGACCCAATTTGCCTATTATTCCAGGTATCTCTTGACTTCCTAGTTTTGCATTCCAGTCCTCTATAATGAAAAGGGCATCTTTTTTGGGTGTTAGTTCTAGAAGGTCTTATAAGCCTTCATAGAACTGTTCGCCTTCTTTAGCATTACTGGTTGGGACATAGATTTCAATTACTATGATATTGAATGGTAACATAGTTTTGCCAAGAGAACACACTGGTCATAACAAACACCCTCTTCCAACAACACGAGAGAAGACTTTACAGATGGACATCACCAGATGGTTGACACTGAAATCAGATTGATTATATTATTCGCAGCTGAAGATGGAGATGCTCTATACAGGCAGCAGAAACAAGACCAGGAGCTGACTGTGGCTCAGATCATGAACTCCTTATTGCAAAATTCAGACTTAAATTGAAGAAAGTAGGGAAAACCACTAGACCATTCAGATATGACCTAAATCAAATCCCTTACAATTATATAGTGAAAGTGACAAATAGATTCAAGGGATTAGGTCTGATAGACAGAGTGCCTGAAGAACTATGGACAGAGGTTCATGACATTGTACAGGAGCAGTGATCAAGACCATCCCCCAAGAAAAAGAAATGCAAAAAGGCAAAATGATTGTCTGAGGAAGCTTTACAAATAGCTAAGGAAAAAAGAGAAGCTAAAGGCAAAGGAGAAGAGGAAATATACACCCATCTGAATGCAGAGTTCCAAAGATTTATAAGGAGAGGTAAGTAAGCCTTCTTCAGGGATCAATGCAAAGAAATAGAGGAAAACAATAGAATGGGAAAGACTAGGGATCTCTTCAAGAAAATTAGAGATACCAAGGGAACATTTCATGCAAATAAGGGCACAATCAAGTACAGAAATGGTATGGAGCTAACAGAAGCAGAAGATATTAAGAAGAGATGGCAAGAATACACAGAAGAACTGTACAAAAAAGATCTTCATGACCCAGATCACCACGATGGTGTGATCACTCACTTAGAGCCAGACATCCTGGAATGTGAAGTCAAGTGGGCCTTAGGAAGCAGCATCACTATGAACAAAGCTAGTGGAGGTGATGGAATTCCAGTTGAGCTATTCCAAATCCTAAAAGATGATGCTGTGAAAGTGCTGCACTCAGTATGCCAGCAAATTTGGAAAACTCAGCAGTGGCCACAGGACTGGAAAAGGTCCATTTTCATTCCAATCCCAAAGAAAGGTAATGCCAAAGAATGCTCAAACTACTGCACAATTGTACTCATCTCACACATTAGCAAAGTAATACTTAAAATTCTCAAAGCTAGGCTTTAACAGTATGTGAACCATGAACTTCCAGATGTTCAAGCTGGATTTAGATAAGGTAGAGGAACCAGAGATCAAATTGCTAACATCCATTGGATCATCGAAAAAGCAAGAGAGTTCCAGAAAGTTATCATCTACTTCTGCTTTATTGACTATGCCAAGGCCTTTGTCTGTGTGGATCACAATGAACTGTGGAAAATTCTTAAGGAGATGGGAATACCAGACCACCTGACCTGCCTCCTGAGAAATCTGTATGCAGGTCAAGAAGCAACAGTTAGAACTGGACATGGAATAAGACTGGATCCAAATAGGGAAAGGAGTACATCAAGGCTATATATTGTCACCCTGCTTATTTAACTTATGTGCAGTGTATGTCATGTGAAATGCTGGGCTGGATGAAGCACAAGCTGGAATCAAGATTGCCAGGAGAAATATCAGTAATTTCAAATATGCAGATAACACCCTCCTTATGGCAGAAACCGAAGAAGAACTAAAGAACCTCTTGATGAAGGTAAAAGAGGAGAGTGAAAAAGTTGGCTTAAAACTGAACATTCAGAAAACTAAGATCATGGCGTCTGGTCCCATCATTTCATGGCAAATAAATGTGGAAACAATGGAAACAGTGAGACTTAATCAGTGCAGATGGTGACTGCACATGAAATTGAAAGATACTTGTTCCTTAGAAGAAAAGTTATGACCAACCTAGACAGCATATTAAAAGCAGAGACATTACTTTGCCAACAAAGGTCTGTCTAGTCAAGGCTATGGTTTTTCCAGTAGTCATGTATGGATGTGAGAGTTGGACCACAAAGAAATCTGAGCACCAAAGAATTGATGCTTTTGTAACTGTAGTTGGAGAAGACTCTTGAGAGTCCCTTGGACTGCAAAGAGATCAAATCAGTGAATCCTCAAGGAAATCAGTCCTGAATATTCATTGAGAGCACTGATGTTGAAGCTGAAATTCCAATACTTTGGCCACCTGATGTGAAGAACTGACTCACTGGAAAAGACCCTGATGCTGGGAAAGATTGAAGGTGGAAGGAGAAGGGGACGACAGAGGATGAGATGGCTGGATGGCATCACCGACTCAATGGACCTGAGTTTGCGTAAGCTCTGGGAGTTGGTGATGGATGGGGAAGCCTGGTGTGCTGCAGTCCATGGGGTTGCAAAGAGATTGAACTGAACTAAAGGGTGTGCTTGATGGCAGTGATCTAGTAGAGAAAGAAATATGAGTTATCAGAGAGAACCAACCCACTGTCACTGCTCACTTTCCTTATCTTCTCCTCCCGCCTCTTTCCCTCCTCCACTGTGTGTGAGTGTGTTTGTATAATGTTTCTCCAGCTACGAATAGCAAGTAGGAGGTTCATCTCTTTTCAGTTATAGACTCTTGAAATCTGATGTAAGCATTGAGTCTTCCTTCATCAGGAAAATATAAAACCATAAACATTAGCACACATTTCAGGGGTTACTTGAACACCAGGGGCTTTCCTATCTTCCCCACATTAAGACTTGGTTCTTTACCATCTGAGCCCTGAGGGAAGCCCAAGACTCAGTTCTTGAGTTTAATGAAATGATGGGGCCATTTTCCATCAGTCTTATGGACTTCAGAGCAATGAGTATTTCCGGGCACTGTGATCAACTATGAGGTTCATGTGAGAGGATGTCTATGTGCCGTGGAGAGTTTCTTTTAGATGTGCTGTACTAATACAAGGGCTTCCCAGGTGATACTAGTGGCAAAAAAAAATCCACTTGCCAATTTAGGAGATGCAGGAGATGTGAGTTTGATCTTTGAGTCAGGAGGATCCCCTGGAGTAGAAATGGCAACCCGCTCCAATATTCTTGCCTGGGAAATTCCATGTGAAGAGGAGCCTGGTGAGCTACAGTCTATTGCACTGCAAAGAGTCAGACACAATCGAGTGAGCACATACTAATGCAGAAATATTTTTAGTAATATTTACAAATGAAATACAATTCTAGACGACAGAATGATAGGCTTTGTATATCAAAACATGGTGTCAGGAGTCATTCAGATAACACAGAGGGAGGGAGAGAGGTACCTGCCGCCACTCTCCCATCAGAGATTCTGTCTGTCTGTTGCTCCCTGGTTTTATAGTCAAAGGCTGGGTGTGTTCTTTCTTTTCTCCATAGAGGAGAAAGGCATGCTGGCCGAGAGGAGCGTGGCCCGAGTGTTAGAGATGGGCTTATGAGCCCACAGAGCCTGTCCTTCTTTGACTTTTGTAGCTAGACTTTTGCCTTTGTGTTCGATTTGCCCCAGTCGGAGCAATTAGGCAGAGGTTCGTGTGGATACCATCTCTTTTCCAAAGATGTGCCTCGGTTTTGTAGGATGAACTGTAGATTTCCAGAGTCTCAAAACATCAGTGTCAGAAAGCATATTGAACATCTTTTACTGTAATGGTTTTCAAACCTCGATTGGTTGCATGTTAAAATTGTGATGGGGAGGGGAAAGCAGGTGTTGTTTGGAAAACCATGTATAGGATGCCTGTTTTCATGATATGAATAACAGAAAAGACACTGATCAGAATTCCCTTGGCTGTGGCAGACATGCTGGCAGTCAAGTGAGAAAGTTTGGCAGAAAGTTTGGATGAAAACATGTTGAGATCTGGTCCCCCATTCATTTAAGAAGTAAGCAAATGAATCAAGTCCCACAGGTGAACTGACTTACCCCGGATTCCATAGCTAATAGTGTAAACTGGAGACTGTAGCTTGTTCTCCAGAGTTCTGACTCTCTGTTTTTCCCCTACTGTGCTTCTGCCCCTGTGTGTGTGTGTGTGTGTGTGCGCACACGCTTGCACGTACGTGTGCGTCTGCTCAGTTGTGTCATGCTCTTTGCAGCCCCATGGACTATAGACTATAGCCCCTAGGCTCCTCTGTCCATGGGATTATTCCAGGCAAGAATACTGGAGTGGGGTGCCATGTCCTACTCTGACCCAGGGATCAAATCTGCCTCTCTTAGTGTCTCCTGAATTGGCAGGCAGATTCTTTACCACTAGTGCCACCTGGGAAGCCTCCCTAAAAAAGTTCATTAATCATTATGAACTTGCTGTTCCTGTGTGCTGAAATTCACAGCAAGCTTGCTTTTTTAGTAGCATAGGTTGTAAGCGGAGAACCCTGTTTGCTTATTCCCTCCCACCCATCTATTATTTTCCTTAGAGTACAGTACTTTAATGGTCTCCACTTAGCACAGAGTATCTCAAGATTCAGACAAGGATTGGAAAAAAAAAAAAAAAGAAATGAATGGCTAATTTGTGCCTCAGGAGTCTTAGAAAGGTTTTATAGAAACCCTACAAATTGCACCTAAGAAACAAATACTTGTATTTTCTGGTCATCTTGCAGATTTCTTCCACATAGCACCACTGGATTCTGGGCTTACGTTAACTTATCTAGCATAAACCATTGGTTTTACTGAAACATAATTATTATAGCCAAGAGAGTATTATACAGTTTTCATTCAGAATAAAAATGAAATGTGTGCCCAGATGCTTATGAATAGTGAATTTTTTCCCCTTTTAAAATTGTTTCCTAGTATTATGGTGATTCCTTGTCCATCCTTTCTGAAGCGACACACAGGTTTGCCTGCTGGGACATTCAGTTCAGAGCAGCCAAAACTTATACCCACTAGAGACATCTGGAAAGATACAGGAAGAATGAAGAGTGAGAGTTAAGCTGTCTATCATTTACACTTTGGAATTGATGGATGAGAGGCTGGAAATAACTTGTTTCAGAGGACAGGCTACATCTATTTTCCTGCTAAGAAGGACTGCCTGTCTTATTACCTTGTCACTGTCACCAGAAGCTGTCAGCCTTTCAAGCTAAGATGTTCTTTTCTCCTGTCTTTTCTAGCCCAGCAACCCCTATCTTTGTTTCAATGCCCTGTTTTATTTTAAATGAGTGAAAGAGATATTGAGTGTAGTTCCCCACTGGGGAGACTGGCAGAGTGATTTTCAAGAATCAGCGGATGATCCAACTCCAGTCTTATCAACTGAATTGTAAAGTTTGGAAAGTTTCAGTCAATTCAGTTTATTCGCTCAGTTGTGTCCAACTCTTTGCAACCCCATGGACTGTAGCACACCAGGCCTCACTGTCCATCGCCAACTCCCGGAGTTTTGATCTCAAGCTCATGTCCATCGAGTTGGTGATGCCATCCAGCCATCTCATCCTCTGCCATCCCCTTCTCCTCCCGCCTTCAAACTTGCCCAGCATCAGAGTCTTTTCCAGTGAGTCAGTTCTTCACATCAGGTGGCCAAAGTATTGGAATTTCAGCTTCAGTATCAGTCCTTCCAATGAGTATTCAGGACTGATTTCCTTTAGGATGGACTGGTTTGATCTCCTTGAAGTTCAAGGGACTCTCAAGAGCTTCTCCAATACCACAGTTCAAAAGTATCAATT
>NW_011494706.1:8759389-8762498 GCF_000754665.1 Bison bison bison | reverse complement strand
CTTTCTTTATAGTCCAACTCTCACATCCATACATGACCACTGGAAAAACCATAGCCTTGACTAGATGGACCTTTGTTGGCAAAGTAATGTCTCTGCTTTTTAATATGCTATTTAGGTTGGTCATAACTTTTCTTCCAAGGAGTAAGCATCTTTTAATTTCATGGCTGCAGTCATCATCTGCAGTGATTTTGGAGCCCCAAACAGTAAAGTCTGTCACGGTTTCCATTGTTTCCCCATCTATTTTCCATGAAGTGATGGGACCAGATGCCATGATCTTCGTTTTCTGAATGTTGAGATTTAAGCCAACTTTTTCACTCTCCTCTTTCAATCTCATTAAGAGGCTCTTTAGTTCTTCTTCACTTTCTGCCATAAGGGTGGTGTCATCTGCATATCTGAGTGTATTGATATTTCTCCAGGCAATCTTGATTCCAGCTTGTGCTTCATCCAGCCCAGCATTTCTCAGGATGAACTCTGCATGTATGTTAAATAAGCAGGGTGACAATATATAGCCTTGATGTACTCCTTTCCCAATTTGGAACCAGTCTGTTGTTCCATGTCCAGTTCTAACTGTTGCTTCCTGACCTGCATACAGAATTCTCAAGAGGCAGGTCAGGTGGTCTGGTATTCCCATCTCTTTAAGAATTTTCCACAGTTTACATAGGCACTTAATATTGGAGGCTGGAGGAATAGGCCTGTGGAAGTATAGTCAGCTTGGGATGTTAAGAGAGGTGAGTTCAAAATCTGCTTTCAGTAAACCTTGATTTTGGCCAAGGGATTTGACGCTCCAGGATCTCAAGTAGTAATCTACAAAATGAGGAGTTTGGTCTCACTCATATGAAAGCTCCCTTTCAGCTCACGTGGTGTTCTTCTAGAACAGATGGTGAAAAGAACATTGGTCTTAAAGCTAGGAGGCAAGGGTTATAAATTCCTGAACTGGGTTTCAGTCTCTCCTGAAAATGAAGGATGAAGCCAGATTATCTTCTTGGAACATCTAGAGAGGACATTCTTTATTTTCTCGGTTCTCTACTTTGTCTATGTTCTGTAATTATAGAATAGTTATGCTCTAGTTGCACAGATGTTCAAAGAGGTGGTAGGAATGATGCCCGTGTTTCATCCTGGCCTCCAGGTTGCGTAGTTCAGGTGACCCTGCCCTGTCTGAGGTCAACAAATGATGATGAGAAAGTCTCTGCCATCTGAGTCCTTCCTTTTTCTCCGCAGTGTGCATTATAATCTAACAAACCACACATTTCATACGTTTCTTTTTTCTTTTTTCTCTCTGTGGTCTCTCCCCAGCAGAATATAGGCATCATGCAGGCAGGGAGTTTGCTCGCTCTACCTTTGTCTCACTGCTGTGTCTCCAGTGCCTCTCTTGTAGTAGTCACTCAATAAACATTCATTGAGTGAGTGAATGAATTCATGTGACATTTTAAAAGCAAGTATTGCATGATACGTATCTGTGCTCTTTAAAACCACATTTTCCATAGTTTAAGGTATTTAAACGATAGAAGTCACTTTAAGTAAATCTGGTTAAACATTTTTTGACATCAGTGTTTTTACCCCACTTGTTCTAAAGGCTTTGTTATAGTCTTCATCTTTTGTAATCATTAACTGGAAACGTTATTTTCTAGGTGAAATTTCCATCAGAAAATTGAGTAAGCTCCTTATCTGAATTCTTCTTGCAATCCATTTTTCATCACAAATGAAGTGGTAATTTAGAACTGGCAGGAAATAATATGTCCAATTTCAAATGTACAGTGTGTAGGCAAGTGGAAATTGTTTTTGCTGGCTTTCTTTCCTGGTGCCACTCATTTGAATATGTTCCCAACAAACCTTCTTGTTAGATTTGTTGTGGTAAATTATATTATTTATGTGACAAGTAACAGGTACCACTGAGGGCTAACCTTTTATTAGACATGTACATTTTCATTTCAGTTAATGTAATACCTGTCTGACATTTTCTGAAAAAATGAAATGAGAATTGTTTACCCCCTCCTTGGTGACAGTATTATGTCACTGAGGTAGGAGGGCAGTTAGTAATCTAGTTTCTATCCATTAACATCTGTTTGCCAAACAGTCACTAGAAGAGTACATTCAGGTCATTCATTTTATGTGAAAAGGCGTCCTCTTTTTAGATGACAGTCCACTCTCTGAATCTTCAGATCCTGTTTGCAGGTCCTGTTTCACCCTCCCCTCTTTTTTTGTATGCAATAATATAGAAAAGCCATGGAGACCCAATCCTTTGTTGCTAACCTTGTCTCCATTTCTTTTCTTCATACATTTTCTTTTTCTACCAAAATAAACTACCAAACATTTCCCCATTTAGGACTCTTGTTCTTTGAAAGAAAGTGAGTGTTAGTCTCTCAATCATGGCTGACTCTTTGTGATCCCATAGACTGTAGCCTGCCTGTCTCCTCTGTCCATGGAATTCTCCAGGCAAGAATACTTGAGTGGGTAGCCATTCCCTTCTCCAGGGGATCTTCCCGACCTACGGATTGAACCCGGGTCTCCTGCATTGCAGGTAGATTCTTTACCATCTGAGTCACCAAGGAAGCCCCTCTTATTCTTTCCCAACCCTCAGTTTCCTTGAGGTTAGAATGTTCCATCTTCCTATAGCACACCCATAGTCTCCTCTAGAGAAACTCTGATGCCTGTCTTATGAGATTCCACACTTGGCTCCCGTTGGAAGTTCTCTCTCCTTCCTCTTCATCGCGTTAGTATTTCAGTTGTCCAGTTACTACTCTTTCATGGCACTTACACAGATCTCTGATCGTTTATTGTGTGTTGCTTCTTGTCCACTTGAGTGTGCGTGTTTTATATAAAGTGAGGATCTGGGTGGCATTCTTCTTGGAGAGACCACAGTCTGTGCTGTTGCTGAACACTCTGTAGAATGTTCTGGGACTGTGGACGAGAGACCATCTCAGTGTGCTGAAAGCAGCTTTCCTGCCCATTTCCATCAAACTGTGCAGTACCTCAAGAGTTAAAAGGGGACACAAAAATCTACCTGTTTATTGAGGCAGCAGGAAAAGAGGAAGAAGATACAAACACATCAGTTGCCCAGTCTCCCACACCAGAGTAGGTTAGACCTGTGATCTGGGCAGAGGATAGCTGT
>NW_011494706.1:8738199-8759289 GCF_000754665.1 Bison bison bison | reverse complement strand
GATAGCTGTGGCCAGCTTTGGTGTGATCAGTCATTACCTGGTTGTAGGCCCATTGTTGACCGTGGCTTTTATGAGGTGATTCACTGGGAAAGAGATGAGCATCGTGTAAGTAACCAAAATGGTACCCAGGAGTCTCACAGTGGGGCCTTGCTCCTGTGTGGAGTCATTCCCTGCAGTTTCCATCTCTCCCTTCCCCTTACTCTTTGTCGGTAGCAGTTTGTTTTCTGGCTGGTCCATTTCACCAAAGCTGTTATGTATGAATGGAGGAAGGTCAAACAGAACCTCAGCTCTCATTACCGTCTTTCCTTCTACGGCTCCATCAAAGAATTTGGGGGACGGGCTGGGGGAGGGGCTGGCAACATGATACTTACTTCTTTTTTCATTTAGATGCTTTATCTCAGAGAAGCAGAGCTAGTAATTGTACTTATCAAAACGTTTCTCTAGGCAGAGCCTACCAAGCAATAGGAGTTGGTTTTATATGCATGTTTATTCCATCATTAACCCACATAGAGTATGACATCCAGGGTTAGATAGTTGCAAATAAATCACAGGCCTTCAGTAAATGTTAGTTGAATGAATGAATAAGTAGTTTGTTAAAGAGATGCCCACCTAACAAGAGAGCAGAGAGCAAAGACTTTTGAATATTTTTCATTAAATTTTTTATTTAATAAAGAATTTTATTTTTATTAATATAAAATGCTAGCTCTAGATAAAAAAAAATTAAACAATAATAAATGTAAGAGAAAAGTAAACTACCATCCCACCCACGCGTCTGCTGAGCCCAGGGTCATTCGGTGCAGTGTTCATAGATTCTGGAGTACTGTCATCGTTCTTTAGTCGTTGTGTCTGACTCTTTGTGACCCTGTGGACTGTAGCCCACAAGGCTCCTCTGTGAGATTTCCCAAGCCAGAATACTGGAGTGGGTTGCTGTTTCCTTCTTTAGGGGATCTTCCTGACCCAGGGATCAATCCTGTGTCTCCTGCATTTGCAGGCAGATTCTTTACCACTGAGTCCCCAGGGAAGCCCTTCTGGACTATATCCACCCCTTCCACTTCCCTTTTGAATACAGACTGCTTTGAACCTGAGGCTTTTTTCCCCCACTGAGTATATCTTAGGCATTTCAATATTACTGCTTATAGTAACTTACTGCATTCTTTTTAATGACTGTGCAATTTTTGTCATATGAATGTGCCGTATTTTATTCAACCAAAACACAATGGATGGGCAGTTAGTTGCTCAATCGTGTCCGACTCTTTGAGACCCCTTGGACCATAGCTCACTAGGCTCCTCTGCCCATGGAATCTCCAGGCAAGATGCTGGAGTGGGTTGCCATCTACTTCTCCAGGGGATCTTCCCAACCCAAGGATTGAACTTGGGTCTCCCACATTGCAGGCAGATTCATCTGAGCCACTTACTATTTATTAAGAACATTGAAGAGAACATTCTTGGGTCTTTGTCTGTCTATTCCTTGAAGAAATGCTGGCTCAGGGGCTATGAGAAGTTTTTTCATTTTTGATAAATTTTGACCAGTCTCCCTTCCTACCCCAGTAATATCTGGTCTCAAAGTGTATGAGTGTGTTTATTTCCTTACAACCTTGTCAGTAAGAAATATTATTTGCATTAATTATTAATGATTTGAGTTTCTTGCTTTAGGTTTCCTCTCTAATAAGTGCCCTGCCCCTCATTTATTTCGTTTGTGCATCGGGGGTAAAGCCTATCAGGCCCATGAGCTTTACCTGTCATTCTCTGACTTGAAACCCCACAGGTTTATAGGCAGAAGCCTTAGCACTGTGGTTTGGGAATCAAGAGATCTGGCTCTTGGCCCAGCTTGGCGCTTGACTAACTCTTGCTACCTTGAATAAGTCCATTTTGTTTGTTTACTTCTCATTTTCCTTAGGAGGTAAATATCAGATGTTTAATGCCCACCTGATTTTTCTTTTTTAATCAGTCTTTGAGAGTGAATTGGAGAAAAGGGGCTAGAGAGGCGAAGTGATATACCAAATTATATGGCTTTTGACAATCTCTCCGGGCCAAGGTACTTGAAAAAGTACCTGAAAAAAGTATCTGAAAAAGTGCAAGTGTTGGACTACATACCCTCTGAGGTCTGTATAGATCTTTCAGATCTGTATTTGAAATGATGTGAGAAAGAAGTCCCGTGCTGGTAACCGTAAGGGCGCTGCCTCTTCCACCTAGTTTTTTTCATTGGCACTTTGAGCTGTACCGTTTGAAATGGACATAATTCCACTTCCGTCTATTCTCTTTGGTAGGAATTGTGACTTTTCTGTAGTTACAATTTCTTCCTTGTTCTCTTTCTAGTTCCCTTTCTCTCTCTTTTGTTGGTCTGTGGGACTCATAAAACCCACCTTGATTGGCTGCTTCCAGTTTCCTCATAATTATTACTGCAGCTTGTGTGATCAAAGTAATGTTGGATTTTTTTTTTATAAAAGATTTGTTAATTTTTGGCTGAGCTGGGTCTTCGTTGCTGTGCACAGGCCTCTGCTTTAGGTATAGTGAGCAGGGCTACTCCCTGTCAAGGCGGGGGAGCTTCTCATTGCTGTGGCTTCTCTTGTTGCGGAGCACGGGCTGAGTTGCCCCGCAGCAAGTGGGATCTTCCCAGACCAGGGTTCAAACGCACAACCCCTGCGCTGGCAGGTGGATTCTTAACCACTGGACCATGGGAAGCCCGATGTTGGCTTTTTAACACATGAAATATTAATTCATAGATCACGAATGTAGAGGTCCTTCAAGTAACAGGCTGGAAGAGCCTCTGTCACTCTGGAGGACAAGGAGGATGGGAAGCCGTAGCAGTAACGTGTTGTGTAAGGACCAGTTGTGTAGACACAACTTTTACCCACACCTGTTACTTCTGAAGAGCCAAAGTTGTGCATTTTATGTGAAAACCTCAGCTTCTTCAGTACTTATTAAATCTCTAAAACATTTTGCCGGGCAAACAAACAAAGCCATGGGTTGGCTTTGACTGTGCTGTAAACCCACATAAGGGTTGAAAACATCTTCCTTCTCTAATTGGGACCACCTTATTGTTATTGAGGTTATCTCATGCTGGGTAAAAATGTGAGGATGTAATTTTAGTTTTTAATAGGAGTTTTAAGAAATAGAATGTGGTTTAAATCTTTTACCATCTTTCCATAATCTGAAATATGAGTGGAAATAAAATCCTGCCTTTTTGGTTGTAGCATTGTATACAGCATTCCACCTCCTTATGAAAGGAAAAGGCCTGGTGACATCCTATAAGATGTTTCCTTGCTTCTTTATTTAAAGTCAGTGAAATATATAGCCTCAGTGTGTTTGTCAGTTACTACAACGTTTAGAGTGGATTTATTTTGATCAACATATCCAGGCAGAACTAAAAGCATTGTAGTAAGATAACCAGTCCACAGTAGAGCTCAGTCTTAGGGACTATTCTTATTGATGGCGATTTATGGGAGATCATGTCAAGATTTTATTTTTCTCGTTCATGTGTATTATTCAAGCTGCACTCAATAGACGTCTTCTATAAATTCAGCACTGAAAGGATTGCTGTGAGAATAGCAGGTGCATGCATGTGTGCTAAGTTGCCTCAGTCATGTCTGCTCTTTGCAACCCCCTGGACTGTAGCCCGCCAGGCTTATCTGTCCATAGGCTTCTCCAGGCAAGAATACTGGAGTGGGTTGCCATGCCCTCCTCCAGGGGATATTCCTGACCCAGGGATCAAACTCACATCTCTTATATCTCCTGCACCAGAGCAAAAGCAAATGATGAGTGAGTGGGGGATACAGACAGGTGGAGTTAGGTCACTGGGTAATTATAACATTGGGATGGGACAACTCACCGAGCTCAGAGACTGACAGAAAATGAATGCTTCTAGCTTGAGCTTGGCAGTCAGCAGACCCTTTCAAAGGAAATGACAGCTAAGTTGAGCTCTGAAGAGATGGCAGGGATGTCTGAGGCTCAGAGACTAGGAGGAAGGGAGCAGAAGAGATAGCATCCCAGAGGTCTGAGAGGATGAAGTGAATTGGAAATCTGTAAGAAGCACAATGCTTCCTCAGTGGCTCAGCAGTAGATTGCTCCTGCAATGCAGGATCTGCAGGAGACGCAGGTTCTATCCCCGGAAGATCTTCTGGAGGAGGAAATGGCAAGCCAGTCCCGTGTTCTTTTCTGGAGAATCCCTTGGACAGAGGAGCCTGGCAGGCTACAGTCCATGCGGTTGCAAAGAGCTGGGCACGACTGCAGTGACTTAGCACACACACCCAGACAAGAAGTGCCATATGGCTGGAGTTCACGGTGTAGAGGGAGGCGGAGCCTCTGAGATTAAGAGCCTTATCGCTCAGGTCGTTGGGAGTCGTGTTAGGCAGCCATTGAAATGTTTGAAGAAGAGGAGGTACTTGATCAGAGAAAGGTGAGTTTTTTTAAAAAAAGATGGATATTTTGGCCATGCTGGGTCTTTGTTGCTGCGTGCGGGATTTCTCTAGTTGTGGGCAGGGACTCCTCTCCTGTTGCGGAACATGGTCTGTAGGCGAGCGGACTCGGTAGTTGTGGCTCACGGCTTAGTCACTTTGCGGCATTTGGGATCTTCCCAGACCAGACGTCGAACTCGTGTCCCCTGTATTGGCAGGCAGATGCTTACCCACTGTGCCACCAGGAAAGCCCTAAACATGATTTTGAAAAGCCAGTTTGAACAGCAGTTGCCCCCTTAGCTCCCTTCTTTACCTATTACTCTCCTTTGAAGCCTCTTTAGTCCCGGTGATGATGCTTCAGGTGAAGAGTGTAGATAGGTTTGTGATAGCAGATGTCCTTCTAGTCTTCTTAGCTTCAGGCTTTTCTGCCTTTCACACCTGGAAAGAAACAAAGATAAAGGGAAACCATGATCACAGCAAAAGGCGAGGAGTGAAGAGGAGAGAACCAAGACAGTGGGAGAGAGGATGATGCTTTTGATTACAGAAACAGAATTCTCCTGTGTGAAGGGGTCGGGAGGGCAGGGTTTGAGTCTTGTGACCAAACTTCCATATATGAATTTCCTCAGTTGTCAGATGACGGGTTGGATTAGATGCTCTTGAGGGTGACATTTGGCTATTAAATTCTATGAGGACTGTTTGAGCTGTGAGTGATGGCTCAGTCACCTTGCGTTAAGTGAAAGATGTCTTTCATGCACTAAGATTTTACATATCTGTGTATGTATGAGTGTATGTGTGTGTGATACATATGAAACAAGGTGAAATTTCATTAAGGAGGAACATGTGGGTCCACAGGAGATAGAATACATTTGAGAACACGGCAGTCATGCCCATCATGGGGGGATGTTTGTCATAGTCCGGGAGTTGACTCCACATATGGAAAGGCAGGTTGTGTGAACAGGAACCGTTGTCGGTACCAGTCTCAAGTCTCAAGTGTGCCTTGCAGAGACACTGAAAAATTCTGCCCAGTCACAGCTTTCGAGGACCAAATGTTGAGCCTACCTTGGTAAGTGTAAAACCCAGTTATCCCTTCCCCTAGTTCCTCTGGTTGGCAGTATGGAAGACAGATGTACAAACTTCTTGGAAACTTTGAGATCATAGTACTATTTTTCTTTCCCCTTGTCGTTTTCTTGCATGGCTTTTTCTTTTTTCTTTTTAACTGCCGTGACAGTCTGAAGTTGCCTTGCTAATTTAGAAGCATAAAATGTGTAATGTACAACTTCCTTGTCTTTAACTTAACTTATATAGTTATCACAGCAGATAGATGTTCTGTCTTAAGCAATCCTGTGATACCTTGCATGAAATCTAGTACTTCTAAGATGTTGCCAGTTTCTGACAAATAGCTAGTGACTTTAAAAGGATGAGACTCTAAGAAAAATTTTTTAAAGTTACTATTTTTGTACTGAAGTGACTTTTTGAGCATAGAAGCAATTTAGAAAGTTCTTATTTTCAGAAGAGGTTGGGAGGAACCCCTCCCTAAACTCATTAAATACCATTTTTGCCCATGTGACTTTGCATTAACAGTTTTATTATCATCATCATAGGATTCTAAATGCTGAACACTTAAGATGTCACTCTGCCTTTCATAGGTGTGTTTGTTTTCCTGGATTTCCAAATATGGAAACATCTCCTTCAAATGCTCCCATAGCCAAGGCCATATGAAGCAGGAGCTAGTGAGAGCTCTCAGAGATGGGGTTTGCTAGCCTCTCTTTGTACAGTTGGAAGGCAATCCCTGAGTGAGTCTTTAATTGCTTTTCTTAAGTATCTTGTAAAACTCCTGAACATGTAAGTGGTACTGTGTGTGTGTGTGTGTGTGCTTGTTCATGCTCAGTCATGTCTAACTCTTTGTGACCCCATGGACTGGAGCTCACCAAGCTCCCCTGTCCATACAATTTCCCAGGCAAGAATACTGGAGGGGGTTGTCATTTCCTTCTCTAGGGGATCTTCCCAACCCAGGGTGTCATTTCCTTCTCTAGGGGATCTTCCCCACCCAGGAATTGGACCCGCATCTCTTACAGCTCCTGCATTGGCAAGTGGATTCTTCACCACTGGTGCCACCCAGGACGCCTGTTAAGTGGTGCTAGAACCTGTCAACTGTGGTGCCGTCAATAGCTGAGCATCAGTGCAGCCCAAGCATAGGGACCACGTGACTGAGCGGAGCAGACTGGGACTCGGCGTATAGCGACCTTCTCAGAAGGGGCAGAGCTTCCTTGGCTGAGATGAACTTGGCTTCTCACCTGGGCCACCACTGATTAAGGCCGCATGAAGGGAATTCAAGGTCTGGTCCAGGCCTAGGGACAGTGGGGTGACTTCTGTCCTGGGGAGGTCAAAGTGAAGGTGACGTGACTGCCTGAAGCTGAACTAATTTTGTGAGAAACACGGTGCTCTGGGGCTGTGTACTGTCTACTGAGTTCTGCTTTCATTTGTAATTTTTATGACTCTGACTTTCTTGTTCAGTCAGATGAAGTGATGTTATGTGTGAAGTTTCAAGTCAGGGGATATTCAAGGGTAGACATGAACCCCCACTGAGATTCCTGTTCATTTTTCATGGTCTTTCACTTCGCCTCCTCCTTTGCTCATCGTCTGTTTACAGTTATCTCCAGACCTGCTGTTGGTTTCTGTTTATCAAAGCTCTGGTGCTGAGGCAATAAAATGTATTGCAAACATTTTATATAAAACTTAGCTCTTTCACAGAGTTTAGAAATTGTGGTGGAATTGTAAAGAAAGAAAGAAAGTGAAGTTGCTCAGTCGTGTACGACTCTTTGCGACCCCATGGGCAGTAGCCTGCACCAGGCTCCTCCATCCATGGGATTTTCTAGGCAAGAGTACTGGAGTGGGTTGCCATTTCCTTCTCCAGGGAATCTTCCTGACCCAGGGATTGAACCCAGGTCTCCCGCATTGTAGACAGGCGCTTTACCATCTGAGCCACCAGTGGAATTGTAAAGGCCTTATAAATCATGACCTTTTCAACATTTTATTCATGTTGAAAATATGACCTCACATTTTTGGGGTTTTTGAGCAGGAGAAAATCCACATACATCAAAATGCCATCAAATTTTCAGAATAAAGAATTCTCTTTGTTTTCTAGGCCAAGACTATATTTTTTGGTGGAATCTATCTTAATGGCTGTGTGTGTGTGTGTGTGTGTGTGTGAAAGGGAGAGACAGAGAGAAACAGAGATAGATAGAAGTAGATACTAGGTACATTAACTGATCAAATTGCTGTTTTTATTTATTTGCTCTTGGAACAGTGAGTAGATTGCAGTGTGACTAAGTTCATAGACACACCCACACTCACAGACACACACCCCCCTCAAGTAGTTACCCACTGTATTTAAAAACCATGACATAGCCCTGCGATTTTCAAACTTTAGGAGATGTAAGGGTTGAATAGAAAACTTGGTTGACATATAACATACAAGTTCCATGAGAACAAAAGCGTACATGTTTCCCTGTGGTGATTGGCACATGGTAGATGTTGACTACTTGTTGGGTGATTCTGGGGCCCAGCGCGTGTAGCCTTGGCTTTGGTAGATTTGCTGTGGGGCCTCATTCACTGGCCACTTGACTTTGAGAGGTGGCTGAAGCACCACGCTTGGCGAAGCACCTCCTGGTGGGACCACAGCTGTGGCTGTGGGGAGCAGGGGATGGAGAGTCCTGTGTCTGAAAACCTGCCCTGCTGTGTGGAGGAGTCCGACAGTGCTTTCGAGGGCCAGAGTCTTAGGTGCAGGTCCTTAGACTAGGACTTGCAGCCATGGCAAGGAGTATATTTTATGACTTTAGACTTATTTTAACTTTTGTAAAAGAATACAGTGATAGCAATTCACATAATTTTATGTGGGGAGAGGTTATTTAAGTCTAGTCAGACAGAGATAGCCATTAATGTTATGATATAAATGTTTATTCTTCTTAACAAAGTGTAAGGGGATTGATGCCAAATCACATTTTTTTTGCATACTTTGCAATATTCTTTCTGTCTATACATGTAACCCACCATAATAAAGTGTAAAAATAGTTCAAAAAAGTAAATTGCCTAACAGCTTTTATACCTGGTTGTTATGGCCAGACGAAAACAACTTGGACCAAGTCTTTCAGTAACCCTCAGCACCTCCATGGTCTCTCTCCTGCCTAAAAACAGCACATGGAGCATGACCACCACTGTCTCCAACCCTGTTTGCTTGGCATGAGTTTTTTTTTCTGCCAAAGGTACTAGTGAGGTGTTTACATTTGAGAAGAACCGCATGTCTTGCACTCATGCACATCCCATATATGCATGGCTGTGTCCAGGGGCACATAGGAACAAGATTAGCTGGAGCAGAAAGGCAGCCGATGGGTCGTTTATAGGTTCAGCTGGGAGTTGTTTAGTCGCTAAGTCGTGTCCAACTCTTTGAGACTCCATGGACAGCAGCCCACCAGGCTCCTCTGTCTGTGGGGTTCTCCAGGCAAGAATATTAGAGTGGGTTGTCATTTCCTTCGCCAGGGGGTCTTCCCGACCCAGGGATAGAACTTGTGTCTCTTGCATTAACAGGGGGATTCTTTATGACTGTGCCTCCAGGGAAGCCCTCAATTGGAAGTAGTTGGAAACAAAAGTAGAAGTCTTTTGCAGTGAGTAAGTTAACCTTAATGTGGGAAAGTGACCACTTAGACAAGAAAAACTTTCAATATTTTGGATTTCAGTGCAAATTAGAGGCCTCCCAAGTTCCAGGATATGAAAAGAAACCCTCATAATGCACAGAGTGGCACCACTCCCTTTGTGAGAAGGGGTCAGTAGTGAAGGGTCACCCTATAGTTATAATCATTAATTATTATAGCTGCGCATTAATTGTGTAAACAGCAGCGTACCTTTTGTAAGGCCTTCCTAGGTGATGATGGAGGTAAAGAACCTGCCAGCCAATGCAGGGGATGAAAGCGCTGCAGGTTTCATCCCTGGGTTGGGAAGATCCCCTGGAGTAAGAAGTGGCAACCCGCTCCAGTGTTCTTGCCTAGAGAATCCCATGGACAGAGGACCCTGGCGGGTCACAAAGAGTCAGACATGACTGAAGTTACTTAGCACACAAAATACTATTTTATAGCATTATTTCAATTTTCTTTGGCCAATCTTATAGTGTTTTTTTAGTTTTATTTGGCCAATCTACTGTAATAAAGAACTTTTCCAGATATGTCTTTTATTATAAGAGGAATATATCTTTATCATAACAATTCAAATTTTATCAAAAAGTACTCATACAAATTGTTTCTATATCCCTCCCCTCTTCAATAACCATAGTTTCATGAACAGATGCTTCCTTTTTTTTTTGTATTCAGGATTGATTATTGACCATTTGGCAGCTGATTAATTGGTTTCAGTGTTAACAATGGGAAAAGTAACTATGCCTCTGTGAAAAAGTTAAAATTGGTTTGAACCAGGTAAACTCTATTGGGTTGAGCCACTGGAAATTGCTGTGTTAGTAGATCAAAAATGCCAAATATTGGCTGTTTCATGTGGCTAAGCTGTTCTTTTAGAGGAATCTCTTCTTTGAGTGATTTAGGAAGCAGTCCTACAGTGTGGAAATAGACCCCAGATGACTGATCTTTGCCAGTAGTCAAGAGGATACACAGGTACTGATGGCAGGGAGAATAGTTGAGGTTGTAATGTCAGGACTACATTTCAGGTCTGTGACTTTGTGGAAATTGGGAGGGGAAAAGAGCAGGGGAAATATGTAGTGGGGTTGAAGTTAGTCTATTCCCCAATGCTGCTGCTGCTGCTGCTAAGTTGCTTCAGTCGTGTCCGACTCTGTGCAACCCCATAGACGGCAGCCCACCAGGCTCCCCCGTCCCTGGGATTCTCCAGGCAAGAACACTGGAGTGGGTTTCCATTTCCTTCTCCAATGCGTGAAAGTGAAGTCGCTCAGTCGTGTCCGACTCTTAGCGACCCCATGGACTGCAGCCCACCAGGCTCCTCTGTCCATGGGACTCTCCAGGCAAGAGTACTGGAGTGGGGTGCCATTGCCTTCTCCACTATTCCCCAATAGCAAGTCTTAACTAGGGAGTAAGTAAAACAGTAGACTTTTTGGTGGATGGAAAACAAGTTTTGTGATGTTTATAAAGTATTCCTAACCTGTCTTATTATCCTTCCACATTTGGACAGCATCTGGTGAGTGAAAAACATGTCTCTAAATCCTTAACGTGATTTTAGCTAAATTAAGTCTATAGGGCATCACATGCGTTTTAACTTTGTGTTCTGGATTAGCTGTGGTCTCTTTCCCCATAACAGAGAGTTAATGCTTTTTCATATAAACTTGGTATGTGCTGTGCTTAGTTGCCCAGTCCCGTCAGACTCTCTGCAGTCCCATGGACTGTGGCCGCCAGGCTCCCCTATCCGTGGGGATTCTCCAGGCAAGAATACTGGAGTGCGTTGCCACTCCTTCTTCCAGGGATCTTCCTGACTCAGGGATTGAACCCACATGTCCCGCATTGCAGGCAGATTCTTTACCATCTGAGCCACCAGCGAAGACCGAGAATACTGGAGTGGGTTAGTCTATCCCTTCTCCAAGGGATCTTCCCGACCCAGGAATCCAGCTGGGGTTTCCTGCATTGCAGGCAGATTCTTTACCAGTTGAGCTACTGGGAAGCTCAAATTTGGTGTAAATGTGTATAAAAGTATAAAAAGTAAACATGAAGTGAAAAATACAATTCCGTTTTTTTTTTTTTAACCCGATTCTCTCACTTTTTTACTTCTTAGTTTATGGTTTGTGTGAGTATGTGCATTTTAGATCAGATCTCATTTAGGGGAAAATTCAGAACTGAGCAGGACTACACTATTTCTCCTAATATGCAGCCACAGTGCGCAGCATACCTTCTGGAACCATGCGCAAGTTACCCTGGAGCTGTTTTCAGGGCAGGCACGGGTTCCTTTCTCTGTTGTGATCACCTCATCACAGGCAAGCACTTTTGTCTTTCTCTGTGTTTATCTTGTTGTTCTTATTTGCCCTTAAGTTTTTCCCATTCAGAATATTTTTGCTTTCAAAATATTCAGAATCCAGTAGCAAGTAAGTGAGAACTTCTTGCAGAATATAAATAAATAGATAAATTAGGAGTTTGTGATTAACATATACGCAGTACTGTGTATTAAATAGGTAAACAATAAGAACTACTATATAGCTTCAGGAACTATAGTCAGTGTCTTGTAATAACATATAATGGAAAAGAATCGGAAAAAGAATGTGTGTGTTTGTGTGTGTGTGTGCGTGTGTGTATACACCTGAATCACTTTGCCGTACACTTGAAACTAACACAGCATTGTAACTAGCTATACTTCAATTAAAAAATAAAGTAGGCAAAGGAAGAAAGTATACTATTTCTAGTATAAGGCGAATATCAACAGCTTTAGATCTATCTGGGCTTCCCTGGTGGCTCCGATGGAAAAGAACCTGCCTGCTAATGCAGGAGACCTGAGTTCGATCCCTGAGTCAGGAAGATCCCCTGGAGAAGGGAAAGGCCACCCACTCTAGTATTCTTGCCTAGAAAATCCCATGGACAGAGGAGCCTGGAGCGCTTCAGTCCACGGGGTCGCAGAGCTGGACACACCGAATGTCGAACACACACAGATCTGTCTATCTGCGGGCTTGAGGCAAAAGTTTAGTCTGTTGGGGTTGTAGTTTGAAATATGGTTGCTTTCTTGTGTAATAATAAGTAATAATCTTTGTTTTCTGGGAAAATCAGGTAGCAGCACCTCCAGCCCACACCACTGGGGTTGACACAGAAAGGGAACATGTAAAATGATGAGGGGAGAATGTGAACACACTTGTTCCTTCCAGAGGCTAAAGGGGAGTGAGCAAGCTTGGATTGCATTTATTTGTGATATCTCCTTTCCTAGCAATAAGATGTCAAATAATGACCTAGAAGACTATTTGACTTCGTAAAGAAAGGTTCTATTTGTCATTTCTTTGTTAACATTGCTTTTAAAATAACCCCTTCAGTGAAAAAATGAACACGCTCTGAATTTTTCGATAACATAATTTATTTTAATCATGATGAGGTTGGTGTTTAGACTGAGCGCCGAAGAATTGATGCTTTTGAACTGTGGTGTTGGAGAAGACTCTTGAGAGTCTCTTGGACTGCAAGGAGATCCAACCAGTCCATTCTGAAGGAGATCAGCCCTGGGATTTCTTTGGAAGGAATGATGCTAAAGCTGAAACTCCAGTACTTTGGCTACCTCATGCGAAGAGTTGACTCATTGGAAAAGACTCTGATGCTGGGAGGGGTTGGGGGCAGGAGGAGAAGGGGACAACAGAGGATGAGATGGCTGGATGGCATCACCGACTCAATGGACGTGAGTCTGAGTGAACTCCAGGAGTTGGTGATGGACAGGGAGGCCTGGTGTGCTGCGATTCATGGGGTCGCAAAGAGTCGGACACGACTGAGCGACTCATCTGATCTGATCTCATCTGATCTGTTTCACCTCAGAGTGGAAACCTAGGATGTTTATTCTGAAAGCAGAAGGTCGAGGTCTGTATATGGTGGATGAGTGGGTGTCTGAACTTGTTCCCACACTGAGGGGCGGCTCTCTATGTCCTGTCCTGCCAAGACTTTGCGGTTATCTTTATGAGCAACATGTTTTTCTGCTTTTGTATTGTTTCAACGTGGCCCCAAATTGATTGTTAGAAATTTTACCCTCAACCTTAATTACAAGTCCTTTATGTCATGTAGAATCATACCTTTCCAAGCCTCACTGGTGAAATGAATTTAAAATGTTTGCCATATGTTTGCTTAAAACTTGCGGGAAACCAAGCGTGCTGGGATTGTTAAAGCCAGTGTTACAGGATTTGTTTTGTATGTAAACGATGAGAAAATAACATGTGGTATATTTGAGATATTATTAGGATTACATGGAGTGTTATTTTGACAGTGTTTGTCTTGCAAAGGGAGACATAGTGGCTCTGGGACTTGTGGTGTTAATCACGCACCCGCTTGGCAGCCAGGAGGCTTCCTCGCCTTGGCAACCAGGAGGCTTCCTCGCCTTGGCAACGGCAGGAATAACAGTATCTGGCACCTGGCTTGGAGCAGAGACTGTTGTGCTGGCAGCTTTCAAGTTAGTCAGGTCTGCCACCTACCCTCATGTTGGTAGATATTGTGGACGGTTTTGTGCCCTTCAATGCCATTTTTCTGCCGTCAGTTTTGAAATTAATGGCTTATCCTTTTCCAAATACGAGTTCATTATGTTAATCTCAAAAGAAAAAGGGCTTGCTTTCAAACAGTTCTTGGTCATTATTTAACCGATAGTGTGTTTTTTAAACTGTATGTAAATATAGTTAGAAGTCTAAAACCTATAATAATTGAGAGTTAATACATTGAAACGTGGAGGCTTTGAGTGTTTGTGTAGAAATGGTAAAAAAAAAAATACCATATTTAAAAAAAAATGAAATGACAGGGACTTCCCTTGTGTTTCAGTGGTTAAGACTCTGCTTCTAATGCAGGGGTCATGGGCTCAGTCCCAGGTTGGGGAACTAAGATCCTACGTGCCACGGGGCACAGCCAAAAAAAGAAAAAAAGAGCATGGCCTTTTTTTGTATAATATCGGTCACAGTTAAGAAAAGATGTTTTTTCACAGGATGAATGATGGCAGAGATTTGATTTTACTGAAATTGTAGGAAAAACACAATGGGAAATGATGGGCATGAAGTCGTTGCTTTGAGAAATGGGAAACAATTTAGGTCTAAATGGTCAGAGAAGCAGGGTGATAGTGGGAGAAAAGTAATAATCATAATAAAAGCAACAACAAAATTCCTAGGCAAAGGGTTCTTAGAGCGTGGATCATCCATAGATTGTAAGCTTCAGTACCTTTTTGGAGGTCTTGCTGATAAGGATGGATCAGCGCTTGACAAACTGAGGGGATAACTTGAAAAATCAAATTGGACAAAATTACAAACGATGTATATCTTTCCAAAACTTGCCTCACAAAGCTAGGTTCCTTTCATAAGCGTGATACCCATGAGGTCCTTAATTCATTCCACCTATGCGTATTCCCACACTGCGAAGTACTGTGCCTGGCCATCATTTCCAAATACCCTGTTGTGGTTTGAAATCTTGATCTCTAAGGATGAGTCTGTCTTAGAAGACTAATGTGGGGCCAAGTGTCATTTTAAAAATGAGCACATGTGAAGCTGGTCCCCAGACTGATGATGAATGCCTGGAAATTAGCCATGTAATATGCTTCAGTTGTTTGAGGCTGATGGTTGAATAATTAAATATTTGAATAATTAAAAGAAAGAAGATTGTAAATTATTGGAATCAACAATACTAAACTCTGTCATACATCTTTGTAGTGCTTATTTCTTCAAAGTTTGTGTCTGTACTGTTATTGTTATTTTTGGTAAGTATTTTGTCGTGAGTGCTAGTTTTACAAAGCTCTGATAAATCTGTAAATATTTCATGTATGTATTTTATTTATTTATTTTTGGGTACCCCTGGTCTTTTCTACCATGCACAGGCTCTCTCCCATTGCAGCGAGTGGGGTCTCCTCTCCAGCTGCAGTGAGTGGGGTCCCCTCTCCAGCTGCAGCGGGTGGGGTCCCCTCTCCGGCTGCAGCGGGTGGGGTCCCCTCTCCGGCTGCAGCGGGTGGGGTCCCCTCTCCGGCTGCAGCGAGTGGGGTCCCCTCTCCGGCTGCAGCGAGTGGGGTCCCCTCTCCAGCTGCAGAGAGTGGGGTCTCCTCTCCAGCTGCAGTGAGTGGGGTCTCCTCTCCAGCTGCAGTGCGTGGGGTCTCCTCTCCAGCTGCAGTGCATGGGCTCCCTACTGTGGTGGCTCCAATGGTTGTGGCACTGAGCCTAGTTTCTCTGCTGCATATTAAACCTTCCCGGATCAGGGACTGAACTTGTGTCCCCTGCATTGGCAGGTGGATTCTTTACCACTGAACTACCAGAGAAGTCCAAAATATTTTTACTTTTTTGTAGGACTTCCCTTGGATAGCTTAGACTTCTCTGGCCTTGGGCAGCACATGAAGCTGCCAATTCGGTTTCAGAGGAAACATACTTCTTCGTGGTCTTCTGGTGTTGGAACCAGCCACACCACGGAATTCTCAGTCTGAATGGCCTTGTTTGGGCCAATTAGGTATTTATTGAAGTATATCTTGGGATTAAAGATATATTACCGTCCTGAAGTAGGTTTGCCTGGTGAAGACAGTGGAAATTCAAGGCAATAATAACTAAAAACAGGAGCTTGCATTCATGGGAGTCATACAAGAGTGTACTAGTCTCCACGTTTTCTCTCTCTCTTCTCTGGGGACTGTCCTGTACAGCTTTTTTTGCATGATGACTCCATATCTAAAATATCATTTTATTTGAGTAAAATATTAGATAATCTAGATTTGTTTCTTTTAGTATGTTAAAACACAGGTATATCTTTTTATTTTTTAAAATAAACTTTATTTTTCTAGAGCAGCTTTAAGGTCAAAGCAAAATTGAGTGGAAAGTGCAGAGGATTTTCCTGTACTTTCTTCCCTGCCTCCCACCCCAACCCTCCCTACTGTTGGTATCTCTCAGCAGAGTGGTGCATTTGTTACGATAGAGGAACCTACCTTGACACCTGATAATCACCCAAAGTCCGGAGTTTACATTAGGGTTCACGTTTGGTGTTATAAATCCCCTTCTAAAGAGGTGGGCTTGCAACACTATTGAGTATCAAGGGTTTGAGGTTTGTCCAGGGCCATCAGTGTCAGTGACTAGGTTCTCAATAAATATTTGATGAATATGTGAGCAATTACAAGTTCCTGATAGAAAACATGTAAAACACGTATTTGGTGTTTCTCTTTTCTCTTTAGGGTATATACCAAAAACCAAAATTGAAGACACAGTGTTACTAAAATAATTAACAATGGTAGAAAAAGCTTCTGTTCTTTAAATGTTCTACCTGAATGGTCATTGGTATAGGCCAAAAGAAAAAAAAAAAAAAAAAAAAAAATATATATATATATATATAAAAGATACACCATATGAACACTAATCAAAATCAAGCTGAAGTGGCAATATTAATTGCCAGGGACAAAATACTTCAGAGTGAAGAAAATTACAAGGGACAAAGAGATGCTTTATGTATTGATAAAAGGGCCTGATTCACAGAATGCAACAATCTTAAATGTTATGTGTAGCAAACTACAGCTTCAAAGCACACAAAGCCGAAACTAAGAGAATTCAAATAAGAAATTGACAGATCCCCAATTACAGTTGAGGATGTCACCATCCCTCAGTCATTGAAAGAACCACTCTCCAGAGAACTAGCAAATATATTGAAGAATTCAATGACAACATCAACCAACAGGCTGTAATTGACACTTACAGAAACCGCCATTCAACATCAGCAGAATATTTATTTCATACATATGGAGATAAGCCATATCTATATTGGCATAGAAAGTGGAAAAATAGGTATATTTCATCTGATGATGTACCAGTACAATAAAAGAAGCTTATCAGTTGGTTGTTACCCATAATAACGTATCTGTTTGTTCACTTTCTCTTACAGCCTCTCTGTTAAAAGGACTAAAACATGCTAACATAGTGTTACTTCATGACATCATCCACACCAAGGAGACACTGACACTTGTGTTTGAGTATGTGGTGAGTAAGATGAGAATTCAGATTTTATAATTATGAGCAAAAGTCTTATAGTATTATCATAGAGTTTTGTCTTTAGGTAGCTATACTGAAGTATTTTATCTGAGTACATGAGACTTATTTTGCATAATTTTGAATGGTATGTGTTTTAAAGAAAAATCCAGAAAAAATGTTCAGTTGAAGTTTCACTAGCTATATGATCTGTTATAACCTGTTTGTTACTAGTACACTTTCTAAATTTCGGCTTTATCAAGTAATATAAAACAATATGATGGTGAGCACTCCATCAAAGGAAGTTCACAGACAACAAAAATGTTTTCTCCTTTGGATTTATAACTTGGGTTCAGAAAAGCATCCTTATTCAGGTGATATTTGTAGAGAAAAGGCTGATACTTACAATTTAGACTTCACAGTTTTTCCCCTTGGTTAGTATTTCAGCTATTAATTAAAACTTCCAATTTGCATAGCACACGGTGTAATGATCTTATTCTGTTGAGACTTGGGCTTGAACTCATAATTAATCTTTCTCCGTTTCTCTTAGAAAAACATATGGTATTTGTGTAGCACCATTTCAGCATTTAACTGTGGAATCATGAAATGTAACCATGATAATTAACATCCCAATTTTCACAGATGGATCTGAGAACATGTAATTTACAAGATACAAATGACATTGGTGGAGACTTTTATTGAGAAGAGTAGCTGTTGGTATTGTGACTGTATTAAGATCCCATTTTGTAATTACCACACTACTTTAAAAAAAACTGAAATAGTGTCCATTTTTCCTTAAAAATATATAATAGAATGAATATTTACAACATTTTATCTTGCTAATGTCTGCCTAAGTCTGTCATTTAAAAATTGTTGTCTTATGAAAAAGCCATTCATCTTGTCTATTTACATATAAATGATGGATACATTTGAATAATATGGTAATGTGGCTACAAGGACAGCTAGAACTGAGCAGTTGCATATATTACATGCTACCAAGAATGGATGCAGATTCAGACATCAATGCAAATATAATTTCTTTTGTTTAATTGATGATTTGGGGGTCAATAATGTATTCAGCTGATGTAAAATTGGAATTTTTGTTCCATATTTTCCAGTATGTCTAGTTGC
The DNA here is from genome assembly GCF_000754665.1 of Bison bison bison. Lineage (NCBI taxonomy): Eukaryota > Metazoa > Chordata > Mammalia > Artiodactyla > Bovidae > Bison > Bison bison. Next base: position 8,741,130 of record NW_011494706.1, on the reverse strand, counting down.
AGTATTTCTGTTAAATCCAAATTTTTTTTCTCAGTATACTTCAGTAACTTATAAAAGAGTTTCAAAAATATACTTGTTCCATCCCCCCAAATTGGATAATTTAATTGAGAAGAAGAAAAACTTAGTTTGGTCCCTAAAATCAGTAACGTTGATAGAGTAATGAACAAAAATAATGTGAAATTGGGTCTTTCGAATCTTAAAAGAAAATGAAATATATTTGTGAGGCTAAAAATATGCCCATTGAAGCACACTGTCATTTTGTGCTTTTATATTCTGTGGAAATTGCCATATAAAAGGAAGGAAATGCACCATCCTGCAGTATTTGTCAACTGATTGCGACTGACTGCTAAACTCATTCTTCTTTGTGTGAGTGAACTTCTCCTTGGCCCCAGTTCTTGTGGAGACATGCCAGCTCCTCTTCAATAAGCCACATAATAGCATGCACATATGCAGTACTCTGTGGGCATTTCATGCCTTTCAAAAATGGAATATTGCCTGCCATCTAGCAGCCGTCAGACTGCAGCCATGCCCTACCGTGAGCCCTCAGGAGGCTCAGGATGTGAAAAACACAGCAAACTGGCATGATCTCAGTGAGCTCTGACGCTTGCATTGTGCCATCCTGGTGGCTCAGTGGTAAAGAATCCACCTGCAGTGCAGGAGACTTGGGTTCAATTCCTGGGTTTGGAAGATCCCCTGGAGGAAGAAATGGCAACCCTCTCCCATGTTCTTGCCTGGAAAATTCCACGGGTAGAGAAGCCTAGTGGACTACAGTCCATGGGATCAAAGATTGAGACACGACTCAGCGACTGAACACGTTATAATACATACGTAGAAAAGCGCTGAATTCATTAACTTGAGAAGTCTGGTTTTCTTTAATTAACAATGATCTTTTGATGTTCAGACAACCTGCCCCTTGTTGCAAAATTTCTATATAACCTGGCTCCTCCCCTCGCCTCCTTGAAGCAGTTCTCAGGTTCACGTGAGATGCTGTCACCCAGGCTTGAAATCCTAAAATTTCCTGCCAGGCGGAACATAACTCTCAGCCTTTAGGTTGTGACTATTTTCAGGTTGACACCTAACTTCTCTGGGGCAGCGAAGATGTAGATTTCCCTGTTCTCTTTTAGAGAATGGGCATACTCATGTCATTCATTTCTTATGACTGCCCTCCTTGCCTCCTCATCTCTAGTTCTCTATTCCACCTGTATCTCTTTATATTCCCACTGTTCTTTGCCTTTCTCTTCACTGCCTTTCTTTGTTTGTTATTTTCTATTCACTTCATCTCCTGCCCTTTTGCCTCTCTGATGAAGTTAGTACTTCTTGTGGCCTCAACTGTAGTTTGTTTGGCTTTTGTTTGTTCTAAGGAAAATATTCCACTGAATGTCTGAAATCAGAGTTGGGGAGGCTGGGACAACAGACTGGGGAGGGGAAGAGCTCTGTGCTGTAGAAATTCCTTAGAAGAGTTTTCTAAGTTAGAGTTGGGAAGGTGTAGACTCCTTGACAGTATTAACCTGACTCAGTGATAGTTGCCTAATACAGAAATAACTTCCTGAGTATTTTCTAAAGCTTTTGTTTTCTTACACTTTTTTCATTGCTTGTTTTTTTTTTTTAACATATGCCAATGGAAAATTAAGATTCTTACATACTTTAATGAATTAATTGGGACTTCTCTCATAGCTCAGTTGGTAAAGAATCTGCCTGCGATGCAGGAGACCCCAGTTCAATTCCTAGATTGGGAAGATCCACTGGAGAAGGGATAGGCTACTCAATCCAGTATTCTTGGGCTTCCCTTGTGGCTCAGCCTGCAATACATTTTTATATGCCAATGGAAAATTAAGATTCTTACATACTTTAATTGAATTAATTTAATCAGATTGCTTTCCTCACAGTATCTGGCAGGAATAAATTTTCTTCTCTTGCATGTTTCACAGCAGTGGAAGGGTGATAGAAATTTCAAAGCATGCTATGCCACAGGAATTAGAGCAGATCTAGTGGAGGGATGCAGAGCAGGAAACAGGAGGCACTTGTAGATTTGCGATGATGAGTGAAGGGTCAGAAAGGGAGGCAAAATAATGTTTAAGACAAGTATGACCACAGTACTGAAAACCAGCAATGAAAACGTATTGAGTTTTATGCTGGGCACTGTGCTGGGGTTTTATGTTCATTTTCACTTTTGATGTTCTCAGTAGTCTTATGGGTCTGTGACTATTGCCACTTTATAAAGAAGAAACCTAAGCATTTGGGAGACGAAATGCTTTTTAGGATTTTGCAGCAAGAAAGATAGACTCAGATCCATCTCACTTTGAACCCTAGTGGCAATATTGTGTCCCCTGTTTATGTTCCACTTTACTTAGGGTGCGCCTTTGGTCAGAAGGAGGAAAGGAAACTCTTTTTTCTTTCCACAACTCTTCTTTTTTCTGCACTTAAAGATATAGCTGTATTTAGGAGGAGCCAAGATGGCGGAGGAGTAGGACGGGGAGAACACTTTCTCCCCCACAAATTCATCAAAAGAGCATTTAAACGTCGAGTAAATTCCACAAAACAACTTCTGAATGCCGGCAGAGGACATCAGGCACCCAGAAAAGCAATCCAACTCTTCGAAAGGAGGTAGGAAAAAATATAAAAGACAAAAAAAGAGACAAAAGAGGGAGGGACGGAGTTCTGTCCCGGGAAGGGAGTCTTAAAAAGAGAGAAGTTTCCAAACACCAGGAAACCTTCTCACTGCCGAATCTGTGCCGAGCTTTGGAAGCACAGAGGGCAACATAACAGGAAGAAAAAATAAATAAACAATTAAAACTCAAAGATTGCGAGCCCTACGGTAACTCCCCCAGTGGAGAAGCAGCGCAGACGCCTGCATGCGCCATTAGCAAGCGGGGGCTGGGCAGGGAGGCGCAGCGCGGGCTGCATCGCTTAGAGTAAGAATCTGGCCTGAAT
>NW_011494706.1:8737284-8738099 GCF_000754665.1 Bison bison bison | reverse complement strand
CGAAATAATTTGGGCTAGCAAACCAGACTGTGGGATATCTACCACGCGAAAAGCCAGCCCCAACCTAAGACACCGCCAGGCCCGCGCACGGAACAAAGAATTGAACAGAGATAGCCGGCTGCAGACCTTCCCCCTCCAGTGACAGGCAGCCAGAGCCGGAAGAGGGCAATCGCAGTCCCAGAGAGACATTATCTATAAAATTGTAAGCAGGCTTCTTTGCTAACTAAAACTTCTTGGGGGTATGGACGGTTAACATCTGCCTGAGAAGGTGCGCCGGTTTTACACCCAGATAACCGAGTGGCGGGGAGGCGATAAGTCGCAGCATTGGCGCTCGCCAGACACCTCATCACTTGAGCTGCTCGGACCTGGGAAGAGCACAAAACTCAGGCCCAACTGAGTCTGCGTCTCTGAGGACTGTCCGAGTGCCTGAACCTGAGTGGCTTGGACCTGGGAGGTACATGCAACCCAGGGCCAGCCTCGGATTGTTCCCGGCGGAACAACCTAGAGCCCGAGCAGTGTGGGCAGGGAGGCTACACGCGCCGTGAGCGGGGGCAGACCCCCGCTGTGTGGCTGAGGCACTGCGAGCGCACACCAGTGTTATTTGTTTGCAGCATCCCTCCCTCCCTCCCCACAGCGCGACTGAACAAAGAGAAGAAATACAGCTCCACCCATCAGAACACCGACACAAGCTTCCCTAACCAGGAAACCTTGACAAGCCACCTGTACAAACCCACACACAGCGAGGAAAAGCCACAATAAAGAGAACTCCACAAACTGCCAGAATACAGAAAGGACACCCCAAACTCAGCAATTTA
>NW_011494706.1:8734642-8737184 GCF_000754665.1 Bison bison bison | reverse complement strand
ATAAAGAATTCCGAATAATGATAGTGAAATTGATCCAAAATCTTGAAACTAAAATGGAATCACAGATAAATAGCTTGGAGACAAGGATTGAGAAGATGCAAGAAAGGTTTAACAAGGACCTAGAAGAAATAAAAAAGAGTCAATATATAATGAATAATGCAATAAATGAAATTAAAAACACTCTGGAGGCAACAAATAGTAGAATAACAGAGGCAGAAGATAGGATTAGTGAATTAGAAGATAGAATGGTAGAAATAAATGAATCAGAGAGGATAAAAGACAAACAAATTAAAAGAAATGAGGACAATCTCAGAGACCTCCAGGACAATATTGAATGCTACAAAATTCGAATCATAGGGGTTCCAGAAGAAGAAGACAAAAAGAAAGACCATGAGAAAATACTTGAGGAGATAATAGTTGAAAACTTCCCTAAACTGGGGAAGGAAATAATCACCCACGTCCAAGAAACCCAGAGAGTCCCAAACAGGATAAACCCAAGGAGAAACACCCCAAGACACATATTAATCAAATTAACAAAGATCAAACACAAAGAACAAATATTAAAAGCAGCTAGGGAAAAACAACAAATAACACACAAGGGAATTCCCATAAGGATAACAGCTGATCTTTCAATAGAAACTCTTCAAGCCAGGAGGGAATGGCAAGACATACTTAAAGTGATGAAAGAAAATAACCTACAGCCCAGATTATTGTACCCAGCAAGGATTTCATTCAAGTATGAAGGAGAAATCAAAAGCTTCTCAGACAAGCAAAAGCTGAGAGAATTCTGCACCACCAAACCAGCTCTCCAACAAATACTAAAGGATATTCTCTAGACAGGAAACACAAAAATGGAGTATAAATTCGAACCCCAAACAATAAAGTAAATGGCAACAGGATCATACTTATCAGTAATTACCTTAAACGTAAATGGGTTGAATGTGCCAAACAAAAGACAAAGACTGGCTGAATGGATACAAAAACAAGACCCCTACATATGTTGTCTACAGGAGACCCACCTCAAAACAGGGGACACATACAGACTGAAAGTGAAGGGCTGGAAAAAGATTTTCCATGCAAATAGGGACCAAAAGAAAGCAGGAGTAGCAATACTCATATCAGATAAAATAGACTTTAAAACAAAGGCTGTGAAAAGAGACAAAGAAGGTCACTACATAATGATCAAAGGATCAATCCAAGAAGAAGATATAACAATTATAAATATATATGCACCCAACACGGGAGCACCGCAGTACGTAAGACAAATGCTAACAAGTATGAAAGGAGAAATTAACAATAACACAATAATAGTGGGAGACTTTAATACCCCACTCACACCTATGGATAGATCAACTAAACAGAAAATTAACAAGGAAACACAAACTTTAAACAATACAATAGACCAGTTAGACCTAATTGATATCTATAGGACATTTCATCCCAAAACAATGAACTTCACCTTTTTCTCAAGTGCACATGGAACCTTCTCCAGGATAGATCACATCCTGGGCCATAAAGCTAGCCTTGGTAAATTCAAAAAAATAGAAACCATTCCAAGCATCTTTTCTGACCATAATGCAGTAAGATTAGATCTCAATTACAGGAGAAAAACTATTAAAAATTCCAACATATGGAGGATGAACAACACCCTGCTGAATAACCAACAAATCACAGAAGAAATCAAAAAAGAAATCAAAATTTGCATAGAAACGAATGAAAATGAAAACACAACAACCCAAAACCTGTGGGACACAGCAAAAGCAGTCCTAAGGGGAAAGTTCATAGCAATACAGGCACACCTCAAGAAACAAGAAAAAAGTCAAATAAATAACCTAACTCTACACCTAAAGCAACTAGAAAAGGAAGAAATGAAGAACCCCAGGGTTAGTAGAAGGAAAGAAATCTTAAAAATTAGAGCAGAAATAAATGCAAAAGAAACAAAAGAGACCATAGCAAAAATCAACAAAGCCAAAAGCTGGTTCTTTGAAAGGATAAATAAAATTGATAAACCATTAGCCAGACTTATCAAGAAACAAAGGGAGAAAAATCAAATCAATAAAATTAGAAACGAAAATGCAGAGATCACAACAGACAACACAGAAATACAAAGGATCATAAGAGACTACTATCAACAATTATATGCCAATAAAATGGACAACGAGGAAGAAATGGACAAATTCTTAGAAAAGTATAACTTTCCAAAACTCGACCAGGAAGAAATAGAAAACCTTAACAGACCCATCACAAGCACGGAAATTGAAACTGTAATCAAAAATCTTCCAGCAAACAAAAGCCCAGGTCCAGACGGCTTCACAGCTGAATTCTACCAAAAATTTAGAGAAGAGCTAACACCTATTCTGCTCAAACTCTTCCAGAAAATTGCAGAGGAAGGTAAACTTCCAAACTCATTCTATGAGGCCACCATCACCCTAATACCAAAACCTGACAAAGATCCCACAAAAAAAGAAAACTACAGGCCAATATCACTGATGAACATAGATGCAAAAATCCTAAACAAAATTCTAGCAATCAGAATCCAACA
>NW_011494706.1:8720383-8734542 GCF_000754665.1 Bison bison bison | reverse complement strand
GGATATAAAATCAACACACAGAAATCCCTTGCATTCCTATACACTAATAATGAGAAAACAGAAAGAGAAATTAAGGAAACAATTCCATTCACCATTGCAACGAAAAGAATAAAATACTTAGGAATATATCTACCTAAAGAAACTAAAGACCTATATATAGAAAACTACAAAACACTGGTGAAAGAAATCAAAGACGACACTAATAGATGGAGAAATATACCATGTTCATGGATTGGAAGAATTAATATAGTGAAAATGAGTATACTACCCAAAGCAATTTATAGATTCAATGCAATCCCTATCAAGCTACCAACAGTATTCTTCACAGAGCTAGAACAAATAATTTCACAATTTGTATGGAAATACAAAAAACCTCGAATAGCCAAAGCGATCTTGAGAAAGAAGAATGGAACTGGAGGAATCAACCTACCTGACTTCAGGCTGTAGTACAAAGCCACAGTTATCAAGACAGTATGGTACTGGCACAAAGACAGAAATATAGATCAATGGAACAAAATAGAAAGCCCAGAGATAAATCCACGCACATATGGACACCTTATCTTTGACAACGGAGGCAAGAATATACAATGGATTAAAGACAATCTCTTTAACAAGTGGTGCTGGGAAATCTGGTCAACCACTTGTAAAAGAATGAAACTAGAACACTTTCTAACACCATATACAAAAATAAACTCAAAATGGATTAAAGATCTCAACGTAAGACCAGAAACTATAAAACTCCTAGAGGAGAACATAGGCAAAACACTCTCTGACATACATCACAGCAGGATCCTCTATGACCCACCTCCCAGAATATTGGAAATAAAAGCAAAAATAAACAAATGGGACCTAATTAAACTTAAAAGCTTCTGTACATGAAAGGAAACTATTAGCAAGGTGAAAAGACAGCCTTCAGAATGGGAGAAAATAATAGCAAATGAAGCAACTGACAAACAACTAATGTCAAAAATATACAAACAACTCCTACAGCTCAACTCTAGAAAAATAAATGACCCAATCAAAAAATGGGCCAAAGATCTAAATAGAAATTTCTCCAAAGAAGACATACAGATGGCTAACAAACACATGAAAAGATGCTCAACATCACTCATTATCAGAGAAATGCAAATCAAAAGCACTATGAGATACCATTTCACACCAGTCAGAATGGCTGTGATCCAAAAGTCTACAAATAATAAATGCTGGAGAGGGTGTGGAGAAAAGGGAACTCTCTTACACTGTTGGTGGGAATGCAAACTAGTACAGCCACTATGGAGAACAGTGTGGAGATTCCTTAAAAAACTGGAAATAGAACTGCCTTATGATCCAGCAATCCCACTGCTGGGCATACACACTGAGGAAACCAGAAGGGAAAGAGACACGTGTACCCCAATGTTCATCGCAGCACTGTTTATAATAGCCAGGACATGGAAACAACCTAGATGTCCATCAGCAGATGAATGGATAAGAAAGCAGTGGTACATATACACAATGGAGTATTACTCAGCCATTAAAAAGAATACATTTGAATCAGTTCTAATGAGGTGGATGAAACTGGAGCCTATTATACAGAGTGAAGTAAGCCAGAAAGAAAAACACCAATACAGTATACTAACGCATATATATGGAATTTAGAAAGATGGTACCGATAACCCTGTATACGAGACAGTAAAAGAGACACTGATGTATAGAACAGGCTTATGGACTCTGTGGGAGAGGGAGAGGGTGGGAAGATTTGGGAGAATGGCATTGAAACATGTGAAATGTCATGTATGAAATGAGATGCCAGTCCAGGTTCAATGCACGATGCTGGATGCTTGGAGCTGGTGCACTGGGATGACCCAGAGGGATGGTATGGGGAGGGAGGAGGGAGGAGGGTTCAGGATGGGCAACACATGTATAATTTTTTTTTTAATTAAAATTGAATAAAGAAAAAAAAAAAGATATAGCTGTATTTAAATCCCAAATATGGTTCAAGTGCTTTACAGTTTAAATAAGTATTAGAGACTCGCTGAAAACCCAACCCATTTAAAATTTTAATTATGAAATGTTTTATGTCTCCAAAAGGCAGACTTATAAGTGACATGTATATGCCTGATGTGTTTCACTGGGATCTACTTAATACACACACACAGTCTTGTTATTTAGCAAGACCTAAATAAGACTCAGCGACTTCACTTTCACTTTTCACTTTCCTGCATTAGAGAAGGAAATGGCAACCCACTCCAGTGTTCTTGCCTGGAGAATCCCAGGGACGGGGGAGCCTCGTGGGCTGCCATCTGTGGGGTCGCACAGAGTTGGACATGACTGAAGCGACTTAGCAGCAGCAGCAGCAGCAGCAAATCAATATCAGGCTTCCCTTGTGTCTCAGCTGGTAAAGAATCTGCCTGCAAAGTGGGAGACCTGGGTTTGATCCCTGGGTTGGGAAGATCCTATAAAGAAGGGAAAGGCTACCCATTCCAGTTTTCTGGCTTGGAGAGTTCTAGGACTTTTAGTCTTTGGGGTCACAAAGAGTTGGACACAACTGAGCGACTTTCACTTTTCCCTGATATCTCAGTTGGTAAAGAATCCGCCTGCAATGCAGGAGACCCCAGTTTGATTCCAGGGTTGGGAAGATCCCCTGGAGAAGGGATAGGCTACCCACTCCAGTATTCTTGGGCTTCCCTTGTGGCTCAACTGATAAAGAATCCGCCTGCAATGTGGGAGACCTGGGTTCAGTCCCTGGGTTGGGAAGATCCCCTAGAGAAGCGAAAGGCTACCCACTCCAGTATTCTGGCCAGGAGAAGTCCATGAGGTAACAAAGAGACATGACTGAGTGACTTTCACTTTCAAAATCAATATCAAACATTTTAATCTGCAGTTTCCCAAACTTAATGATGATATAGCCACATTTAAAAATTGTTAACATCAAAGTTATTTTCTAAAAGATATTGATTTTGTAGTTCTATGTAATTAACAGTATCTTTTTTGAGGGAGTAGACCAAGTATGTTAAACGGTGTAGGAAAATCCATGCCTCATACCATTAAAACCTAGATGTGTAGGGAAAGTAACATAATTTAAGATTCATTAGTTATTATTGGATCTTTCCTTTGGACTTTATTAACTAAGTTATCAAGGGTGTTTTGGAGGTATCTATGGAATTTGTTCCACAGTGTAAAAGATTCTTATTTATGGTAGTGTACACACTGTATATAGTTCTGTTTTTGTGCTTTTAAAAAAGAGCTCTAAGCCTGGCTGCTTTATATTAAAAGTCCCATGAATGATATTTTAGGTTACAATAAAGTCTGCTGAAGGCCAGAATAATTAAATAAGTGATGAAAAGTTAGGGATGTGAAAGAATATTTGAGGAAATGACTTTGGAGGTCACTCTTAACGTGATTCTGAGACTTCCCTGGTGGTCCAGTGGTTAACACTCTGCCTTCCAATGCAGGGGGTGTGGGTTCGATCCCTGGTAGGGGAGCTGAGATCCCACATGCCTTGTGCCCCAAAAACCACAGCACACACTAAGACGCAGTATTGTAACAAATTTAATAAAGGCAATCACTGCAGATGGTGACTGCAGCCATGAAATTAAAAGATGCTTACTCCTTGGAAGAAAAGTTATGACCAACCTAGACAGCATATTGAAAAGCAGAGACATTACTTTGCCAGCAAAGGTCCATCTAGTCAAAGCTATGGTTTTCCAGTAGTCATGTATGGATGTGAGAGTTGGACTGTGAAGAAAGCTGAGCGCCGAAGAATTGATGCTTTTGAACTGTGGTGTTGGAGAAGACTCTTGAGAGACCTTTGGACTGCAAGGAGATCCAACCAGTCCATTCTGAAGGAGATCAGTCCTGGGTATTCATTGGAAGGACTGATGCTGAAGCTGAAACTTCAGTACTTTGGCCACTTGATGTGAAGAATTGACTCATTTGAAAAGACTCTGATTTGGGGAAAGATTGAGGGCAGGAGGAGAAGGGGACGACAGAGGATGAGATGGTTGGATGGCATCACCGAATCAATGGACATGGGTTTGAGTAAACCCCGGGAGTTGGTGATGGTATCACTGACTCGATGGACATGAGTTTGAGTAAGCTCTGGGAGATGGTGAAGGACAGGGAAGCCTGGCGTGCTGCAGTCCATGGGGTCACAAAGAGTCGGACATCACTGAGCAACTGAACTGAACTGAACTAGGAAACAAGATCATTTAAAAAAAAAAAAAAGAAAGTGATTCAGTGGATAAGAGGAGAATGTTAGTGTAGGCTATCTCAAGAGTATTGGGTAGAACTCCTAAAACATCTGAAAGTTACTTTCTTACACACTTTGAAAATGTTTAGCCATAGGGATCTGCAAGCGGCAAGGTCGACACCCACTTGGACACGTGCTGCCCACACGGCTCATGACCCTTGTGTAGTCTGTGGGTCCCCTGGTTGGCCCTTCCTCCTTCCAGTTGTTAACCAGGCAGTGACTCTTAGTAGCTTGGAAAGGTATGTGGTTTCATAATGGTCTGAAATAATAATAGCCATGTTCTTTCTCTCCATATGTTTGAAACATGTAAGAGAAATATAGAAAATGTGAAAATGCTAATAAATATTTTTCCTACTTAAACAGGAAGTAAAGCAATGTAGTTTTTACTTTTTTTTGCCAAAGACAAGTAAGTGCCACATTGCCCTGCTTAACACCATGCTAAAAAATCTAAAACAGAAGACTCTGTAAGTGGAAATAATATCAATAAATTAGTAAACATGATTATGTAAATAAATATTACCATTAGTTAAAGTGTACAACTGTTCTGTTCTATTTTAAATTGCATGAGAGCAAAGTATGTGTAGCAGCATTTTTCATTACCTATTTAATAATTATGTACAAGAAGAAAACCAGCAGGCTTATAACTAATCATAATTATTCTTTGGAGCAATCATTTTATTTCTTCTACTGTGAAAAATTCCAAACTAATATGCACCATTATGTAAAAGAAAAATCTCTATTCCACATTAAAAAAAAAAAAAAAAACTATGTCACCAAAAGTCATATAAAGTGCTTTATGAGTCACCAAAAAATCACATTTCCCCCCCCTTTTTTTCACATAAGGTATTTTTATAGTGTTTTACATTATTAAAAGCACTCTCTCATAAATGTTATTCCATTCAACTCCATCTTTCACGTGCTCATGCTCAGGCTTGTCTGACACTTTCCATCCCTGCCTGTGCACGGGGATTTCCCAGGCAAGAATACTGAAGTGGGTTGCCGTTTTCTTCTCAAGAGGATCTTCCCAATCCAGGAATCGAACATGTGTGCCCTGTGTCTCCTGCACTGCAGGCGGATTCTTTACCACCGAGCCACCAGGGAGGTACATAAGACCTGTATTTTTGTTCAGTTTTTTTCACTGATAGAGAGGAAGAATGCTTTGAGAAATTAAGACTTACTGAATCACCTGGATAGACTAAAGGGTAAAAGATAAAACTTTAACCCATCTGCGGTGTCTAAAGATCTTTATTACTCCATTTTACCCTGCAGCCTTCTCATATTAACCATCTTCCTAGTTTTTTTTTTTTAATTTATTTTGTATTAGAGTATAGCTGATTAATGATGTTGTGATAGTTTCAGATGGACAGCAAAGGCACTCAGCCATATATTATACATGTATCCATTCTCCCCCATACCCCTCTCCCATCCGGGCTGCCACATAATATTGAGCAGAGTTTCCTCTGCTACACAGTAGGACCTTATTAGTTATCCATTTTAAATGTAGTAGTGTGTGCATGTCCACCCCAGACTCCCTAACTGTCCCCTCCCTTCTTCTCCCCACCATTAACCATGAGTTCATTCTCTAAGTCTGTGAGTCTTTTTCTGTTTTTTAAGTAAGTTCATTAGTATGATTTCTTTTTAGATTCCACATATAAGGGACGTCATATGATATTTTTCCTTCTCTGTCTGAGTTCACTCTGTATGATAATCTCTAGGTTCTTCCATCTTGCTGCAAAAGGCATTATTTCATTCTTTTTTGGTAGTTATATTGATGGTCTGAGGTATGTATTATGTTATGATATGGGACTGGCAGCTGAAAAGTTATGTTCTGTCTTTTCACCCTGCCACACAATTTACCTAATTGTTTTCTATGCCTCATACATTTTGATTTCTAAAGATAATAAGAATGCTTTAATTTGCATGATTTTATACCACATCTGTTCTCAAAAATGAGCTCTCCATCAGTCTTCTAATTTCCAGATTAAACTATCCCAAGGCAGTTGAGAATTTTTCTGCTTTCCTGTGAGATACAATATATGTGCACACATGTGTGCATGTACAACTGTAGATGGTGGTGATCAGGGAAGACCTTGCTGAGAAGATGAGAGGTCTTTCGGTACAAAGGGAGGTATAGAAGACATACATATTCTAGTCAAGAACTTTCCAGATAGAAAGCTCGTGTGAGGAGCAGCAGGGTTCCTATGGCTGAAACGAAGCAGGCAAAGAGGATGGTACAACGAGACACAATGCGAGACACAGTGGGGTCCAGATTGCTTCAGGCCTTTTTTAAAAAAAAAACTTTACTGAAGTATAGTTGCTTTGCAATGTTGTATTGGTTTCTACTGGACTGCAAAGGGAATCAGTTATATGTATATCCTCTCTTCTGTGGGTTTCCTTCCCATTTAGGTCACCACAGATCACTGAGCAGTGTTCCCTGGGCTGTACAGTAGCCTCTCATTAGTTATGTTTTCTTGTAGTGTTTTATTTTGATGAATTTTGCTTTTGCTCATAATGAGATGGGAAACCAGAAAAGGATGCTCAGCAGAGAAACGATCGGCTCTCACTCAGTTTAATTGAATCTCTCTGACTGCTTTCTTAAGAATAGATGGGCCAGTTCTGAAACAGGGAAACCAGTTAGAAGGCTGTCACGGTTGTGTGGCATGATGTCGGCAGTGGGGGTGGTGAGAAGTGGATGAATGGTAGACATTTTTCTAAGGTTGATCTGATAGCATTTGGTGTGGGATTTGAGAAATGAAGACAAGACAAGGATGATCCTAATGATTTTGGCTGTTGTTCAGTCACTCAGTCATGTCCGACTCTTTGCAACCCCATGGACTGCAGCACGCCAGGCTTCCCTGTCCTTCACCATCTCCCAAAGTTTGCTCAAACTCATGTCCATGGAGTTGGTGATACCATCCAACCATCTCATCCTCTGTCATCCCCTTCTCCTCCTGCCTTCAATCTTTCCCAGCATCAGGGTCTTTTCTAAGGAGTCAGTTCTTCACATCAGGTGGCCAAAGTATTGGAGCTTCAGTTTCAGCATCAGACCTTCCAATGAATATTCAGGGTTGATTTCCTTTAGAATTGAGTAGTTTGATCTCCTTGCTCTCCAAGGGACACTCAAGATCTTGTTTTCTTCAGCACCACAGTTTGAAAGCATCAATTCCTCATTGCTCAACCATGTTTAAAGCTGAAATGGCTATAATAGTGGAGCTGCTATAAGGAGACACAAGGCAGACTGCAGGAAGATGCAACTCAGCCTTTATGGGGTTTAGTTTGAGATGTTTATTATATATGCAAGTGGAGATGTCACGGGGCTGTTGGGTATATGGGTCTGGAATGTAGGAGAGAGATCACAGGTGGAGATTTGCAAGTTGTCTGCATTATGATATTTAACAAAGGGATTAGATGAGATCACCAGGTGTGGTCACTGTTACCTTGTTGGCTCTAAAGGAACCTTGCCTTTGGATACTCACGCCTTTGTGTACTCCCTGCCCCTTATGATTAGGCTGGGCTTGTGACTTGCTCTAACCAATAAAGTAACATGCTGGAAGTGACACAATGCCAGTTGTGGCCCTGACAGCTTCTTTGCCCTGTTGAGCACCTGCTCAGCCATGTTAGAATTCCAGTTGTTCTGCTGGGGAGCCCATGAGAAGAGGCCCTTGACTGTATGGAGAACTGAGAACTCAGAAGGCAGTGTGAAGTTAGACCTGAGACGGAGACCCCAGCCAAGCCATTTGCCCAGCAAGCCATCGTGCTTCTTGGGTGGGGGCAAAGGGCAAATTCCAGTCTCACGGACATCGTGTGGAGCCAATGTGGTTTGTCCCCCGCTCTGCCTTTTCTGAATTTTGACCCAAGAATCATTAGAAGTAATTCACTGGTTGTTGATGTAAACCACTAAACTTTGGGTTAGTTTCTTGTCCAGCAGTCAATAACTAACCTCTGTGTGAGCAGATGGACCTAAAATGTAGAAGAGAAGTTCAAGGACTGAGCACTGGGGCACTTCAACTTTCAGCATAACATTAAGGCGTCAAAGTGATGAAGAACACCAGCAGTGGGTATTGAAAAGGAATGCCAGGAAGGAAGGGGATTTTTTTGTGAACTCTGATAAAGCTGTTTCAGCTGAAATAGCTAGATAGACTGGGGTTTTACAAGAGCAGAGACTGCCTCTCCAGTGCCTGGCAGAGTGGCACATAATATTAGCCAATAGTTCTTGTATGAATGAATAAGTGACATTTGAAGCAGGAAGGGCCAGCAACTATAAGGGGCCAGAGACTGCACAGGCCCCTTAGAAAGTGTCTGGCCTTTCGACTTTTGTCACGACAGGGAGGTCTTGCCTTCCATCAAAATTCATGAAGCAGAGGATTTTCTCAATGGAGTGACTATTTTCAGATATAGGACTTAAAGTTCCCTGCTCTTCCAAACCTCTCTCCCTCCGAAAAAAAAAAAAAAAAACCTACTCGTAAACATCCACTTCAATAATTCATTATGTAGTCCCAGATAAATGACATCTAGAATGTGAAAAAAAATACTATTGCATGTAATCTTTGAGAACTCATCAAGAATGGAGATGAGGTTTTTTAAAAGATGGTAGGAAACAAACCTATAAGCTTACTATAGAACATTAGTGAAATGCAAAAATAGAGTTTTAGACATTCAAGTCTAATCGTTACCTTTTATAAATAGTAAGGAACATTCTTACTCCCTGATTTCAGCCAAGATTGTGACAGGGACTCTCATGAGATCCTTATAAACATTAACATTGAAACTCAACTGTTCAAAGATTATTCTTTCAGTTTATTCTGGTTGAACAACTTCACCCAAAGCCAATTGATTAATGAATTGACATCAGGATGGAGAAAAGTCTGCTGGGGTATGCTGGAGGGTGTTGTCCTTGGCCTTGTCCTGTTTGGTATTTTTATTAATGACTTAGTTGAAGGCACTGAGATGATGTGCTTGACCTATTGCATATGTGTTGTCGCTGGGAGCCATAATTAACACTTGGATGATGGAATCAGGGCTCAAAAAAGATCTGATGAAATGATAAGTTGAACCTTACAAGGCGAATTGCTGTGGGGATAAGTAAAACAGTGTATTTGATTAAAAAAAAAAAAAGGCAGCCCAACATAATACAGAAAAATAAGGCTAAAAGCAGTTTATGTGGAAAAGTCTAGTAATTTATTTGGTTCAAAGAACTGAAGTGGACAGGAGAGTGCACTGAGGAGGGCTTTATGAACAGATACAACATGGAACCAGTAAAGATACCAGGATTTAGGAGAATTGAAGCTGTATTGGGGAGAGCAGAGAAAAGGGAACATGAATATTCCAGATAAGATAAGAAAGCCAAATGTGAGAGTTCTGGAGAGGCTAGTTTCGGCTTAATCCTGGGGAGAATGTTAAATGCTTTGTTACAAATTTAAATTCAGTGCCTTGAACACCTTATCACTAAAAGCATTCAGTAGAGGATAAGTGGATTTACATCGAATATTGTAGGGAGGGTTCCTAACCTGTAGTTATGCAAGGGATTGAAATATGTAACTTAGATACGTTATTTCATATAGTTCCGACTGATGCCGTGACGTGGGGAATCCCTCCATTTTGCAGATGAGGAAATTCATACTTAGACGTTAAGGCTCCATGCACGCCCTTTCCAGTGGCTGCACCGTATCATATCCTGTGTTGAGTGTGAATCTGGGTTACTCCACGTTTACATAGCAAAGGACTGCCCAAAATTTTTACACTACTGTTTAAACTAATCCCGTTTGGCATATTTTTTGGAAGCAGAAATACAACTTGCTATAAACTTTCACCTAATAATTCAGTTTTTCCCCCTCCAACACATATAGACTGTCTTCTGTATGCCAGGGACTGTCCTTAAACTCAAGGGATAGCCCTTACTTTTAAGAAAATTTTCAATTGGAGAAGAGTTGCTTTACAATGTTGTATTGGTTTCTGCCATACAGCAACATAAATCAGCCATAAGTACGCATATATCCCCTCCCTGTCCAGCATCCCCCCCACCATCCCCATTTCTACCCTCCAGGTCATCACAGAGCATTGTACACAGAACATTGTACAGCCCTTGCTGAAGAGGTTGGAATCTGGTGATCTCAGATAATACCTCTGATCTCAGATAATCTCCATGTGCCATTTGAGTTCTCAGTCACTGTTAAAGATTTTCATGTGTCACGGACTAGAACGTATTTATGTTTTAGTAACAACAGTGGGAAGACGATTTGACTCGTGGACTTTTCTTTATTGGAAAACTTTCAAGGATGACTCAGTTTCATATATGGAGAACTAGTTATGCTGCGTGATAGTACGATCTTATATTCTGAAAGGGTGAGTTGCCATGCAGAACCGATTCCTGCGAGTGAGCAGATGTAAGCATTGAGGATGACAGAGCGTGCACGCAGCGTAAAGATACAGCTATTCTGAATCATAAGGAGAAAGTAAAGAAATGAAAGCAAACCAGCTTTCCACCATTGCTCTGTTGGAAATGTTCCGTTTATCTGATTGGTAGGACAAAGTCCGTCATCTTCTTTTCTATCCTTTTCCCTCATGGCTTTTTTGCATCTGATAGGGAGTCATGGTCTCCTTTGTGCTGTGCTGAACTGTTAGTCGCTCAGTCATGTCCAACTCTTTGCAACCCCATGGACTGTAGCCTGCCAGGCTCCTCCTTCCATGGGATTCTCCAGGCACGAATACTGGAGTGGGTTGCCATGCCCTTCTCCAGGAGATCTTCCCAACCCAGGGATTGAACCCAGGTCTCCTGCAGTGCAAGTGGATTCTTTACCAACTGTGCCACCAGGGAAGCCCATGAATACTAGAGTGGATAGACTGTCCCTTCTCCAGGGAAACTCCCAACTCAAGAATCAAACCAGGGTCTCCTGCATTGCCGGCAGATTCTTTGCCAGCTGAGCTACCAGGGAAGCCCTTAGGGTCTCCTTTAGTCATTTTCAAATGTGTTATTAGTTCCTTATCACATTGGGTGCTGAGATTTTAGTTTATTTTTTCTGTTTACCTCATACCTATCTTTTCTGTGTCCTAGTTTTATTTCATATGGTTGCCATCCATTTATTAGAAGCTCTTGATCATAGTTGAGTATTTTAATCTACAGGATTTAAGATGGAACTGTGTCTGATGTTTAACTATTGTGATAGTAAATACCTGCTTATTTACAAAGATACACAATTTATGAGTACCTTCCACTATAGATGGTACTTCCATCCATTTTTATTTGGAGGATAATTGCTTTACAATGTTATATTGGGTTTCTGCCATACCACACTGTGAATCAGTCATAACTGTATATATATATCCCCTCCCTCTTGAGTCTCCCTCGCACCCACCCCAATCCCACCCCTCTATGTCATCACAGAGCTCCAGGGTGGGCTCCCTGTGTTCGGTAGCAGCTTCCCACTATCTGTCTATTTTACACACGATAGTGTATACATGTCACTGCTACTTTCTCAAGTTCGTCCCTCTAATTCCCCTGCTGTGTCAACAAGTCCGTTCTGGACAACTGTGTCTTCATTCCTTCCCTGCAAATAGGTTCTGAATCAGGCAACTTTGATGAGACTACACTATGCCACTATGGCTTCTTTAAAAATTATTTTTCTTACTCTCATTTCGAATTTCACCATTTAAACTACAGACATGTAGTGGGGACGTTGCTATAATCTGTGACATGTGAAAAGAGTGGACTGAAAAAACAGACTTCATTGGTAGAAGGAAGTCATACAGAAGATAACAGTAGTAAAAAGAGAATTCCTTTAGAAAGGAAGAAACATATTTCACATATTAATTGTTTTTTTCCTCACAGAAATTGTTTTCATGTTTCCTAAGTTAAGGAAGTAATAATCTTGAAAAAAAACCATGCACACATCATGGGGCAGGTGGAAGCAGGAGAGAGATGCATTAATAAGTCTGACAATAATAATCAGCTTGGGTGAAGAAATTGGACAAATATTCCAGCTAAAGTACTGAAATTGCTGTCTGATGAAAGTACTCAAGACCAGGATGAAGATGATCAATAATTCCAGTTACCTTCACATTATGTTTGAATAGACCATGAAGTAATTGGAGAAAAAAATCATTAGCAAATCTAAGTGAAGTATAAATTATTATATATCATACAAAAGGGAGTGCCTACAGCTTCTCACCAATTTTCAAAATCAGTCATTTGATAAATGCATATCCTTACAATGACCATTATAATGAATGATTTTCTTTCATATGATGATTATTTATTACATTTCAGATTCATTTGTTAGCATCACTTTAGTTCTGTGCTTTGGTAAAAGGCAGTTAAAACCACTGCAGAGTCAAGTCATTCATGTTTGTTTCTGTGATGGTTGTTCTATGCACATTGTACATCGTATGTGTATAAAGGGCCAGGTCATTCTGTGGCTTGTTATGAGAAATAGCTGTTTTTATTTTCAACTCTTTTACCTGATTCTTTCAAAGTTTTCTCTAAATACCTTAATAAGACTTTCTTTTATTGCTACTTCTTAATTTTTCATCTTTTGGCATCATCCATTGATTCCTACAGTGAAAAATGGGAATTTTTAAAATTAAAAAAAATTTTTTCCCCACTTTCAAACAAGTGAACCCATCCTATTCTGCCACTGTCCCAACCTTCCATCCTCTCAATATGGGTATATTATAATTTTTATTAGATCACAAATTCAGTATTTACATGTTATGTCAATATAAATATTGTTTATAGCTGAGGCATGTAGTACAGTGTGTAATGAAAAATGGGAAATTATTAATTTCAGGGAAACCAAACTGGTAAAGAATCCACCTGCAAGGCAGGATACTGGAATGGGGAGCCTTTCTCTTCTCCATGGGATCCTCCCAACCCAGAGACCGAACCCAGTGTCCCACATTGCAGGCAGATTCTTTACCAGCTGAGCCACCAGGGAAGCCCAAGAATACTGGAGTGGGTATCCTCTCCCTTCTCCAGTGGATCTTCCTAACCCAGGAATCGAACCAGGGTCTCCTGACTTGCAGGTGGATTCTTTACCAGTTTGGTTTCCCTGAAATTAATAATTTCCCATTTTTCGTTTCTACTGTTAATTCAGGACCTTCCCCAGTCTCTGCCTACTGTATCTCGTCACTGATTTCCTGGGGTGCCCTTTCCATCACTGCTAGGTTGGAGCTCTTTTTCTTCCATCCCACGTTTTTTTGGGAGTGGACATAATTTCTTTTTTTTTTTGCAATGGAAAATTATTTTATTATTATTTTTTTTACTGTTTAATTCTTTTTTTTTTTTTAATTTTATTTTATTTTTAAACTTTACATAATTGTATTAGTTTTGCCAAATATCAAAATGTATCCGCCACAGGTATACATGTGTTCCCCATCCTGAACCCTCCTCCCTCCTCCCTCCCCATACCATCCCTCTGGGTCGTCCCAGTGCACCAGCCCCAAGCATCCAGTATCGTGCATCGAACCTGGACTGGCAACTCGTTTCATACATGATATTTTACATGTTTCAATGCCATTCTCCCAAATCTTCCCACCCTCTCCCTCTTCCACAGAGTCCATAAGACTGTTCTATACATCAGTGTCTCTTTTGCTGTCTTGTACACAGGGTTATTGTTACCATCTTTCTAAATTCATATATATGCGTTAGTATACTGTATTGGTGTTTTTCTTTCTGGCTTACTTCACTCTGTATAATAGGCTCCAGTTTCATCACCTCATTAGAACTGATTCAAATGTATCTTTTTAATGGCTGAGTAATACTCCATTGTGTATATGTACCACTGCTTTCTTATCCATTCATCTGCTGATGGGCATCTAGGTTGCTTCCATGTCCTGGCTATTATAAACAGTGCTGCAATGAACATTGGGGTACATGTGTCTCTTTCCCTTCTGGTTTCCTTAGTGTGTATGCCCAGCAGTGGGATTGCTGGATCAT
>NW_011494706.1:8702851-8720283 GCF_000754665.1 Bison bison bison | reverse complement strand
CAGATGGCTAACAAACACATGAAAAGATGCTCAACATCACTTACTATCAGAGAAATGCAAATCAAAACCACAATGAGGTACCATCTCACACCAGTCAGAATGGCTGCAATCCAAAAGTCTACAAATAATAAATGCTGGAGAGGGTGTGGAGAAAAGGGAACCCTCTTACACTGTTGGTGGGAATGCAAACTAGTACAGCCACTATGGAGAACAGTGTGGAGATTCCTTAAAAAACTGGAAATAGAACTGTCTTATGATCCAGCAATCCCACTGCTGGGCATATACACTGAGGAAACCAGAATTAAAAGAGACACGTGTACCCCAGTGTTCATCGCAGCACTGTTTATAATAGCCAGGACATGGAAGCAACCTAGATGTCCATCAGCAGATGAATGGATAAGAAAGCAGTGGTACATATACACAATGGAGTATTACTCAGCCATTAAAAAGAATACATTTGAAGCAGTTCTAATGAGGTGGATGAAACTGGACATAATTTCTGATAGCTTTCTGGGAAAGAATGTGGGGGAGATTTTTATTTTTTTGAGATGCTGCATTTCCGAAAATATCTTTATTTTGCACTTACATTTGATTGGCATTTTGGCGAGATATAGGTTTCTTGGTTAGAAATAATTTCAGTAGAATTTCAATGTAATTGCTCCATTATTGTCTAGTTTCCATTGTTTCTGTTAAAACACTTCTCTTTATTTCCAGTGTTCTGAAATTTCATGCTGAATCAAAAAGTTGGTCAAGATATAGCTTTATTTTCTTTGGGTGCACTTTTTCATTCTGGAAACTCGTGTATGTCTTTCCTTTTTTTTTTTAATACAACTTTATTGAGATATAATTCACATAACAAAATTTACTCTTTTAAATAAGTGTAAAATTCAGTGGTTTTTAGTATATTTTCAGAGTTTGGGAACCATTACTGCTAAATTTTAGAAAATTTATCACCCTGAACAGAAGTCCCATACCCATTAGCAGTCACTCTGTAATCTCCACCCTTCTAACTGCTAGCAACCAGTAATCTACTTTATATCTTTATAAGGATTTTCCTGGACATTATATATAAATGGAATAATTAATATGTGACTTTTTGTGCAGGCTTCTTTCACTTATTATAATGTTCTTGGAGTTCATTCATGGTGTAGCCTTCATTCTTTTTTATGGCTGAATAATAGTTCATAGTATGGCTTGATGACAAATTGAAATGATAATGATATAATCATAGGTCAGGCATACAAAAACAGTGTCAGGCAGTCATTGAGGATCTGGTTTCAGACACTGAGGCTTTGAATTTTCTCTGAACTCAAGTCAAACTGTATGACCCCACCACCTGTGTTTAGAACATCATCCCTTAACTGCAACTTTGTGAGTTCAAAGTCCTGCCTTGTAACTACACAGCCATTTCAGACCCCAATCCATCCTTCCTTAATACGCATCCTTAGTTCTTGCCAGTTCAAATTATAATTCTTGACAAACAATTTATGTCATTAACTGTGACCTTGCAATTTCTGCCTTTATAAGTTTCCTCCGTTTTGTGCCGTAACAGAGCACAATTCAAGGACTCCTTGAGTTTGTTTTTCTCACATGCAGTCCTAACAAACTCCAAAGGAATGCCTCTTTATTTCAATCAGGCTTTCATTTCTGAAATCTTGATTAATAGGTTCATATCAAATTTGTTTATCCCCTCGTCGGTTGATGTCCATTGGGTTGCTTTTAACCTTTCAGCTCCTGTGAATAGCAGTGCTGTGAGCATTTGTGTATAAGCGCCTGTTTTCAGTTCTTTTGAGAACATACGTAGGAGCAGGAGTGCTGAGTCATCTGATAACGGTCTTTAAATTTTGAGGGACCATCTTAAGACCGTGTTCCGAATTGGATGCACCACTTCACAGTGTAAGCCACGGGGTGTGGGGTTCCCAGTCTCCCCACACTCTCCCCAGTGCTTGTTCTTGTCTGTCCCTCCTGGTACAGGGGGTCTGTGCCAGTTTCTCACTGTCGCTCCTCGTGACGGTGACTAATGAGGTTGAGCTCTTTTAAGGTCCTTCTGTTGCAAGAAAATATTTTAAATTATTTTGAGTTCTTCCCTTTACTTTTTCTTTTTTTTTTTTAGCTCTTTTATTATGTAAATGTCAGACCTCCTGGATTGCTCTTCCCACTTTCTTGCCTTTTCTCTCCTATTTTCTAATTATTTTTTCCTTTAGCTCAGCATTAAGGGACTCAACTTTGTGTTTCATCTATTTTATTGACATTTAAAATTTCCATATTAATTTCTTAGAGACCTTTTCATTCTCAGAATATTCCATTTTATAATAGCCTTTTCTTGTTTCACGGTTGCTATACCTTTTCAAATGGTGCGGTAATAACTTGATTGGGAGCTCCAAGTGCGTTGGATAGCTGGTTCACCATGAATTTCACTGTAGGAATTGTCTCAGCCATTTTGTTGAGACACCTTTTGCCGGGGTCCAGCCCTGGCTGATCCAGGGTATTCGAAGGGGAGACGGCTTAGGCGACTATTTAAATATTCATCAAAGATATAAAGAGTAATAGAATGAGGATAGCTCAGTAGGAAAATTCAGTGGAGAAAAGAGGCTGAGTAGCTTGGTTTACGCGGGAGACCAATAAAACTTCAAGACAAGAAGCTTGCACCACTTACGTAGACCGCAGGCGTCCTTCCGTTCTCCCGAAGGAGAGGAGACACTGAGGCCTCCCCGGTCGGATCTTAGAAACCCAGGCATAATTAGTAAGCATGGCGGGTTCCGCGCTCCAGATGGAGACTCAGCCAGAGTGAGAGAGAGAGAGACATGGGGAGACTAGTCTTTCGAGGAACTGATCCCAATTCTTTATTTTCCAGAGTCTGTTTTTATACACTGAGATGTTATACAAAAGTCACGTGGGGACAGCAGTCCTGACTTTTATTAAAGTCAGGTGCTTCACACAAATGTATACAGAGGTCTTAGGGGTGTTACATCATCTTCTGGCCAGGGGGCCTGCTAACAAATTATGACCCTCTCCTTGTGACAGCGGTCAGTCAACCAGGACACTTGTTTCTCCAGGGGTGATTATTCTTAAAACAGACGCCACCCAAATAAAGTTACATTCCTATAGGGTGAGGGTGTAGTGGGTTTCAGTTAAGGAAAGAATTTACTTAGCCTAAGGTCTAACATGATTAATATCAAAGGTTAATACTTATTTCTTCTATATATTCATTAATGTGTGTAAGGGCAGGGGATATGGAGACTTAGCAACAAACATTGGCTCAACAAATGAAAAACCCTTCACCAACACAATTTCTAATCAGCCCATTATACTTATACTGATAGTTTTCTAACTTTTCTAAGGAACCTGTTTTTAGAAGGTTTAAAGCATCTCGTGCCTCTCACGGTTGGGAGGCTGTGAGCAATCACATGTGGCCGGACAAGCCTGTCAGGCAGGCCAGAGAACCTTCAGAGGAGTTTGTAGGTTAAAACACTCTTGTCACGCCCAGGAGTTTTTATTAACTGGAGCTCTAGGTTAACTCCTTCTCCGAAAGAGGTGGTGGGGGACAGCTCCCTGTAAAGTCAGAGATGTAGGTGAGAGCACAAAGTAGTAAAGTAGGCAGGCTCTGGTTATGGGGGTAGATGCTCGAGGATTTCCACGGGGACTCCTGAGGCTCGATCCCGCCTTTGCGTATGGTATGTCGAGCCTCCTTCCTCATGACCTTTGCCATGGGCGGAGTACCTCACTCTGGCCCCCAACAACCTTTGATATCACTATCTTCCCTGCAGTGCTGTAAGAGTTCTGGTGAAGATTCTCCTAAACCCCTGCCTAGAAGATAAAGTCCTAGCTGACAATCTTCTGAAAGCAGAATAGAGGACAGGAATCCACTTAATCCTCCTGTTTCAAGATGGTATGCCTGTCCTTAACTGGCTGGGTTTCCTAGTTAATAGTTTTATCATCTCTGGGTTTCGGAGAGGCAATTACCTGTGTAAGCAAAGTGGAATAAAGGTATAACGATTAAAATCTACTGAAAAGGTTTCCCACTACTCTTGCATATTTCTGACCTCTATATGTAGATCTCCTGTTCATTTTCACCTCCTGGTGCCAGCTCTGAGCCATTTGGTTGTTCTGTCATACAAATAAGGTCGCCTCTAGGCTCTCCCTGCTGCCATTGTAATAATCCATTGTTGTTTGTTTGTGTTTTGCTATGCTGAACTTGCTACCATCTGTTTCAGAGCTCCTAAAATTTTGGTGAGTACCTATTCAAGAGTACAGAATGGGTATGCATGTCCAGCTTGCCATCTTTACCTTCAAATTACATCCATTCTTCAGTTTAAATATGAACAAATGTTTGAGCTTGTCACTGTGTAAACCACTGTGTAATTAGGAATTTTTTCACATCGCTGGTTGTGAAGCATATAAATCTTTGCTACTTATCAATTATCAGAGTTTACCACATGTGACAAGGCTAGTGGGAGTAAAAACATTTGAATTAACTGTTACTAGATTCCCTGGCGGCTCAGACAGTAAAGAATCTGCCTGCAGTGCAGGAGACCTGGGTTTGATCCCTGGGTTGGGAAGATCCCCTGGAGTAGGAAATGGCAACCCACTCCAGTATTCTTGCCTGGAGAATTCCATGGACAGAGGAGCCTGGCGGGCCACAGTCCATGGGGTTGCAAAGAGTTGGGCATGACTGATTGACTAACACTTTCACTTTAAGATTATTATCCCATCAGTAAAATTTTAGGCACACAATCAGTGTCTAGAGCATGAACATGCCTTTATTAGGATGCCTTGTCTTGATGAAAAACATTTACTGTTATTACTTGGTCCATGAGTCATTTTGCTTTTTTTTTAATTATAGCTTGTTCTGATGATTGTAGGAAGTTGATAGCCTGTATAAACACACACTCACACATTTGAGAGCATTTTAAAAGCTATTAAGAACCTTTTTACAATGCAAGTTGTATGTATAAGGAATGAACAATGGTGAAGGCTTCTGATTTTAAAACATAATTAAGAATGTATAGGTTGCTCATTTTGAAGATTCATTATGCTTTTGATAGGTGTATAGTATGAGAATCTTCCTTTTGAGAATATGAACTTTAGTGCTCTAAGTTAACTTCCAGCTTCAAGTGAGTCATTTACTCCTTTTTCCCTGGCAGATACCAGTTCAGCTATAAAATCCCCGACAGATGCTCATGGCTCATTTTGATTTCATAATTCAGAAGCTGAAAAACTAATTTGTCATGGCAGCTATTTGCTAAGTAAAGAATTTTCCATCTTCTGGGTCTTTCCTTTTTTCTTGAATATGTGCTCTTTGTTTTAAAGCTTTGGATCTCAGCTATTAGTTTTCATTTTGGCCATCCTCAGGGACATTTGAAAGATTGACCTGGTCTCTTTTCTCCTCTTTCTCTTTCTCTTCCCTTTCTATTTGGATCAGAAGCAACAGGGAAAGATGATATGTTGAGTATTTTAGCCAGGATTTTAGGAAATGTGTTGAGGAACAGTGTCTAATTCTAGCAACAAGATAGAAAACTAGCAATGCTGAGGGGAAAGGGTGTGGGGCGGGGTGATCAATAACAGAATATTTATTAGAAATCAAGAAGACAAGAAAGGATTAGTTTTTTTGCTTGGTTTTCTTTAAATCAGGTCTCACCAGCATAAAAATACAGTGAACTGAGTGGTGTCTTGTAAAGGGTGAGCAGGGCAACAGGATTGTTCCTGCCTGTTGTTCTGACATCTGTGTGAGATGCAGAAGCAGCTCCTCTTCCTGAGCGCAGCGGCTTGTTCCTCGTAGTACGTAGTATGTCTCATAGTACAGTTACAGTACGCACTCTATAAATCTTTGCCAAATTGTTATGTTCTTTTTTCCCATAAAATAAATGCATCAGATGTGATTGAGTGTGTGTGTGTGTGTATAACATAAATGTAGTCATTTTTCAAGGATGTCATTAAGCACCCTTATAGAGTGTGACAGACACAGAGATACGGGCTCCATATCTTCTTTAAAGGGGAGCGCTCTGACTAGCCACAGCAAGCATAGCTGTATGTCCCCAGAATGCATCCCTCAGCAGCAGCCCAGGCTCTGACCAGGGAGGAGGGGCGTGTCTTGAATGAGGTCGTGCCTTCCCCCAGGCATCCTGTGTCTGGTGACTGTGTGAAGTGGGGGTGGAGAGGCCTGGCCTTGCCTGCCTGACACAGGGCAAATGCTGGTACTCGGTTGGCCAAGGCTTTATTGGCCCGCATCACACTTTCGCATCTTTTGTCCAACCCTGCTTCCTTTACATTCCTTTCACCTAATGAACATATTTCATTTTTATTAACCTAACAAGGGTGCTGTGGCCCTAAAGTCCACCTGGAGAGCCAAACCTATGACCTGGTGTTATAAAGATGGATTTTATTTTATTTTTTAACTTTTTATTTTATGTTGGAGTATATCAAATTAACAATGCTGTGATAGTTTCTGGTGAGCAGGGAAGGGGCTCAGCCATGCATACACATGTGTCCATTCTGCCCCAAACTCCCCTCCCATCCAGCCTGACACATAAGATGGAACAGGATTCCCTGTGCTGTACAGTGGATAAAGATTAATTTTAAAATTTAATAAGAATTTTTTTTTATCTTTTAGGGAATTCCTGTTAAAAGGTGGGGTTCGGATTTACATATCCAAGAATATCAGGACATCTACTAGAAAAATCTAAAGATTTTTCAGAGTTTAGAGGGGAAATAAATAACCTGGGATAGCAGGAATTTCTGGAAAAGTTGACTTTGGATGAGAAATAATTGAGTTCATAAAATTGTACAATCCTTTTGAAATTATTAAATCCTTGGCAAAAGTTTCTTTTAAAATTCAGTGCAAATATATGTGTATATATATTTATTATTCTTACTATGGTAATGGTTTAGTCACTAAGTCATGTCTGACTCTTGTGACTCCATGGACTGTAGCCTGCCAGACCCCTCTGTCCACGGGATTCTCCAGGCAAGAATACTGTAGTGGGTTGCCATTTCCTTCCCCAGGGGATCTTCCCAACCCAGGGATCAAACCCAGGTCTTCTGCACTGAAGGCAGATGCTTTACCAACTGAGCTATGAGGGAAGCCCTATTCTTCCTATATTCTTAGTATAGTAGCAGTTAAAAATGAATATAATTTGCCTAATATAGATAATTATATTATTATTTTCTAGTATTTGGATTCCAACTCCTGCAGGAAAATTATACCTCTTTTCTCCATTAAACCAGGGTGTGACCTTGTGACTTGCTTTGGCCAATAAATTGTGAGCAAGAGTTATTTGTTATCACAGTATAACTTAGCCTATCCTGACTGACATATTCCAGATTACTTAGTATCCAGCCACCCGAGAGAAAGCTAATGCTAATGTGTTTTTTTAAAGACTTCTTTTATGTTTCATACTCAATGCATGTTGGCATGTGTATACGTATATATATATATATATATGTGTGTACGTATATATACACTATAATTTATAGTACATATACGATTTTTTAATCTTTTAAAAAGCTTTCAGAAGTTCATGCTACTGTTGTTTCAAATCACTAAATGTGGTTATGTACCAAAGTCTGCCCACATTTTAAAATTCACGCACCCTTTGTGTTAATATAAAATTCCCATGCTTTTCTTTGATACCATTTAAAATTTTGGATAAATTTGAAATTCTTAATAAAACAAATTTAAATAGTGATTTTTAAAAAATATTTTATTAAGCACTTGATTCTGGTTTTTGACAAAACTAAATGTTTTATCAGTGAGGGCACTAAATCAGCATACTTACCACAGTTTTTGTGTGATAGTGTCAATGGTGAAGTACAGATATGGTCACCTTCTATGTCAAGAATGGTTTCTGCTGTTTTTCTTGATAGAAATGGTTACAACCATGTTTGTATATTGATTATAGTAATTACGTGCTAGGCCTACTAATTTATTTTAAGGTAAATACAGGAATTTTTGCCTCAGATTCTCCACTATGATTTTCTAAAATTTTTTTCTAATTGATTTAAAATTTAAGTACTAGTAGCTTTTATTAAATTTTGCTAAGATTGACTTAAAAATAAATGTATTTATTTTTAATTGGAGGATAATTGCTTTACAATATTGTGTTGGTTTCGGCCATACATTGACATAAATCAGCCATAATAATCAGCCACCCCATCCCACTCCTCTAGGTTGCCACAGAGCACAGGTTTGAGCTCCCTCTGTCACACATCAAATACCCACACCCTATCTATTTTACATATCCTAATCGTAGAAAGACTGACTTTCAAGTGGTATTTTCAACCACAGCATCAGGAAGGCACTACCTGAATTCATCCTAGACAGACTTGGTGAGATTTTATTATTTCTCTTGAAATTTTTTTTCAGTAATCTTTTTATGGCAAATTGCACTAAGTCAAGAAAAGATATTTTTAGCTCTGATTCACTGAATATATAACTAGATTTTGGCATTAAAGTTTAAAACATATCATAAGGAGCAATAATGTTGGCTTTTGCTTCTTGAAGTTTCAGAATTCATATTCAAAATATCAACTATATCTGCCAAATATGTCAAGCTCTTGCGAAAGTTATTATCTTGGCAAGTTTGCAAGTGTCTAATGATGGAGGGGAAAAAAAGCAGTTCTGTTTCCAGGGTATCTTTAAGTTCATACTCATGCATGGCAAGGAACTAAATATATTTCCTTTGTACATGGATTAAGCAAAAAAGCAAGTAGATAAAGAAAAGAAAAACAGTGATGATTTGATCTTTGGTAATTCTTTTTTTTTAAATATCAGGTAAGTCAGCAACTTGATTTTGGTGGTGGAACCTAAAAAAAAGATACTTGGGAATTTCTGCTTCATTTTAACTTTCGGTAAAAGGCAGAATACAAAAATTCTTTTTTTTTTTTTAAACCCCCTCTGTGATCTGAGATCTTTTTATTCTTTGGTATTAAAAGAGCTACTTCAAGCAAAACTTTTATAATTTTTTGTGGCCCCTTAATAGTCTACTTTACTACTCTTCAATTTTTCATGCTTCAGAGCATCAAAACCTCTAAGTAAAAGCTTGCATTAAAAAAAAAAAAATGTTGTTATGATTCTTTTACTCATAGAATTTGAGGAAACCTAAATTACTTTTCAGAGAAGGCAATGGCACCCCACTCCAGTACTCTTGCCTGGAAAAACCCGTGGGCGGAGGAGCCTAGTAGGCTGCAGTCCATGGGGTTGCTAAGAGTCGGACACGACTGAGCAACTTCACTTTCACTTTTCCCTTTCATGCACTGGAGAAGGAAATGGAAACCAATCCAGTGTTCTTGCCTGGAGAATCCCAGGGACGGGGGAGCCTGGTGGGCTGCCGTCTATGGGGTCACACAGAGTCGGACACGACTGAAGTGACTTAGCAGTAACAGTTAGCAAATTACTTTTGCCGCTTTATGTACTATATTATAATAATTTAAATTAGTGGAAAACAATAGATCGTACCTGAGTGTATTTGTAATGTACTTATGCTTCAAGTGTGCTACAGGATAGCAGTATGACATCTCTTTCATCATGTATGAAAACATACATTTCATATATGTCTCTTTGTCTTGCTTTGCCTGAAAGCTTTATCATTCTATATTCTTTGTATTGCCACCAGCCACAGATTTAATTGAAACTATAAATGAATTTTATGTTTGTAGTACAAATTTATTTTTCAAACTATTTTATCAATTCAAGAGATTTTGATTTGTCCCATTTTGGAGTCTGTAGCACACAAATCCTGCTCCATAAATAATCAGATATCCATAACCATCTTTAGAAACTTTAAGGTATTTTGCATTGTAAAATCTTAATAATGTTGCTTCTATTACATCCCTCTGTATTTCCTCCCTCCTTGGGAGGAAAAATGCCTAACATTGCCACTAGTTGTTCAAATGATAGAATACTGCTGTAAATGTTTCATTTAAGATAAAGGAGGGAAAAAAAAGAGATAAGGGAGAGAGTATTATTGATTTATCATTCTTGTTTCCCTTGCAGTCATTGGTAAGCGGTTAAAGAGTGAATACTGTTTATCCGTTTTTATCCATTTTACAATGTTTTACCCATTTTGAGTTTCAGAGTATATTTTGAATATCGGTTGGTATGCCAAACCAAAAGACAGGATGACAGAGTTGAACAGTTGTAATTGTTTAATATTTTCCTAGTGTGTTCCAGAACTGCTATTTTTAATATTAAAAATAACATATGCTGTTGTAAATCAACTATATCCAATAAAATTTTTAAAAGTAACATGCACTGAAAGTTCATTGCAGTATAATTCATAGAATTGTCTGAAACACACATCTGGTTTGATCTGTCCTTATGTGGGTGTTACTCTTACCCACTGGGCTTCACTTGTGGGTCAGTGGGAGAGAATCCGTCTGCCAGTGCAGGAGACATGAGTTCGATCCCTGAGTCAGGGAGATCCCCTGAAGGAGGAAATGGCAACCCACCAGTACTCTTGCCTGGGAGATCCCAGGGACAGAGGAGCCTGGTGGGCTGCAGACCATGGTGTCTCAAAAGAGTAGGACATGAGTCACTAAACAACAGCTCTCTATTTTGTAGCCAGAAAACGTTATTCCAAGATAGCCACCATTGATTCCTCTGTCCCTTCTCCCTCTCTTTCTCTCTCTTCTCTTCCATTCTAGCTCTCTGTCTCTAATCTTTTCTCTCATGTTGCTTTTACCCTATAATTTCGGAATCTCTCTTATTTCCAGCAGGACAGCTCCAGAGGGTGTTTTCAGAGTTAATATTGTTCCTGAGAACTGTTCAGTTCCTTTTTCATTTTTTCTGTCTCATAGTTTGACTCCAGAAAATGTTTCATGGCCCACTTTGTTAGCCTTTTTTTTTCTCTTCAAATATTTGAGGGTTTTGAGTGATCAGAGCATTCCATTCTTCATACCCATTGGCTTTTTCCCCCTTTAAACTTGGCTTCAAAATAGTATGAAAACCTTTTTAAAGTGGCTGTGTGACTCTGTTAAAATTTATTAAATGGTTTAGGCTTGTGAATGGTGTGCCAGAGGGCATATAAACCAACCAGAGTAGTCCTTTCCTTCACTCTTTGAAGAGAGCAGGTTTATACAGTCCTGTAACGCAGCAATAGCATTTAGTTCTGTAGAACCTCAATGTTCTTCTTCTAGAAGATTTCGTCCAGTTTTTTGAAACATCCCAACTCTATACCTTGAATTTATTTAAGAAAGGATTATCATTTGTACCTCGTAGAGGTGTTCTGCAGTGATGTGGACATAGATATATGTTTTATGAATTATCCCCTGTAATATTGAAACTACTTCAGACATTTGAACTATTGGAAAATAAATGTCTGCATTCTTTTTATCGGAGAAAAATGACTCCCAACAGTCTTACTGCCTGGGTAAAGACATACAGCCTTTCTACCCAAAATGTCATTGCCAGAAGCCAAATAGTACGTTTTTTGTTTTAATGGAAAAGATCTTTCAGGTTGCTGATTTTACATGGTTAGAAATGCTTCCTGCTCCAGTCTCCAGCCCCAGGCTGCCTATGTATTTTGAATTCAGAAATGACAGCTGAAACCAATTAGTCAGAATTAGGGGATCTCTAAGTCACATATAGGTTATGTCCAAAAAGGAGAACAATACATTATATGATTAAAAAAAGAAGCAACTAATTTAATTAGGGCTAAGCTGAGGCAGTATGATTACTATAGGGGATTTTTATACAGTATTTTTTTGTATTTTAAAAAATTCTTTGTTTAATTGGAGGATAATTACTTTGAATACTGTGATGGTTTTTGCCATACATCAGCATGAATTGGCCACAGGCATACATGTGTTCCCCATCCTGGACCCGCCTCCCACCTCCCTCCCCGTCCCACCCATCTGGGTTGTCACAGTGTAATGACTATGGAGGAGTTTTATATGGTATTAACCATTGTGTGTGTGAACTACCCTTGCCCTCTTTAGGAAATAGGTGTGGGGTTTACTGGTAGAATTTCAAACATTTTCTAAGTGGCATAAAAACAGCTGAAAATAAAATAACCCAGAAACAGGCTTTGGAATATGTAAAGTAAGTCTTGGCAGTAACAGTGGAATATTTGAGAGTATTCCATTTAAGAACATATTTTACGTATGATGGGATAGATCAGAAGACCGTATTTTTCTCTTATTGTCGTATCATGTCCTGTGATACAACTTGAGACACAGTAATTAGAATTTCTATTAGTACTTCAGAGGGAAGAGATAGTACTTTTGTAGCTGCTCATGAATGTCTTGTTTTTGTCATTAAAGATAAGGGATTTTGTTCATTTGCAGAATACCTAAATAACATATAATGGAATACTTACAAACTTTTATTTTTTAACCACTGTTTTAAAAATGGACCCTTTGATATATAGTGGATACAGACCTTCTCCATAAGGCACCTTGAATGGCTATGAGTTTGTTTAAATGGAAAGTTGATTAATATTTCTTTTCATTTTTTCTCACTAACAAATAGTGCTCACATGTTTGAACCCATATTAAAATTTTATTTATTATAATTTGGGAATAAATAGATGAATACTACAAAGCTGGATGGGGGGAAGTGCAATTTCAAAGTCAATTTAAACCTGTGGACTTCATATAAGAACAGTTAGAAACTAACTGCTTAGTAATTTGATGTATTAATTCTCACAGCAATGTAGACTGATTAAAACAGAGATTATAGCCAGAGGAAAATGGCATTGATTGCTGTAGAAGAAAGGAGGGCTCAGCTTCTAGAAGTTTTCTTCAATTGCCTCTAGCAGCAGCCATTCCCCAGAGAATCACTTGACTTAAATGAGCTACAGGTGAAATATTGATAAATTAAAAATTAAAATGATAGTGAGATCTCCCAAATGTATTACTGTCTGAGAGGTGTGGTTTTAGTTAAAATGTGTGTGGTGTATCCCAGACTGTAGTGAAGGAGACACTGGCCAAGAGAAGAGTAAGTATCACAAGTAAGCCTCTGCCTTGGATACATGAACAGTTAGCATTGTTGCCATTCATTTTGGGACCCTATGGGGTACCACTGAAGAGTGGAAGGAATTGCTCTTGAATGCTCTTGTGCTTTAGATATTTGCAAATTTCTTAATATGCTCTCTCACCAATAAGAGGAATATTCAAAGTTTTGTTTGTTTTTTTTTAATAGTGGATCACTTACCCATTATAAGGAAGAGATTAGGGTATAATCAAACTGGGATGAGGAGCAAGGAGCTCCTTAAACAATAAGGATCAG
Source organism: Bison bison bison (assembly GCF_000754665.1). Classification (NCBI taxonomy): domain Eukaryota; kingdom Metazoa; phylum Chordata; class Mammalia; order Artiodactyla; family Bovidae; genus Bison; species Bison bison. Next base: position 8,707,058 of record NW_011494706.1, on the reverse strand, counting down.
TCTGGATAAGGAGGGCTCGATATTTTTGTGTGCTCTATATACTGTGCCTTGGCTCTGTATTTTCAAGGGGTACATGTTATCAACTAGTTCTTAACATATCTCATGTGTTTGTTTTTTTAATTTATTTATTTGGTTGTGCTGAGTCTTAATTTTGGCATGCAGGATCTTACTTGTGGCATATGGGATCTAGTTCCCTGACCAGGGATCAAACCCAGGTTCCCTGCATTGGAAGCAAAGAGTCTTAGACACCGGACCACCAGGGAAGTTACCCCCCCCCCATCTTTTTGTTTTTTTAAAAATTCAGGTTTTCATTTAATGTTTCATTTTTTTTTAAACGAGTATTCATTGATTTCCAAATAAAAGTATAGCTGAGGTGTGATGCTTGTTTTTTAAGTTAATTCATTTTTATTTGGAGGATAATTACTTTACAATATTGTATTGGTTTCTGCCATATATCAGCATGAATTTGCCATACATTAACATGAATGAACTGTGGTATTTAAATGTAAAATAAGTCTATTCCTCAAGAAGAAAGAAATTCAGAATTAGTTTTATTATCTCTGGAATCTTTCCAGTATTCCTACTATTGTGAAGCAGTTTTTTTTTTTTTTTTAATGCTATAAGATTACATGAATCCTGAATATACTGACTTCTGTCTTGCTGTCAAGATGGAACACTAACATGAAAAGAAGAATATGGAGGGTGTGTGTGGCAGAACTTCAAAATGAGGATTTCTGTTGGTTATCCCCATGGAAAGACTTCCTTATTTTTAGCCTAGATGCTAAAAATAGGGCTGTGCTACTTTCAATATCACATTTTGGCAGTGCTTCTGAAAAATATCAAAAATTAGCTGACAAATATTGTTGACACCATGCTTAACATAAGAGGGTGGGGGGAAAGAGTGTGTTGGGGAAGGTGCTCTATTTAGATTCCTGCTTAATGAGTAAAGGTCAGTCTGAAATTCATTGCTGATATTAAAGCATAATTTCTCTGAGGAACTTGGCATCTCTTGAATAAGAAGTTTGATCTTTTCAAGGAAAAGTAATTGGAAAACCTCATTTCATTGATAATACATTGATTACAAAGAAACATAAACCCATACTAACAGCTCCCCTGGTAGCTCAGATGGTAAAGAATCTGCCTGCAATGCAGGAGACGTGGGTTTGTTCCCTGGGTCAACAAGATCCCCTGGAGAAGGAAATGGCAACCCACCCCAGTGTTCTTGCCTGGAGAATCCCATGGACAAAGGAGCCTGGTTGACTACTGTGCCTGGGATCACAGAGTTGGACACGACTGAGTGAACTAACATTTTCACTTTCAAACACATACTAAATGATGAAGCCTACTTAATAATTGACTTATTTTTTCCCTGGTCAGCTTTCATGTCCAAAAGTTTGTCTGACTCTGGGGTCTTCTGAGAGCCTTTTTACCAGTGGTGTTCAGTGAAAGCATATTACTCCTTTTCCCTCACCCAAAGTCAGTTTTAAAAGGAGTAAGGAATGGAGAATTCCAGGAAAGCATCTACTTCTGCTTCACTGATTGCTAAAGTCTTTGACTGTGTGGATCACAACAAACTGTGGAAAATTATTAAATAGGTGGGAATATCATACCACCTAACCTGCCTCCTGTGAAATCTGTATTCAGGTCAAGAAGCAACAGTTAGAACCAGACATGGAACAACAGACTGGTTCAAAATTGGGAAAATAGTACATCAAAGCTGTATATTGTCACCTTGCTTATTTAACTTATATGCAGAGTCCATCATGCGAAATGCTGGGCTGGATGAAGCACAAGCTGGAATCAAGACTGCTGGGAGAAATATCAATAACCTCAGATATGCAGATGACACCACCCTTATGGCAGAAAGCAAAGAGAAACTAAAGAGCCTCTTGATGAAAGTGAAAGAGGAGAATGAAAAAGATGGCTTAAAGCTCAACATTCCAAAAACTAAGATCATGGCATCCGATCCCATCACTTCATGGCAAATAGATGGGGAAACAATGGAAACAGTGACTGACTTTATTTTCTTGGACTCCAAAATCACTGCAGATGGTGACTGCAGCCATGAAATTAAAAGACGTTTGCTCCTTGGAAGAAAAGCTATGACAAACCTAGACAGCATATTAAAAAGCAGAGACATTACTTTGCCAACCAAGGTCTGTCTAGTCAAAGCTATGGTTTTCTGGTAGTCATGTATGGATGTGAGAGTTAGACCATGAAAGAGGCTGAACACCAAAGAATTGATGCTTTTGAACTGTGGTGTTGGAGAAGACTCTTGAGAGACCCTTGGAGTGCAAGGAGATCCAACCAGTCCATCCTAAAGGAAATCAATCCTGAATGTTCACTGGAAAGACTGATGCTGAAGCTGAAGCTCCAGTAGTTTGGCCACCTGATGCAAAGAGCTGACTCACTAGAAAAGACCCTGATGCTGGGAAAGATTGAACAGGAGGAGAAGGGGATGATAGAGGATGAGATGGTTGGATGGCATTACCCACTTGATGGATCTGAGTTTGAGCAAGCTCTAGGAGTTGGTGATGGACAGGGATGCCTGGTGTGCTGCAGTCCATGCAGTCACAAAGAGTCGCACACGACTGAGTGACTGAACGACAACGAGGAATGGAGAATGGAAAACAGGAAAAGGTGAATGTCATAGTCCAGCTTGTTTCTCATCTTTCTCTTTGGCTGGATTTTTTCTTTTTTTCTGGTTATCTTTTGAAGGGATGTTCTCCACTCAGGCCTGTTTAAAACTGTCATCATATTTATAATTTATCTTTGCAGTCTCCTTTCATGTCTTTCTCTTTAAGTTTCATGGGTGTGTTCTGTTGGTCATCTAGTTCTCCAGTCTACATATGATTGAAATTAACTGAGACTCTGCTGTGTGAAAGTGCTTATGAGGAAAAAGCCTTTTCTTCAGTATTTTATGGTCTTTCTATATGCTGCTTTTTTTTACAAAGAAATATCTGTCTTCTGCCTTCTAAACTGATCCTGCCACAGTGTAATGAAGTCAAGATGGAGAAACCCAAACTGTAAATGTGGTTCTTTCACAGAAAGCGTTTATGTTCAGGGGATTATGGTTTCAGATATGTTCTTCAAATTCCTTCCCCTTGAAACACTCCTGCACCTTTGTAAATCCTATAATAAATGCTGCGTACATGCATGCCATGTCGCTTCCGTCGTGTCCGATTCTTTTGTGACCCCCATGGACTGCAGCCCACCAGGCTCCTCTGTCCATGGGGTTCTCCAGGCAAGAATACTGGAGTGTGTTGCCATTTCCTCTTCCAGGGGATCTTCTCCACCCAGGGATCAAACCTGCGTGTCTTATGTCTCCTGCATTGGCAGTTATGTCTCCTGCATTTACCGCTGGAGCCACCTGGGAACCTTAAATAAATGCTACTTGATGGATAATCAACAATGAGGAAAGAGGAACCTGATCTTGAAAGAAATGTATGCAAGTGTGGGGATTGAACCTTCCAGCTTCTTTCTGCTCTCACTCTTCTGCGTGGTGTATAGATCTAGCCACACTTGATAGCTTCATTTCAAATCACACACTCTAGAGGGAAGACTGGCGAAGTATTCTTAGGCATTCAGGTATAAACCTGCCAGACACAAGTACTTCTAAAAGCGTTGCCCGGAAGAACAGCAGCAGTTGTAGAGTGAATGAGAGGGAGATGCAGGAAGATGAAGTGGAGCATAATGTAGTGCAGGCCAGAAGAGATGCTAGCCACGAGCCAAGATAGAGACTGGGGGGCGGAAGAGTGACTGGGTTTGGTCTATAGTTACCAGGCACCTAGTCTAAAGATATTCCTTTTATTTTTGGACCAAGAAATGGCCAGAGATCAGGCCAGATGGATCTGAGACTATGCGTGTCTCATCGGTGGAGAGTGATCTGTTGGTCATGTGCCACAGGGGCCTTCTGTTCAGAACTTGTATGTGTAGGATGGCTTTAAAAAGTGTAATAACAGAGAATTACCTCCCGGCGTGATTGTTAAGGTTACTTCTGTTATTTCTGGACCAGGAAAAGTCACAAGGGTCACAGAATCCAGTGAGTTGAATGAAGGAGAGAAGTTAAAATGAAGAGATTTAATGATATTTGTAATTTAGGCACGTCTAATATAGTTTGACTGTGAAGAAGGCTGAGCACCAAAGAATTGATGCTTTTGAACTGTGGTGTTGGAGAAGACTCTTGAGAGTCCCTTGGACTGCAAGG